>NC_080175.1:68672856-69000356 GCF_950295315.1 Erinaceus europaeus
CTAATGAGTCTCAGCTTACCTGCACTGCCAAGTGATTGATTCATTGAGAAAGTGGAAGTTAATCATTACTAAGGCCTTCTGATTACATGGGTTGATTAAAAGAAGTTACTGTTTTCTGTAAGCTTGCTATTCTGCAGTTAGGCTTTCCAATCCTCTTAACATAAGAAGAAATTGAAGGAGACCTCCTTTCAGGGAAAGATTCTGGAGTTCCTGTAGTGTGGGGTTAGCTTCCTTCCCTTCCATCCTTCTGTCTTTTACCTCTCCCTTACGCCCCCCCAACCCACACCAAAGCACTTTCTGTCAGTTTTAGCTTTATTCTTTGAGTGGGATTTCATTTGCTGTTTTTTTTTTTTCTTTCCATATTTGGGCATTCCGTCTTTCCCAATGTAAATGTTGGAATTGCTTTGAAATTGAAGATGGAGTATACACTCAGACCACAGGCTGAGAATCCCACCATTTCTAGCAGGTAGGGTTTGAAGAAGGCTTGGTGCTTTGCAGTGTTGGAGGACTCTGCTGAGTCAGTCTCTGAAGCCCCAGCCTGCTTTAAACTTCTCATATCTTGCTCCACTTTGATTATGTCAGTGTGCTTATTTATCCAAGTGGCAGGATCTTTATCTCCCTCCACATGTCCTTAAACTGCTTAAGACATTTTAGAGGACACTAAATGAGCTATAATTAGAAAATACACATGCAAGTCTACACTTTTTGTGACAATTTTTTGGAAGTAAAATTTGATGTCACTATCTTTTGTGGGGCAGTATAAATACAGATGGCAGTACAACTGATGGATAGCCATCAGGGTACAATTTTTTTTTACAAAACAAAACTTTTAAACAGATTTTAGCAGATGATAGTAATAGTTTATTTCTAGCATTTTTTATCTATATGCAAAAGAACTGTTATGAATTACCTGACAAACACCAACTTGGAATTTTTATAAACACAACAGTTGGAATGAACAGTAAGATTTGAAATCACCAAGTTCAACATACTTTTGGCATGTTTTAAAATACTTTGAAGTTTTTTGCCTGGTTTGATTCTATTTGATTGTTAATAGGAAGATTGGATTCATCAGTTATATTTTAATTAGTTATAAGTGGAATCACCCAAGTGCAAATTCCTTCCTTTTTTTCATTTCCTCTTTTTCTTTTTACTTTATGGGGGGGGAATTAATGAATTAGAGTCCGGTTGTTGACACATGGGTGCTATCTCTCATCTACTGATAATAGGCCTACAAAACTTTCACCCAAGTTAGGTCGTTTTCCCACCATGTCATGCACTAGAGCCCTTCCAAGCACTCCCCTCCATTTCCAAAGTCCCATGCTTTGGTGGAGTAAGTTTTATTTTTCTTCTAAAACAGGCCTGGTTTTCCACATTGTACCTTTGGTCAGTGGCTTTTTTTTTGTTTTTGTTTTTAGTTTGGTGGAGTATACATGTTCAGAAGCTTACCTCTTCAGGCCCTGCCACTATTTACTCCCTGAGTTCCCTTTGTAGACTAAAGCACCATCTACTTGAAATTCCTTTCCCTATTTACTTTCCATTCCATTCACAAGACTTCCTCTTTTCCCCAGTACTGTGTGCCATTTTGTGCTTTGCTTATGCTAATCTTTTTTTTTTTAATGAATTACTTTCCCCCCCACTTCTTCCCACACATCCCCAAATGCAGCACTGGAGAACATTTTGTTTGCATAGAGTGATCATTCCTGTACCACCCTGCTTCCATTCTGTATGTATTCTTATTCTGAGCACATGCTTCCCATACCTGGATTAGTCTACCTTTCACATTTTCTAGCAGGTGGTTCTCTCACTGGGTTTCTATGGGGTCCAAACCATCCTGATTTATCATTTCACTCTGAATGTTTAACTTTATGTCTGAGTATAAAGTTGACTAATCAGTGAATAATAAATGCTATTTGGTTATGCTTCTAACCACAAGGTAATAGAAAACTTAGGCAACAGTAGAATCAGCAAATAAGGGTTTATCTCATGTAATAAGACACTAGGTGACACTGGCTAAAGCATTAGATTCAGGAGTCAGACTTCTGTTTCTGGTTCTTCCCTTCTCCTGCTCACAGTATCGCTGGAGAGAGAGATATGAGCAAGACTGTTAGAGCTCGGGTTGCTCAGCTTCCCCATTTTTATTTGGGACCAAATAAGATTTTGTCTTTGTTATGAGGGAATGACCTGTACACTGAGTTGTCTCCCTGGCCTCTAAAAGGAGAGGAAAGGGCCAAATAAAACTTCCTCTTGGAGAGAGAGACAGAGACATCCCATAGGCATCAATTTTCATGTCACCATCAGAAGAGGAGTGTGGTCTACTTCTGCCTTGGTAAAAACCAAAATTGATTTTTTTAAAAAAAAGAACTTAAGAAGGGAAAATGAATTTGGATTTAAAATCTGGAACTATTTGCCTCTGTGAGAGAATATATACATGAAATTCACCTAAATACCTCAGAAAAGAAAAAAAAAAGAAAATGTTAATAGCTATAGGAGAACAGTTTTTCACATGCTGAGTATGGACACAATGATTATGATCATGCTATAATTTTTTAAAACAGATCATATTTTACTTAGAAAATAACTGAGTGAAGACATCTTGCTCTTTTTAACTTTTCTTTCTGGTCAGATAGTTTCTCATCTCCAGTGTCTTAACTAAAGCAGTAAAGCTTACTCTTCATATTTAATAATTGGGGACACTCATATGATTAATGTTTCAAGAGAGAGAAAATGCATATGTATTGTTTTAATACTCCTATCTGATAATTGTAGTTTGAAAGACAGCATATGCTAGAGATGAAATAATGGCTTCCTGTATAGAAATGTAAGCATGGGTCGGGTCGGGACTGGGTGGTGGCGCACCTGGTTGCGCGCACATGTTACAGTGGGCAAGGCCTGGGGTTCGAGTCCCCAGTCCCCACCTGCAGGAGGAAAGCTTTGCGAGTGGTGAAGCAGTGCTGCAGGTGTCTCTCTGTTTCTCCCTCTCTATCACGCCCTTCCCTCTAGATTTCTGGCTGTCTCTATCCAATAAATAAAATAAAGATAATATAAAAAAATTAAAAAAAAGAAATGTAAGCATGTGTATTATAATTTTGAATTGAGCTTTTCAGTTGTTCACAGTTATTTACTAAAAGTACTCTTGGATGATCACCAGTGATCGTATCTGATTGATTACACTTTTTCTCCTTACTTTTATCTTTCATTTTCTCCGAGTTTGTTGAATGCTACCCCCTCACCCCCAATTCTGTATAGAAAACAGAAGTGTAGAATGTGTTTTCAGCTAGAAATTTGCCTGGGAAGGCTTGTGGTTTGCTAGAAGTATCAGAAGTATGGGTAGTTCAAATCCATTCCCTTGATCTAGAGGAGAGGTTTGTTTTACACAAAAACAAAATCAGAACTCTTGTTAACTACCAAGACAGAGGTAATAATTATAACCTAGAGTCTCAAATAGAGTGTTCCTACAGTATCTTACTCTCCTCCTCAAATTCCTTATGAGATACCTATATTAGAACCAAATGCATCTACAAGCACACACACTGGCATTGCTGGAGGTAGGTAGCATTTTAATCTTGAGGGCATAAACCGTATACATATTAGGCTCTTGGTACTTCAGAATATAGAAATGTTGTTTTCATAAGCTTCTGAGACTTATTTTTAATATCTGGAGAATCAGAAAATCAGTAATGGATTCCAGGTAGAAGAAATGCAAACAATCTTGCTCCACTGCATGTTCATCTCTGAAGCCCTACCTTTTCAACTCACAGGATGTAATAAAATCACAGACCAGAGCACCTTCTACTTACCAAGCAGATAATCCTGTTTTTGTTTGTTTGTTTGTTTGTTTATATGCTCTTAAAATCATACTTTGGGAATAATGTGAGCTGATTAAGTGACTGAACCCTTTTGTCAGTTACTCTCATGGGAAGAACTTGTCATTTGTGCCCTATTTGCATTGGTGTAACTGCTTACCGGGAGGGCCTAGGGGAAGGATCTCGTTTTTTCAGCTCACATGACT
Organism: Erinaceus europaeus; assembly: GCF_950295315.1. Lineage (NCBI taxonomy): Eukaryota > Metazoa > Chordata > Mammalia > Eulipotyphla > Erinaceidae > Erinaceus > Erinaceus europaeus. The sequence continues at coordinate 68,676,869 of NC_080175.1, forward strand.
CTGCTTATTTCATTGACTACTATGTCTTCTTTCCTTAAACAGTAAAAAACTTCGTTTTCATCTTCTTGTCTGACTTCCTTGGAAGTTAAGTGCCCATTTTGTTTCCAGTTGAAAAGAATCTTGAACTATCTTCTTTTACCTCGTTTTGTTAGTTGAATGCTTTTTTTTTTTCTGTGCTAGGCCATGAACTTGATTTATCACTTTTGAATAACCACTCTGGGCTGACCTTTATGTTTTTTTGAAGAGGGGTAGGATGTGTCTGAAGGGGAAGGTGTCACCGCAGCACTGCTCCACCCTTCATGGAGCCCCACCCCAAGTGGGGGTCTGTTTTGCTCTCCTGTGTTACCAGGTGTTGAACCCACCAGAACTCTCTTCTGACCTTTAAATCCAATTTTTAAACTTAAACTTTGCTTCAATATTTGATTGTATTTAAAAACAATTTTTCAGTCACAAACTGCTTAAATTATTGTTGAAATTATTGCTGTACAGGTTAGCATGTGTGAAAGTGAGTGCTGCCATGTATTGCTCAGTCAATATCTCTTTCCTGGTGATTATATGTTCAGCATTTAGACAGTATTGCGTGCTATAAACAGCTGAATTATGCTGTCATCAGTATGTACAGTGGGATTTCAGGGAAAGGAGATTCTTATAGAGCTGGGGTCAATATGATGGAGAAACACATTGTAATTGACAGGCATATGGGAAACGAAGACAGTAGGTGGAGAAAAGTGTAAATGACTTGAACTCATTATCCATATTTTGTTGTATGATCAGATAATAGTTGTTCTTCACCTTCTATTTTTCCTTCTAGTCCCAGAATTTCAGTGACCTCATTCTTTTTATTATGAAATGTTTTAGTGAAAATTAGAGATACAGAGTGACTTGGAGAGAAGTACCAGAGCCCTGCTCAGCTCTGGCTGATGTTGGTGTGGGGACTGAACCTGGGACTTCAGAGCCTCAGGCATGAGAGTCTTTTGCAGCACTGCTATGCTGACTTCCCAGCCCATGACCTCATTTTATTAGCTATTAATTTTCTCCCTAGTAGGAAGGGAAAAGTAAAATAACCTTTAGTAGAGAACTACAAGATGAAGACACATAGATTAGAAAAAGGATAAATTTAATCTTTGTCCTTTTGTTTCAAAGCAAATTTTGTGAGGCTATCTTCTGGGTTTATCTTTAGCCACTTGGAATGTATTTGGAGAGAATCTCTCCTCTTTTGTTGCCTTTTTTTTATTGTTGTAGTTATTGTTGTTGTCGTCGTTGTTGGATAGGACAGAGAGAAATGGAGAGAGGAGGGGAAGACAGAGAGGAGGAGAGAAAGACAGACACCTGCAGACCTGCTTCACCGACTGTGAAGCGACTTCCCTGCAGGTGGGGAGCCGGGGTTCGAACCGGGATCCTTATGCCGGTCCTTGTGCTTTGCGCCACCTGTGCTTAACCCGCTGCGCTACAGCCCGACTCCCCAGAAATGATACTAATTTAACTATTGTGTTATTTTTCTCATCTTGGGATTTTATCACCCTGGGATGATTCTTTCAGATACAGAGAGACTGAGAGACAAAGAGGGGAAGAGATAACACAGCAGCAAAGCTTCCTCCAATACAGTGGGGCCCAGGCTTAATCAGATGCAGCTATCACAAGTGAGCTGTTTTGCAGGCCCAAGTTAAATTATTTAAAATTCTCTCCTTAGGCCAGTTTGTTCATAAGATAAATATTCAAGACACTTCTTTTTTTTTTTTGGTAACAGTGCTCACTGGAGCTCCATGCCCACTTGGTTCCACCACTCTTGGCAGACTCTCTTGGCAGACACTTTTGTTTTCTTTCAGAGGTCAAAAAAGGTGAAAGACAGAGTAAGGGATGGGGGGGAGAGAATGTGTGTGTGTGTGTGTGTGTGTGTGTGTGTGTGTGTGTGTGTGTGTGTGTGTCAGAGAGAGAGAGAGAGAGGGAAAAAAAGGAAGAGGAGGAGAGATACTCCAGCTTTGCTTCCTCCTTTGGGTGGTGGCCAGGGGCTCAAATACAGATCCTCATACATGGCATAGTGTACTTTACCAGGTTAGCTCACTCCTGGATACCCAAGATAGTAGCTTTTAAAAGGTACACTATTATTTATTTAGTGGTTTGGAATCTTAGACCATTATATGTAGTGTTGAGAATCCTGTTCACATTAGAACCATCTTTACATGAGTAAAAGGCAAAATAACATTTTTAAAACCACAGTTAATCAGCAAAACACATTATAAAAGAACTTTATATATTTAAAAAAGATTTCTAAGCTGAGTGTCTGAAAAGGCCATAATTGTTTTTAGACAATCATAAACATCCTCAGTTTGTAGGAGACAGAAACAGAGGCCAGGATAAATGGCATAGTTAGTTAGTTAGTTTGGTTTTGTTTTTATATTAAATGAACTTAGGTTTGAACTTCCCAATCTGCATGTAATATATCCATGACCAGTTTTACTTACAGGATAACAATATTCCAGTTCTCTCTCTGGCCCTGCCTCTCCCTCCCACATCCCTCCCCTCTCTTCCTCTCCTGTCAATAAATGTATATGTATGTACATATGTATATATACACACACACATATATAAATATGTAAGTACACATATATTATATGGTTAAGTTAGAAATTCAGGCAATACCAGGAGTTATAAAGATGAGTGTTAGATATTTTTAGGGAGCTGCGATGAAAGCATTGGGGCAGTTGGGGTACAGTATAAATGGGAGAAGAGGACACAAAGCATTAAGAACTAGACAGGCTGCAGAGGTAACTAATTATTCTAGACTTTTTTTTTTCTTAATAAAAAAGAACATATAGTGCATGTTGTGACCCAGGTTCAAGCCTGGCCCTCACCACATTGGAGGACTCTTGGGTGTTGTAGTATTTTTCCATTTCTCTGTCTCTGTCTCTTTGTGTCTAGAAAGTCATCGCAGAGCAGTGAAGACTGCCAGTGATAAAAACCAACTAACCAACCAAACAAGAAGAAAGAAACAAAACAAAACCAAATAAAACAAAACCCAATACCTTGTAAAGCTTTATTGTAGAAAAGAACTGTGTTAGGTTCAAGCCCTTGGTCCCTACCTGCAGAGTGAAAGCTTTACAATTGGTGAAGCAGTGTTACAGGTCCTCTCTCTCTCTCTCTTTCTCCCTGTTCCCTCTCAATTTCTGGTTGTCTCTATCCAATAAATAAATAAATATTAAAAAAAAGTTACTCATTCTTTATCCATTTACTTTAGACTAGGGCCACTACAGATCAGAAATACCAATTGTAGGTTTATGTGTTATAAGTTGGTCACTGAAAAAAGAGGTTCTTGTTGGTTATTTCAGAAAAAAAAATAATAACTTCTATCAGAAAACTAATTCACTCAAAATGGAAAGTATAGCTTTTTGAGCATTTATCTATTTATGTAGCTGGTGATACCAATTCATTTGGGAATCATCTGAGTGTCATCAAACCAGGAGATTCTCTCTCTCTCTTTTTTTTCCTCCACTATCTAAATAGCTGAATAGATGTTCACGTCTAACCAAGATGCCCTCTTTCCAGAAAGTTCTGGAGATACCATGACTCTCCCATATTCCCTTTTAATGGTGCAAACCAATCAGTCCTCTCAGATCTACTACAAGATATTGATATTCAAGGTATACTGTTTAAGGCAGAAATGCTCTAATTGCTGCTGAGCTGTAGCTTAACACCCAGTAGTCACAGTCATCATCACATAAGATTATATTTTTAAGGTACAGAGATGCAATTTCAAGTGAGATTCTTTTGCCTCTACTAAACTGCACATCCACTAAAGGCCCCATAACTTCTGACTGTCCTTGAGTTCATTCTCTGCTAAAACATTAGCTCATTTTGGAAATTGGTGTGTAGAGGAGCCAGTCTCTGGGGGCCAGGGACTAGGAAATGGGTAGAAATGTTTTCTCTACAAGTCCATAAACTTGACCATCACTTCTCACAAATAGGTGCTAGTTGGCAGTGACTCTGGGGATAAATCCGATGCTCCGTTTTGACTGTCATTTCTTGGCCAGTCTTCTCTAAAACTCCAAAGCACCACCTCTTCATGGGTCCTGTCTCTATCTTGCAAACCCCCAAAGAACAGAGGGAGGTAATGCTGCTATACAGCAAGAGGAAGAAGCAACCACAGGAAGTGGATTAATCTGTGAGGAGGTAGTGGATATAATGAGTTTCCTTTAAGTTTGCAGTACCCTTCTATCTTCCTGATATATTCCAGCTTGCAAAATAGTAATACATGTATATATGCATATTTGTGCACCTATACATGCATACATGCACCTGATTTAATTAAAAGTTTGAGGTGAGTGCCTTGTAGAAGAAGGCCTGCGAAGTAGCAAGAGCTGTTTCTTAGGAAGTCATTCACATTTCATATACTCTTTTGATAAGGAGAGACACTAGGAAATGGCTTTATGGCTACCAGAAAAGAAATACAGCTCCCATATGTTAATTAGTTGACTAATTAATTAATTAATTAATTTTTATACTCATGAACATATATAATACTCCCGTCCCCTTGCCAGTGCTTCCTGTCCTCTGAAGTCACTTCTCTGGTGCCCCCTTTCTCTCTAGAACCAGAACCCAAGTCCAGCATTTCCCATCATAGTACAGGACAATTACAGAAGCCTCCTAACTGAATGTTATCATCCAGCATTAGAGGTCAAGCATGCTTATCTGAAATTTTCCCGTCCATTTTTATGTGCCAGTTCAGTTGGGTAGGTGGTGTTCATCTCAGAGAGCTGCATGGAGTTTAATGCAGGCATAGTAGCACTTTTGCTTGGGCACAAACTATCCCAAAGTGTCCTCATTGCTTTGAACATTTTTCTACCAATATATACTGTCTCTCTGTTTACTCAATAGTAGTTATTTCACTTTTATTTTATTATGTTTTTTATTTAATTTTTTTATTGTTGTAGTTGTTGATGTCATTGTTGTTGGATAGGACAATGAGAAATGGAGAGATGAGAGGAAGACAGAGAAGGGGAGAGAAAGATAGACACCTACAGACCTGCTTCACCGCTTGTGAAGCGACGCCCCTGCAGATAGGGAGCCAGGGCTCCAGCCCAGATCCTTATGCTGGTCCTTGCACTTTGCAATGTGTACTTAACCCGCTGCGTTACTGCCCGACTCCCTATTGTGTTTATTTTTAACTAGAAAATTGATCATCTGAGTGATGACAGTGCTGGGGATTGAGCCTGTGAAGTCAGAGCCTCAGGCACGAAAGTTATTTATTTATTTATTTATGCCTCCAGGGTTATCACTGGGGCTCGGTGCCTGCATTACGAATCCATTGCTCCTGGAGGCCATTTTCTTCATTTTGTTGCCCTTGCTGTTGTTGCTATTGTTGCCATTGCTGTTGTTGGATAGGACAGAGAGAAATCGAGAGAGGAGGGGAAGACAGAAAGGGAGAGAGAAAGATAAGACACCTGTAGACCAACTTCATTGCTGTGAAGCGACTCCCCCTCCCCCAGCCGGTTGGGAGCGGGGTGTGTGTGTGGGGGGCTCAAAGCGGGATCCTTATGCCAGTCCTTGTGCTTGGCGCCACGTGCTTTACCCGCTTTGCGACCGCCCAGCCCTCCCCCACCATGAAAATCGTTTTACATGACCATTATGCTATCTTCCCAGCAACCCATAATAGTTTTTTTTTTTCCTCCTTCTTTTTTTAGGACAGGGAAAGAGAGTTACACAGAGAGGTACACAGTTACAGAGAAAGTTGCATAGAGAGACACCATGAGCTCTGGAGTTTCTTCCAGTATGATTGCATCTTTCACAGGTTCTTGAACTTGGACCAGGCAGCTCACATGGCATGTACACTAGTGGGAGGCTGAGTTATATCCCTGACCCTTCTGTCACACGTTTAATATCGGAGGTCTGATGCAGTCCTGGGCACACTGGGTAGGGCATCAAGAGGTCAAGCCCTGTTTAAGATTCTGTGGTCCTCTCTGTCTTTGAAATTAAGATAACAGAGTTCTTTGTTTTGGCTTGATGCAAGGAAGATGGGGCTACTTTTGACTTCACAAACACATAGAAGGACAGATAAAGTGTTTAGAAATGGTGAAATTGCACTTAAATTTAAATGCATTTAGAAATGACAGCTTTAGGAAAATTCAAGGACTCCATCAACCTTAGAACATGAAAACATCTGAGCCATAGGCGGGCTAGGGAGGGAGTGTTTAATAGGCGCCTTTGTTAACTCTCCTCACGAAGCTGTATCATTTTCTATACATGCTTAAATCTCTTAATTACAAAGCATCTTTAATTATACATAAAGTATGCCTCTTCAATCATGCTTTAATCACATATGAAAAAATTAAATTTATCCCAAAGTTATTTTCTGCATTTTAATTCTGATTTTTTTAAAAAAAACTCTGGCATATTCCATACCAAAAAAGAAATTGCATTAAGCTAATGTTTATGCTTGCACGTAATCCCACACTTTCAAGGCAACCCTTTAAATATTCAGAAGAGTTGTACAAGAGGGAGTAGTTTAATTCTGCTGTTGACTCAGAGCCATTGTTCTTCACAGTTACAGCTCTGCTGGCACAGGCTGCATATGGTCACTTGTTTTCTCAGTGTACAGAGTGATAATGCATTAACATTCTGGCTGGTGGTGGAGGCTCTCTGCCTGCTTCAGAGAAATATATCGGAAAGGATGTGCTGCTTCTGAGCAGAAAGGAGGACAAGATCAACATGGGAGAGACTCCAGATTGCTCTGCACTAATTGCTGTGGCTTTACACTGTGGCAGCTGACCTGAGAACCCAGATTTCAAGTGCCGACTGTCTGCGGGTAGGACTTCTACTCAAAGAGCAGTCATGAGAGACAGATGTGGACCTCTGCCATGGAAGGGTATTCTGCCAGCTCCCTCCCACTGTGATTCAGAGAGACTGTTCCAGAACCTTGTGTGGCTGCTTGGAACACTACTGATGACTCCCCAGTTTTGCTCTGATCACCGCAGAGGAGGCCACCAGTCAAAGTGGAGTCCAGGGCAGGTGCTGGATACCAGAAGTTCTTTTTTTTTTTTTTTTTCCCTCCAGGGTTATTGCTGGGCTCGGTGCCTGCACCATGAATCCACTGCTCCTGGAGGCCATTTTTTCCCTCTTTTGTTGCAGCCTCGTTGTGGTTATTATTATTGCCATTGTTGATGTTGTTCGTTGTTGGATAGGCCAGAGAGAAATGGAGAGAGGAGGGGAAGACAAAGGGGGAGAGAAAGATAGACACCTGCAGACCTGCTTCACCTCCTGTGAAGTGACTCCCCTGCAGGTGGGGAGCCGGGGGCTCGAACCGGGATCCTTACGCCTGTCCCTGCGTTTTGCGCCACATGCGCTTAACCCACTGTAGCGCCGCCTGACCCCCTGGATACCAGAAGTTCTGAGGTGGCTTCCTGCAGTGTTCACATTGCTGGCTGCGATATGGTGAGTGGATGAGTGAACGCGACTTTTCTTTTGTCCTTTGCAGTTCTCTTGAGTCTATGTGAAATGAAGGAAAAACAACAACAACAACAACAACAACAATCCACCAAGGAAGAGAATGTGTCTCTTCTGATATCATAAAAGATGTCACTCTTCATCTCATTTTTGTGAAATTGTAGCCCAAGAGATGCTAGTGATGCCGGCCCTCAGTGTCTTTTCCAGAGAATGATTTGCATCTGTGGTTGTGACTCCAGGAGCTAATACCAATCGCAGCACCAGAGGGAGCCACTTACACAACTTTGTGTGAAAAGTCTGCAGAACTGACAATGAGGCTTCAGATGCAGAAATATTAAGATTCTATGGTATTTTCTAAAAAGAAACAGCAAAAAAGTTGACAATCTGTTCAGTCTGTTAGAAGCAATTCCAAATTATGGGGCTAGGAGCAGCCTCTTCATTTCTCCCACTTGAAATATTTGTGAATAACCACAGCCTGGCTGCAGTTCAGAAAGTAAATCATATCTCAAAATGCAAAATTGCATTTGGAGCAAGAGGGTTTATTTTCCCCCTCTGATCCTGCCATTGTTCCTTTGTAGAAGGCTATTAGTTTGTGTATGTTTTTGAAACTTATGCCTGTTCACTGTTTTTGTAATGTAAATGACGCTACCCAAAATAAAGATGAGTAACCCTCTTCAGATGCTTAAGCCTTTGCCAGTGTGCTCATTCTTTCTTGTGTTCTCTCATTTTTTCTCTCACTTTCTGTCTCTCATGCACTTACATGTGTTGTTAAGATGGTGGAGCCAGCTTGGCTGTATGTAAGAACATCCAATTAACCTGTGTTTGAGTCCAATAGCATGGGAGAGAAAATCCTCACACCAAAAGGGAAACAGAAGCCACATATCTTTGTTGGTACAGGAACTTTTTTCACATGAAGCAATCCTAAGGAAGGAGACTCTCTTCATTGCTACTCTGACACAATCTTTCAGGAAGATGTATTGATTCCAACTGTTTGTTTTTAGGTTTCTACCTCTTTTGCTGCTTGCCTTCATATCCAAGTCAGAAAGCCACTGGGAAGACAGAATTGCTGTAGTTCTGTGAAGGAGGAGGTTTATTCATAATATTCTCAGTCTCCCAGCTTTGACAAAGCCAGGTAAATCTTATTACACACAATCACAAGAAGGAAGAATTCTATAAAATAAAATGATCTTGACTGCCTTGTGTAATGGCATTTTGTTAATCTGATTGCAATAAAGTCTGTGATGCATCATGCTGACAACAGATTCTTTCCTAGGTTATTTTCCATGTAGCATTCATCCTTTTCAAGAAAAGACTTGATAATCTGTGGTTTGCGCTATAGATGGAAAGGAGAAAACCAGAGTGATGATTGCTTGCTCTTGACTCTTGACAGTATTTATCCTTCTTTCTTTATAGGAATTGCTCATTTTCTTCCTATAGTGTTAGTCTAAGCGGCCAGCTCCCTTCACAAAATGCCCATGTCAAATACATTTGCAAGGAAAGTGCTTTGGGAGTATAGTCAGGAAATGCGACATGACTGATAAAATGTTTCTCTGCCTATTAAAAAACATATATGCATGGGGGTCGGGCGGCAGTGCAGTGGGTTAAGCGCATGTGGCGCAAAGTGCAAGGACCAGCATAAGGATCCCGGTTCGAGCCCCTTGCTCCCCACCTGCAGGGGAGTCGCTTCACAGACGGTGAAGCAAGTCTGCAGGTGTCTGTCTTTCTCTCCCCCTCTCTGTCTTCCCCTCCTCTCTCCATTTCTCTCTGGCCTATCCAACAACGAACAACACCAACAATGGTAATAATAATAACCACAAGGAGGCTACAACAACAAGGGCAACAAAAGGGGGAAAAATGGCCTCCAGGAGCGGTGGATTCATGGTGCAGGCACCGAGCCCAGCAATAACCCTGGAGGGGAAAAAAAAATATATATATATATGCATGCGTGCATGTATTTCTCTTTGACAGAGAAGTACATGTTACTTTTTAGATTTTTTTTTGTTAACTATCTGTTCATTCATTCATTTTAATTTTTTTCCTTTGATACCAGCATTATCTCTGGTATCATTATCTCCACCATTCGTGGTAGCTATTTTTTTTTCCTTTTTCTTTTTGGTGGAGGGTTTGAGATGGGAAGAAAGAGGGAGAGAGTGACAGAGAGGAGAGACATCTGTCTGTGAATCGTTCCTTCCTGCAGGTGGAGAGAAGGGACTGGAACCCTGGTCTTTGCACATGGTGACATGTGCACTCTACTGGCTGCCCCATCACCTGGCCATTATTTTACTTTTCAAGTGGTACTTTTCTTTGCTGGAGAGAGGGACCACAGTTGAGGAAAGGATTCAGAGAAGTCTGGCAGACATTAATTAGCCCTTTCTCTGGAAGCCTTGGTCCCTGGGTGTCTAGAATTTTCTACAGTTCTGGAGCTGGGGACAGTAGGTGATCTATCCACTGCATAGACAAAATGGCAGAAGGAGATCTCTTCTCACTGAGAAGACACTGAGGGAGAAGGCAGCATTTTTGGTGGGAGAGGCAAACAGCTACTTAAGGCTGCTGCTACTTAAGAAGGCCTTTTAGGTGTTGCCATGGCAGCCTTCCTTGTTTTGAACCCTATAACACATGCAAACAGGAGAGGAGGACAGGAAGAGAGAAGAGGAGCATGTAGGACTTCTTGTGGTCCTCATCTTGCCTTGTTCCCAAGTTGATTTCTCCACCGGTATGAGAGCTTTATCACTGACTGAAGAGACTGGTACGCTTGGGCTTTAATTTGAGTGAGGAAAAATAGTTTATTTATTTTATAGTACTTGTCTCAGTTTCTGCAGGTTGCTATAATAAAATTAACATTGGCGTGGTCCGGGAGATTGTGCAGTAGATAAAGCATTGGACCTCTCAAGCATGAGGTCCTAAGTTCAATTCCTGGCAGCACATGTGCCAGAATGATGTCTGGCTCTTTCTCTCTCCTCCTATGTTTCTCATTAGTAAATAAATAAAAAATGAAAAAAATAAAATTAACATTGGGTGACTTACGGAGTAGAATATTTTTCTCATAACTGTTAAGCCTGAACTCAGAATCATATGCCAGGAGATTGGGGAGACAACATAATGTTATATTAAACATTTTCATATCTGAGGCTGTGAGGTCCCTAGCACCATCATAGGACCACAACTGAGCAGTGCTCTGGTCAGTCAGCCCCTCTCTCTCTCTCTCTCTCTCTCTCTCTATATATATATATATATATATATATATATATATATACATATATATATCAATGAAATAAAATAAAGTATTATAAAAAATATATCAGGTACCAAAAGATTTGTGTCTCCTGTCTCCCCACTTCTACTTCCTATACAGCTGTTGTCTTTTTCCTATATCTCCACAAGGTGGAAAGGACAGCAGAGCTTTCTAAAATCTCCCTTTTCAAGGTGTTGTTCTCATTCACAAGTACCCCACCCTCACACCTCAAAGGTCCAGTCTTCTAATAACATTACTTTGGGGATTAACACTGAGGCAGGTTCAAAATATAAAGCCAGGGGCACATTCAGTCTATAGAATTATTTATTTTTTCCATTCCGATATCACTTTATTGTGGAAATGTTGATTTACAGGATTTTTGTTACAAGGGCACATCCCCCCCCAGCATAGGCATCTGTGCATTTCACCTTCAACCAAACTATTATCTTATACTGTAGGGACAGAGTCCCCCAAATTTCCCTTAGTAAGCCTGCATTCTCTCTCACCCCCTGGAATCTGTAGCAGTAGTCATGGTAGTATGCAAAAGCTAGGCAAAGGCAGGGGCTCCTTTACTCAGAAAGGCTAAAATAAAGGAGTCTGTTTGAATTGGATTAGCAAAGCAGCAATTCTTAGGCAGCTGGGCTACCAGTGGGTTTAGGGATTAGTAGTTTTTGTGTTCTTTCTGGGATTACCACTGTACTTTGTTTAGTTGAAGGATATGAAAACTTTCCTTTGTGACCTCACAGAGAAATCGGTAGCTTGAGACAACATTAATTATTACCTGAAAAGCAAAATGACTATAAAAAATAAAGGAGAGAATGACCTTGTGTGTTATAATTTCTTGGTGGTTGGTCTGTCTTCTGTTCTATGTAATTAGCAGTAACATCTTTGTAAGAAAAGAAATTGTACACTTACGCCTTTTGGGAGAGTAAGGAGGGAGAATTTGGGGAGCAGCATTTTGTTTGGAAGTCAAATTTGTTGGAGCAGAATCAAAAAGACTGGAGTGAGTGGTGTGGAGAAGACTAGAGGTATCTATTCTAATGTGATAACAGGAAACAGGAAGTCTGACTTGGGAAGGGATCCTGAGACACAGCAGTGGAGAGGCTCTATGGTATTTGTGTATGAAAAAACCCCATTCAAGAGGTTCTTCTGCAACTTCTGGAAAGATATTTTATATATATATATATATATTATATTTATATTATATATATATATATATATAGAGAGAGAGAGAGAGCTCACAGTAAAGTGTAGAAGGAGACATGGGTCACTGAACATAGAATCTGGAATGTGAGCACAAACTTTTTCTTGGTCCTTAGAACAGTATTTCTCAAGCAAATTCAGAGCATCTTGAAAACCTTTTTTTTTCCCAAGTAAATTGTGATGAAAAGATGATTTCAAATACTAAGATTTAACACATCTTCAAAATAATTATAGTAGCTAAATGTTATGTAGTTAAATTCTGGCCTGCCAAGCATTGTTTTCAGCAAAAACCTTCTTTGTCAGGAATAAAATAGGCAAATTTACAACTCTCTATTACATAGGAATCACTATCTAAATCTAATGAGATGGCAGGGGAGATAGGAAGGGGCAATAAATTAAGGTAACTGACAGACATTTTATCTCTTTCTCAGATCCTTATTATTATTTTTTTTGTCCTCAGCAAGAAATCTAATAGTATGAAGAATAATCTTGTTATAGAAAAATGTAGAATGGAAAAGATTTCATTTGGTGGATAGCGCTAGTGATTAGTGGAAACGGCTTGACTTCAGTGAGTCTCAATGCCTTTAGAGCAAACAACGTATTCCTGCCTGTTTTGTAGAGTAGTCACAAGGATCAAATGAATCAGAGCCTGGAAAGAGAAGTAATATGAGTGTAGAATGCTGGTGAGTCCAACAGAGGCAGCACCTTGGAGTGGAGTGATTGGTGCAGAGGCCTCGAGTATAGCTGGAGGGGCCTGCACAGAGTTTTCTCTCTCGGGTTGTTAGCCTCTCATTGCCTTTCCTTCCTTATATCTGAAGATCCAGAGTATGACTCTGCCCTTGGAGCACTGTGAAGAGTAAAGGAGAATGTTGCAGATTCTGCCAAGTTTATTTATCTTGCAAATAGTTGCTTCATGAACACAGGAGTGGATTTCAAAGCCCGACCACTGCATTTCTATACCTAATTCCCATCAGGTTATTGAATCATGTAATTTGGGATATTGAATGACTGACATCTGTATAGTTTGCTGCTAACAGTATAAATAAATATGTTAATTATTTTTCACATGGGAAATTTGGTGACTCAGATTTTTGCATTGTATTGAGATCTATCACTACCTATCCATCTTCTTCATCCATCCATCCATCCATCTATTCATCCATCTATTCATCCATCCATCCATCCATCCATCCATCCATCCATCCATCCATCCACCCATCCATCTATCCATCCACCCCATCCATCCATCCGTCTATCTACCCACCCATTCGTCATTTATATATAATCTATCCATCCGTCCATCCATCCATCCATCCATCCATCCAGTGTATTGTTGAATTCTTCAACAGTCACTTAATTGGTCACTTCCATTGAATATTAGGAATTTGAATGTGCATCATCTAAGTGGACAGACATGTTTGACTAAAGGAACCTTGAAACATGGCCCCGTGCTGTGGTCTCAACCATGTTCGATAAACGCACAAGGCAGCAAAATCCAATAGTTCTCTGGTGATTTATAGGTGAGAAATGCACTGGCATGTTTCTTTTTTCTATTTCTCTTTTCCTACTCTCTCCTAGAATTTTTTGTTTCTCTTCTCTCCTTTTCTTCTCTTTCCCTTGTTCACATTGCCCTCACCCATTTCCTTTTTGCTTTACCATTAGTTTAGAAAAAAGCAGTGTGCAGATTATTTGTGCATTTTGAATACTTAGAATGCTTTGCCAATTAGTTTTTTTTTACAGTTGATTATGACTTGGCAGGTTGGCACACAAATTTTACAAGTATAATGACATCAAAAGTTGATTTTGCCCTCATTTTTTCTTGGCCTCTCTTGATTTCTAGCCTCTGGAGATTTCTTTTTCCCCAAAAGGAATGTTAAGGAAGGAATAATAGCTGAAGCCTGGATCTCACTTTGTTTTCTGAGAACACAATGACTTTAAATAAAAAAAGGTACTTATTTAAAGAAATCTGAAGTTTAAGGGTGCAACTGGATTTTGATTATTTGACTTCTGAGGTGTCCTCCCTTTTTTGTTATTCTTGGGTTGCTAACTGGATATTTCATGGGCTTCCTAAAAATAGATACATTGTAATACTCAGGGATAGTCACCTGGGAGACCGAGGTCCTGCTATAATAGTTCAGGAAACTCCTCTTAAATTTACTCTTAATCTGCCAGACCATCCATATTTCTAGCTTCCCCATCACCATGTCTGTCCTAGCACTGGGTATTTTATTGACACAGGTCCCTTCCTTCCCTATCTCCGTGGAATATTGCTTGTCAACCTTTGCTGGTAGGTTTGGATAGATTCCTATGGTCAGCAGTGGTGAAGGCTTTTTGGTGATGATCAGAGATGCTGTCACAGAGAGGGTTACCTGAATTCAATTTTGAATCCACTTATTAGGGTTTAGGAATTGGGTATTTAAGCAAAGAAAGGAATAGCTTTATCCAGATATCTTGTTTTGTGTTTTTTTGTTTGCTTTTTAATTCAGTTATCTTTATGCTCTAGCTCCTAAAACTTTTCTTTGATCTATAATGGAAAGAAGACAGCGATTTCTTGAAATGCATTAGCAAGCTTTAGAGCCGGATAGAATTGAGTTCTAGTCCAATCTCTTTCTGGCTATTTTATGTTCACAGTTAAATTAACTAAGCTCTTTGAGCAACACTATGTTGCTAAGTGTCCAATATGCAATATGTTGATGTAAGATAAGCCCAATAAAGGTTCATTGCCTTTCATCCTTAGCTCAGCTGTTCCTGGAAAGATATTGTCTTGCTTTTCGAGAAAGTCTGTGCTCTTTTTCATTAGCAGCTTGATGTGGCAGCTATTTCAGATACCTTCTCCCCCTTACCCACTATTCTCATTTTACTCTTTGGTAGATCATACGCTTTCATGATACAGACCCTGAAACATTTATTTCTACATCATGGAAATGCATTTTTGTCCACATGCTTTTGTACATTATTTATTTATTTATTTATTTATTTATTTATTTTTTAAAACGGCTTATTTTTATTTATTGGATAGAGACAGCCAGAAATCGAGAGGGTAGGAAGAGATAGAGAGGGAGAGAGACAGAGAGACATCTGCAGCGCTGCTTCACCTTCGCAAAGCTTTCCCCCTGCAGGTGGGGGCTGAGGGCTTCAACCCAGGGCTTTGTGCATTGTAACATATGTGCTCAACCAGGTGTGCCACTGCCTGGCCCCATAAATAATTTTTCTTATTTGTCTTTGTATTTATCTTTCATGTTTTTATTTTCCTTCCAGGTTCTTTCATACTTTACCATTTTTTGTTTTGCTGGTTTTTGTTCCTCAGGACAAATTATGTCCTTATTACTTGGAACTAATATGTAGTAAAGATTTTAGGTATCAAGATGGACTCTCTAGGAGAACAGTGGATGATGGAAATTCTTTAGAGATGAACATATTGTGATTCAAACTGGTTAAGCTATGACATATTCTTAAGTCTTTTAAAAGTTTTATTTATTTACTTTTTTTTGAGTATGGTAACCTGGGATTAAACTTGGGACCTCATGCATTCAGGCCTCATGTTCTGTTGATGATAGACCAAGATACGACATATTTTTAGGAAGATTCCACCACACCTGAGCTACCAGATCTTTGTAGAATTTTTCTGACCAGTCTAGGGGCACTTAAGTTAAGAGTAAAATCCTTCCTAGTGAGAGATGAAGGAAGGAAACTTGTGGCTAGATAAAGCAATTAGTGAAAATCACTCATTTCATTTGATTAATTCATTTCTTTAAAAATATTTATGGTGTTTGGCCCAATTTTTGGTTTTGGGCTGCAGTAGCGAGCTAAATAGACAGAAATTCTTATGTTTGCTGTGCTCTCATCCTCCTTTAGGGGAAACAGAACATAAGGTGAACAAATAATTTGTATAATGTGTTAATGGACAATAAGTGTCTCAGAGATTAGCCATTAAACTGGGAGGATGTGGAGAATGTTGAGGAAGGTCTTTCTGTCACCATAGTGTGATTAGAGTAAGTCTTGCTTGGAAGGGGATAGCTGGAGGACACTTGGAGGAGGTAAAAGGAGAAAGTGCCCTGTATCTATGGGGAGGAACAGTGCATTCCTACAGTGATACCAGCTTAGTGTGGGAACGGTAGGGGGTTGAATCTGAAGTCAGGAGAGTGAGATGGAGGTGAGTGTAGAGGTGAGGTCCTACAAGGGAGAGGAGGGGAGGGGAGTACGGATTACTTAGGACCTTACAGACCCTTGGAAGGTATTTGACTTTTACTCTAATTGAAGCAATTCTATTAAAAGGTGTGATCAGAAGAATATACTCCCATCTTAAAAGAGAATTCCAACCATTGGATTAACAATAATGTGTAGGAAAACTAAAATAGTTTTTCATTTCATTATTTATTTATTTTTCTTTTATTTGTCCCCTTCCCCCTTTACCCTGCTCAGCTCTGGTTTATGGCAGAGCCAGGGATTGAACTGGTACTGCTAGGGGCAGCAGGTGTGACAGTCTATTGCGTAGACTTCTACTCTAGTTCTTTTGACAGTAAATTTGTTTTGTTTTGCTTGTCACTGGGACTTTACCACTGCAGTAAGATTTTTTTCAGAGAGATAAAAAGATACATACAAAGGGCAAAGACAGCACAGCACTAAAGCTTCCTTTGCTGTGTGCAGGGCTGGGCTGGAACCAGGATTGTGCACAGCAAGTAGATTCACTCTTCAGGTGAGCTATTTTACAGGCCCTGGGGGGGAAAAATGTTTGCGACCATTTTTTTTTCTTGATACTAGGTTATTGCTGGGTTTTGGTGTTTATATGACTCCACTGCTCCCAGTGACCATTTACTTACTTTTTTTTTTTTTTTTTCCTTTTTTGGTAGTAGGAGAGAAAGGGTTGGGGGCATGGGTAGATAGCATAATGGTTATGCAAAGAGACTCTCAAGCCTGAGGCTCTGAAGTCCAAGGTTCATTCCCACCCCCCAACATAAGCCAGAGCTGACAGAGAGAGAGAAAGAGAGAGAGAATTAACACTGATTATGTCTTTAACCAGGATGATGATGTAGAGGTGGTAAAAAAAAATGGTCAAAATAGTTTGACAACAAACTTTCTGATGAATTGAAAGTAGATTCTGAGAGAAGAGTTGGAGAATGTAGTTACTGTCATCGGAGAAGCCTGAGGGTGGAGGACGTGAGTATAATTTCTCATCTCCCTGTGATAGATGTTTGAAAAACATTCTCACACCCAACTTAAGTCCTTTTCCACCATCATGTACCATGATCTCTCCCCTCCCTTCACTTTCCCTAGCTTTGGTGCAATATACTCCTCTAAGGAAGCCCACTTGCTGACTTTGGGATTTCTTTTAGGAATCCAAGTCAATGCCTTAACAAGTAGTTGCACAAAGGAATCCAGAGTCCTGAGAGAAATTTAGGCTTGCCATATACAAATACACACGCATGCATTCATTATTGGGACTTGTTGGCATTCAGATGATACTTAAGGCTTGGAACTAAGGGAATAAACAAAGATAACTTTTCAAGATACATAGTCTATCCTCAGCACTTCTGAATTGCCTTACTTTAGACCAGCTCCATATCCATCATTTCTTACCAGCATCTTTCCATAGTATGGAAGGATTAAGTGAAGGAACATCTGTAGAATACATGCCAGCTCACTTGTATTGATTTCAGTCAGTTCTTTCAATGATAAGCCAGCTTTCAGAGATAGCAGGGGAAGACCAAAGGAAATGCAAGGCACCAGGAACCCATTCTGCCTCATGAGTTCTGCTGCATGACTTTTAGTCTTTATCTTATAGTTCTTTGGCCTTCCTACTTTCTAAGTGACTGACTCCCTTCAGAAAAGGCTTCCTTTGATCACACAGAAGACCCATGTCTTGTGATTCTTAGCCTTTTCCTAGTAAAATATCTATAGGGAGAAACAGTGTGTTTCTTCCTCACTTGATTATCATTCCAGAACATGTAGAAATCAAGATTGGAAATGAGAGGCTGAGAGGCATATAGTTATCTTTAGAATTTAATATGATCAAATGGAATGCTGCTATCTTTCAAGCACAAATATTACATCACTTTACATGTTATAATGGAAGTGAGTCTAATGCACTTGGATCAAAATATAAGAAAACTCAATTGATTATTTTGAAGGCTTTTCCAAGTTGATTTTGAAAGTCTTTATAGAATATATCAATTTTGTTACCACAGATTGAACAACGAACATTTCACTTTCCTGTTTTAATTCAGTATTTATGCTTACTAATACCAATAAGTCTTCTTTAATTTTTTAAAAACTTCAATATGTCTTCTTATACTTAGGAAATTAAAACTTAGTGAGTAAAAAGTGATAACCTTGAGAATCCATCATTTAGAATTAGTACTTTGCATTATTAGTTTCTTTCTAGAAAAAAAAATTATTAGGTGTTACATTTCATAGCCTTCCGTCTTATTAGGTATTCTTTGGGGCCTCACAAATTATTTCTGCATTAGTCACTTATGTCCTTGAACTTAGATATCCCAGAAGTGTTGAAAGTTTGTGGCTGTAGAAAATAAATAATTAAGGGCTGGGTGGTGGTGCACCTGGTTGAGCACACATGTTACAATGTGCAGGGACTCAGTTTCAAGTCCCCGGTCCCCATCTGCAGGAGGAAAGCTTTACATCAGGCTCAACCTGACGCTGTTGACTGGCTACGGAAGAAGGGCAAACGCTAGAAGAAGAAGTGGTGAGGCAGTGCTGCAAATGTCTCTCCTTCTCTCTCCCCCTCTGTATCCCCATACCCCTTTGATTTCTGGCTATCTTTATCTAATAAATAAAGATAATAAAAACA
Source organism: Erinaceus europaeus (assembly GCF_950295315.1). Classification (NCBI taxonomy): domain Eukaryota; kingdom Metazoa; phylum Chordata; class Mammalia; order Eulipotyphla; family Erinaceidae; genus Erinaceus; species Erinaceus europaeus. The sequence continues at coordinate 68,695,546 of NC_080175.1, forward strand.
TTATAACAAAGAAAATAATTATTTTTGATATATAAGAATGTCAATTTTCATTTTAACATTATAGAAGTAGATGATAATTTATTGGTTAATTTTTTAAAGACTTATGTATTTATTTATGGGAAAGTGAGAGAGGAACCTGAGTACCACTAAGGCTCTGCCTTATGGGTGGTGTTGGGGGCATGGAATCTGGGATGTCTGGGGCCTCAACCAGGCAAATCCTTTGTTCTGATATGATGAGCTGTCTTCCATTAAAAAAAATCATGTAAAACTTACTAATTAAACGTATATTTGTCAGTGTTTTCTTTTTAAAAAATGAAATATTAAAAAAGTATTTAAAATAGCTTTAGATACCATTAAACTCAATTCTCTTAGTGTTTTATCTTATTTTTTGGCCACCAAGATTGTTGCCAGGATTAAGTGCCTGTAAGAGCAAGCCAATGCTCCTAGTGGTCATTTTATCTTTTCTCTCTCTCTTTTTCTTATGCTTTCGGTAGAAACAAATTGAAAGGGGGAAAAGAGAGGGTGAGAGAAGGAGAGACAATTGTAGCACTGCTTCTCCACCTGTGAATCTTACCCCCTGCGGGTGGAGACCAGGGTCTTGAACCTGAGTCTTCTTGTGTGGTAATGTGTGCACTTTCACCACCTACTCCACTCTATGTAGATTTTAAAGGGCTGTTTTCCTATTTTGCCTTGTTTTCTCAATCTTAGAAGGAAGAATTTCTGATTTCTTGGACATGAGTATTTTTTTATAAAGTTAGCAATTGATGGGGGTTGAGCGGTAGCGCAGTGGGTTAAGTGCACATGGTTCCAGGTGCAAGGACCAGAGTAAGGATCCTGGCTGGAGCTCCAGGCTCCCCACCTGCAGGGGGGTTACTTCACAGTGAAGCAGGGGAAGGTTCAGGTCCTGGAAAATGATGGCAGAGGAAGACCTAGAAGGGGTTGAATTGTTATGTAGAAAACTTAGAAATGTTACACATGTATAAGCTACTGTATTTTACCACTGACTATATAAGTCATTAATCCCCCCATAAAGAAAAAAACAGAAAAAAGAAAGAATAAAGGCAATAAGAATCAAGGGGGAAATCTGAGAATAAGGAAGCAGGTAGATTATCCAAAAAAAATTAGACGATGTTGTTAATTTAATTTTTCATACATTGATCTTTATTACAATATCTGCTGTGTAATTTGTGCAAGGCATAACTATTAGATTACAAGAGAACTGTAGAGCTGACATAGATCCACTATCAAATCTTAAAAATGCAAGCCACTGTTGCCAGCAATCTGTTATAAATTTTCATATTTTGAAGCTGTTTATGATCTCAGACTAAGCAACCCCAAAGAAGTAATAATAGTATCAGATACATATTTTCTGAAACAGGATTTAAATTCACATACAGATGAAATATAAATTGCTAACTTTTTTTTTTGGCCTCCAGGGTTATTGCTGGGGCTTCGTGCCTGCACCACGAATCCACTGCTCATGGAGGCTATTTTTTTCCCTTTTGTTGCCCTTGTTGTTTTATCATTGTTGTGGTTATTATTGTTGTATTATTGCAGTTATTGTTACTGCGGTCATCATTGTTTGACAAGACAGACAGAAATCAAGGGAGGAGGGCAAGACAGAGAGGGGGAGAGAAAGATAGACACCTGCAGATCTGTTTCACCACTTGTGAAGCAACCCCCCTGTAGGTGGGGAGCCAGGGGGCTCTAACCGGGATTCTTACGCCGGTCCTTGTGCTTCACTCCATGTATGCTTAACCTGCTGAGCTACTGTGGGCCCCACGACCAAAGATCTTTATGGGTGCAGAAGGTCAGACGTCTGCCTGTGTAATTGTTTCTCTGCTGGACATGGACATTGACCATTCGATTCATACCTCCAGCTTGTCTCTACTTTTCCCTAGTGGATAGGGTTCTGGAGGGCTCAGGGAAGGCAGGTTGGTGTCATGGTAGTATTTTTTAGCTTCTGTCTGTGAGTGAGATCATTCCTTATTCATCCTTCTCTTTATGACTTATCTCACTTAACATGATTCCTTCAAGCTCCATCCAAGATGAAGTGAAGAAAGTGAAATCACCATTTTTAATAGCTGAGTAGTATTCCACTGTGTGTGTGTGTGTGTGTGTATATATATATATATATATATATATATACAATACATATATATATATATAATCACAAAAGGAGAGTCTTTCCAACAAATAGTGCTGGAAAAATTGAGTTGAAATATGCAGAGAAATGAAACTGAACCACCATATTTCACCAAACACAAAAGTAAATTCAAAATGGATCAAGGACTTGGATGTTAGACAAGAAACTTAGAGGAAAATATTGGCAAAACTCTTTCCAATTAAAATTTTATAGGTCTCTTCAATAGTACAAATTCAATTACAAAGAAGACTAAAACAAGAGTAAACCAATGGAACTACACCAAATTAAAAAGCTTCTGCATGGCAGAAGAAACCACCACCCAAGCAAAGAGACCCCTTATAGAATGGGAGATCTTTATATACATAAATCGGACAAGTGGCTAATAAGCAAAATATATAAAGAGCTCACAAAACTCAGCAACAAGAAAACAAATGACTCTGTCTAAAAATGGGGAGAGGACATGAATAGAATATTTACCAAAGAGCAGATCCAAAAGGCCAACAAACATATTAAAAAATACTCCAAGTCATTGATGGTCAGAGAAATGCAAGTAAAGACAACAATGTCATACATCAGAAAAGGTAGCAGCAACAAATGTTGGAGAGGCTGTGGGGACAAAGGAACCCTCCTGCACTGCTGGTGGGAATGTAAATGGGTCCAACCCCTGTGGAGAGCAGTCTGGAGAATTCTCAGAAGGCTAGAAATGGACCTACCCTATGACCCTGCAGTTCCTCTCCTGGGGATATATCCTAAGAACCCAAACACACCCATCCAAAATATTTTGCATTCATATGTTCATAGCAGCACAATTTGTAATAGCCCAAACCTGGAAGCAACCTTTTACTCTTTTTAATAAACAAGAAATACTTGTTTATTTTATAATAATTAGAATAGCTAAATAGAAAAACAGCAGAATCATGTCATTTTCAGAAACTCCTTTTAGCTACCTATTTTCTTTCTCTTTTTCTGATTTTCTCTCTGAGTGTTTGAATAATATTTGCCATACACATATGTTTGAGATGACATGTATATATGCACATACTTTAAAATACTTATTTACTTCCTCATTGGCTAGACATAGAGAGAGAGATAGAGACAGAGAGCAGAGAGAGATAGAGACACCTGCAGCACTGCTTCATGGCTTGTGAAGCTTCTTCCCTACAGGTTGGGAACTGGGGCCTTGAACCCTGGTCCTTGCATGTGGTAGCATGTGTGCTCAACCAGGTGCACCACCACTCAAGCACTGTATGCATACACATTTAAAATATAAAAGCGATCTGCAAGTGCTTTGTCACACATTCCATATATAAACTGTCAGGTGACATCACAGTTTATTATTATAATGCCTCAGTTTAATGCTTTATTACTGGAGCCATAAATTTGCTCCTATATTTTTCATTTCAGCAAAAAACAGTGCACATACACAGCGATATGATGATTTCCTTAGGGTAAGTTTTTGATGGGGGGATATCTTGGTTGAGGAATATGGAACTGTCAGCGCTTTTCATAATTATTCTCAACACTTCCAAATGGTGGTTGTAATCCTATGGCAAAGTTAGAGTTTGTTTTCTTCATTATTGGACTCCCTTTTTAATATTTGCCTAGTCAGTAGTTATGACTAGACAGTTCTTACTGTTTAAATTGTCAGAACTTTGATTTTGGACATCTAAACTTTAAAATAAAATTTTCCCAAATAATTCCATATTTGAGACTTATCTGATTAAAGAGAAAAAAAAATCTCCCTAGCAAAACAAGCCAAGTTTTTTGAACGTTTCTTGACATTTTTAGTCAAATAACACCATATAAATAGTTTTAGAGGAGCTGCCAAGGCACTCTAGTTTTCAGTTTTTTTTACCCAATTTTCAGTGTTTAAGAGGCTTTCTTCCAGACAAGAGTAAGTTCAGAATTATCTGTAAATGGCTACAAGTAGTGGTGGTTGTTGCTGCGAAGCTCCTAAGTGTAGCAAATGTTTTGAAGAAAATTATTTGGTTATTTCGTCTAATGTAGAACTAGAAAGGTGGCCTGAAATTTGCCCAACACTTTATAAAAATGTTGGTGTTCACTTCTGCGTAACTAATGCTCTACTTTCTCTGTGGTTCCTTTTGCTTTCTGTCACTTTCGAGGACCAGTACTGTGAAGCTTGAGGCCACACAGGATTCAGATTTGTGACAAATCCCCCAGGGCTCACTGGAGTGGCAGTAAGTTCTCGCAGTTTGATTTCCTTTCAACCACTGAAGTGTTAGAGAAAAGTAGCAGCAAAAGCTCCCATGGAAAACAGCAGTTCGGTTTCCTGATTCTCCACCATGTCATGGCTTACTTCTTTTGTTCCATAGATACCCTGAGTGAGAATTTTAATACTTTCTGGTATATGGTACAGTTTTCACACATCTTCAGAGCTGAAAAAATTTTTAACTGTGTTTTCAATGTAGTCACTATGTAGTCACATACATTATTCCTCATTCCTCTCCATTAATCTCCCATAGAAAAGTTGATTTTATTTTCAAGCCCCTTTTAGGGGAGAAATGATATAATTTGTGCCATGCATTTAGTCAACAAATATGGTTAGCATCCATTTAAAATATTTTAATACTTTTATTTATTTTACTATTGTATAGAGACAGAAAAATTGAGAAGGCAGTAGGAGATAGTGAAAGAGACAGAGAGACAACTGTAGCCCTACTTTCCCCCTGCAGGTGGGGACCAGGGACTTGAACCTGGGTCCTTGTGCACTTGTAATGTGTTTGCTTAACCAGATGCTTAACCACCACCTGGCCCTGGTTAGGATCCTTTTTAATGGAGAAGAACTAATGATATTTGGGTCAGATAGAATTGTTGGTGCCAAACTGACTTTTTGTTCTTTGTAGCTATATCCCAAAACCTAACCTAAGATTCCAAGGACAAAATTAAGCAATGCGCGATCTTCATTATAAGAAATATTATTCTTCTGAGCATGCATAAGACCCCATTTTTGAAATCAACTTATCAAACACTAAATGAATCCAAGATATTATTCTTCACTAAAAAAAATTAAATGATTTTAAACAACCAAATGAAAAGCAAAGCAACTTTTGTCTCTCTGCAGATATGTAAATAAACTTGTAGAGTGTACTTCCCAATGTCCAAATTATTTCAAGTATTTAGTAACAGACAAAAGACTCAAAAGACTGCTCCTCGTCATGTCTTCTGTTGCTCTGGTTAGTAACTGCCACTGTTTGACCAATGTAAGAGCTACATAGGACTTCTGGGGCATACTTTAATAACTCTGAAATTTCTACCTCTCATGGACCATCTCTTATAATTGTGGGTCCCTTGCTATGGGGAAACTAATGGAAGAAGACTGAATTTGTGGCCAGGAGTGTTGACTGCTGCATTTGGCTTAGTTGTGAGTTCTACTAATGCAACATATTTCTTTGGAATCCCATTCCCTCCTGGATGCATGTGCTGCCTTTTCCTGTCATTTTCCAGGGCATGACCTTGACTTTGACAGGTTTATTCACTCCAGACTCCTGGAAAGATGACTTTCTGTTATAAATAAGCAATTCATTAATGATAGGGGAATTCAGGGCAGTAGGAAATACATTCTTCTTTTTTTTTCTTTTTCCCTCTTCATCCTTTCCTTCTTTGGACTTTGATGTCCAGCAGTGATAGAATCTTTCCCGGATGACACCTCTGGCTGGGTGGCCTCTTTAATGCCTTAACTTTTTACTGTACTGTGCAGGAAGGAATTTGCTTCTCCACTTAGACTAGAAAGTAGTTTCCTTCAATTGCTGTTCAATTGCTGGGTACTGCAATATACCCTTCTGGTTTCCTTCACTCTCTCTCAGTCTTTGTTTTTTTAATTTTAATTTTTTTTTGTTATTGTTGGCACGAGGGTTATTGCTAGGACTCAGTGCCTGCACTATAGATCCAATGCTCTCAGTGGCCAGTTTTCCTTTTTCATTAGAAAGGACAGAAAGAAATTGAGAGGAGAGAGTGAGAGAGAAAGGGAGACACCTGCAGCACTGCTTCGCTGCTCATGAAGCTTTCCCCCTGCAGGTGGGGAGCAGGGGCTCTAATCTGGGTTCTTGATCATTTAATGTGTATGCCACCACTTGGCCCCCTCTCAGCCTTTTAAAAATATTATTTGAGGGGATATGATATGGAATTCTGGGGGTGGGAATTGTACCCCTCTTATCCTATGGTCTTGTCAATATTTCCATTTTATAAATCAAAATAAAAAAAAATCTGTTATTTGAGTTGAATCCTACTTTCTGCATGGCTGAGCTACAAAGAGTAACAATAGGATCCACTGCACATTTAACTGGCAAAATCCCACTCTCAGAGATACAAGAAACAAGGTGGGAGATCATGGAAAGATTCTGTCTAGAAAGTTCTTCTATTCAAAATAGTTTGAGCATTGCTTTCCACTGCTACTGCTCTGCACCAGCTTTCCCAGATGCTGAAACCTGATCCCCAGCTATTATGTTGTTAGTGACTCCCAGTAGCTGACAGTGTGCCAATAGGGAGAATCTGGAAGCCAGGCCTTCAAGGCAGTAGGAGTCTTTAGTATGCACAGCTCTGTGGGATCATTTGCATAAGTCCCATTGGCCCCCAGATTCAGTGGTTTCAGAAGTGTCAGCTGGGCAGCAGGTTCAAATGTCTGGACCCCATGTTTGTATCCAGTCATCCTTTCCATGAGACACCTGCTAAGGGTAGCAGTGGTCAAGTATGAGCACAAAGATGACATCCTCTAGCCTCTGTTCCAGAGAGCATCATAGGAATCCCCTCCATGGATATGATGCCTGGAAACCTGCTGCTCAGGACTAAGGACCAGGATCACTAGGACTCTTGCATAGGAAAATTTGGGAGTGTTGGGGTGAGATTCAGCCAGCTCTCTGTAGTACCTGATAGGTTGGTAGCTATCCAAGCTGTGTCTTTCAGGGACCTAGAAATACAGGCCCTTTTGTTCAATAGAGATGGGACCAAAAGGTGCCATATACCTGAGCAGCAGCTGTAAGAACCAAAACCAAAAAAAAAGGTAGGTCACTGGATTTATAGATACCTTTTCCTATAGGAGATACTCATTTTCTGAAGCACTGCAGAGAGAGAGAGAGAGAGAGAGAGAGAGAGAGACAGACCCACCACCCTCTGTTACACAGGAGGCTTGAACCTGGATCCTTGCATACTATAGTGAGTGTACTCAACCAGGTGTGTCACCACATGGCCCATATTTTATTTTTTATTACTATTTTTCTTCCATTTTTTAAATTAGTGATTTAATAATGATTGAGAGATAAGATGGATACAGTTTCATACAATTCCCACCACCAGAGTTCTGTATCCCATCCCCTCCATTGGAAGGTTATCTATTCTTTTTTTCCTCCTAGGAGTTGGACCAAAGATATTTATGGAGTACAGAAAGTGGGAGGTCTGGCTTCTGTAGTTTTTTTTTTTCCACTGGACATGGGCATTGACAGGTCTGTCCATACTCCCAGCCTATATTTCTTTTTCTTTTTTTTTTTCCTCCCCCAGGGTTATTGCTGGGCTCGGTGCCTGCACCATGAATCCACCGCTCCTGGAGGCCATTATTTTTTTCCCCTTTTGTTGCCCTTGTTGTAGCTTCTTTGTGGTTTTTATTATTGCCCTTGTTGACGCAATTCGTTGTTGGATAGGACAGAGAGAAATGGAGAGAGGAGGGGAAGACAGAGAAGGGGAGAGAAAGATAGACACCTGCAGACCTGCTTCACCGCCTGTGAAGCGACTCCCCTGCAGGTGGGGAGCCGGGGGATCGAACCAGGATCCTTATGCCGGTCCCTGCGCTTTGCGCCACATGCGCTTAACCCACTGCGCCACCGCCCGACCCCCTTTTTTTTTTTTTTTTTTTTTTTTTTTTTTACCAGAGTACTGTTCAGCTCTGGCTTCTGGTGATGATAGACATTGAAGCTGGGACTTTTGGTGTCTCAGGCTCACTTTGCATAGCCATTATGCTGTTAGCAGTTTAAGATAAACCAATAAGTACTGTTAATGGAGAGTCTGGTTCTTTCAATGTTTCTCATTCTTCCATTGGATAAGTTCAAGGATGCAATGTCCATTTTCTAGTTTGTTGTAGCCTTGTTGATCTCCTGGATGTGACCTACATTAGTTTGAAAAGTCAGGTATTTGGACTTTCATCCTCTTAGGTTTAAGTGTTAAAATTAAATTATGTGTTAAAAACTCGGGGCCAGGCAGTGGTGCACCTAGTTGAGTACATGTTTAATGTTCAGGGATCTGGGTTCAAGCTCCTGGTCCCTTCTTGTGGCAGGGAGGGAAGTTTCACAAGCAGTGAGGCAGTTCTCTAGGTGTCTTCCCTCCTCCCCTCCCCTCTCCTTCCTTCTCCTTCCCTTCCCTTTTCTTTCTTCCAGGGCTATCATTGGACTTGGTGCTGGCACTATGAATCCTGAAGGCCTTCCCCCCCTTTTTTTATTGGATAGGACAGAAATTGAGAGAGGAGGGGGAGATAGAGAGGGGGAGAGAAAGACACCTGCAGACCAGCTTCATCGCTTGTGAAGTGACCTCCCTGCAGCTGGGAAGCTGGGGACTTGAACCGAGATCTTTGCAGGGGTCCTTGTACTTCCTACTATGTGCACTTAGCCCAGTGTGTTACCACTCAGCCCCCACAGGTGTCTTCTTTAGCGCTCCCTCTCTATCTCCCCCTTCCCTCTTGGTTTCTCTCTGTCTCTATCCAATAAATAAACAGACATATAGAATATATAACAAATAAATAAAATTAGAGGGGTCTCATGCAGAGTTTAATCCTTCATCCTTTAGGCAGACACAATGGGTTTTGAGTTCCCTCCTGATCTTGGGTTATGAAATTATGGGCCAGTTTTTTCATAAGATTGAGTTGCAGCCTTTTCTGCAGGTTCAGTATGGATCTCTTCTCATTTCTACCAGATGTAGGAACCACTTAGCACTCGCTTTCCTGGGGGTAATAATTCCCTGCTTGCTAGTGTAGTTTTACATCTGGTGTGTTCAGCACTTTTCCCTCAGCACCATCTTGAACTGGATTCTACCTCGCAGTTTTAAAGAAAATAATAGTTAAACTGTAAAAGACTTAGGGGAACATTAAAAAATGAATCCACAGTTTAAAAATGGGACCGCTGAAGAAGGCTTCAAGGAATTAGAATTATTTAGTGGAGAGAGGAGATGAAGATATAATTGCCTTCAGGGGGTTAATGGACAATGAAAGTTCCATTTTCTTACATGAATGTGAAAGAGGCAACAGTGGCACATGTTAATAAGAAAAGTAATAACATAATTTCTACATGGACATTTTTGGAATTCTCTTTCCTGAAGCTCTTCAAAAGTAAACTTGACAAGTGAAATTTCCAGAAATTATTTTATTACAGCAGATATTGACAACATTTTTTTTCTTTGCAGAGTTACTCATTTTTCTAAAGCTTCCTTGGCCAAAGATGCCTGGGGAAATTCTATATATGACATCCCTCCCCCTTCCCCTTGGATATTCACAAGGCACATTAGCATATTGCAGGCTCTGAGAAGTCCTGGAAAGCAAGGAACTTCTCGAAGTCTGTTTAATGCTTAGGCAACATCATTTATTTGCACAAGGGAAGACATTTTCTCCCACAGCACACATCACATTCTTTAGTTTTCTCTTAACACCTGTTTAGGAAGCACTGGTGTAAAGCCCAGAAAATGAATTTCCAACCCTGTTGAGGCTCATTGTTGACTTTTAAGATTAATTTTAGAAATGGGTAAGAACTTGTGAAATTTAATCCGAGGGATGAATGGGAATTAAATAAGAAATATGTAGGGAACTGTATAGAGGAATTACCTTGAGGTTGAGCTAATGCTTTATGCTTTTATTCCCATGAAATATGTGTCCCAGGCTGGAGAACCCACAGGAAAATGTGCCGGTTCCACATATTTGTAAAAGCTGGGCTTATTTCATACTGTTAAAGCACTCTCCATGCACCAGTAAAATAATGTATATTAAGTGTACGTTAAATCTATTAAACCACCAGGCCATGCATGCTGTAAATGCCAGAATGCCTTCTGCATTAATCTAACTTTAGTATATTTAAATAGACCTCAGGAATTTTTTATTGTAGGAAGTCAAGCTGCATTTAAGTTATTTTAACTCCAAAATCATGATGCTCTTATTACAAATCACATAAAAATACAGGTAAACAGCAATTAAGTTTGGAGGGATGAAAGTGTCCTTGTACCTTGGGAAAAAAAAATTTAACATTCAAGAGCCCAATTCTGTTACAAGTTTTTGCTGTGTATACTGCCTGTATATGCTGTTTTTTTTTTCTTATTTTTTTGTCCTGTTGTTGCCCTTGTTGTTGTTGTTATTATTACTGTTGTCATTGATGTTGTTGTTGGATAGGACAGAGAGAAATTGAGAAAGGAGGGGAAACAGCAGGGAGAGAAAGATAGATACCTGCACACCTACTTCATCTCTTGTGAGGCGACCCCCCTGCAGGTGGGTAGCTGGGGGCTTGAACCTGGATCCTTACACTAGTCCTTGTGCTTCACACCATGTGCACTCAACCCACTGTGCTACTGCCCTACCCCCTCCTCTGTTTAATTGTACTGCAACAAAGAACTTTAGGGGATTTTAACATGTGAAGAGGATTGAGCTCTTACAGTTGTTTTGAAAATATGTTGCATGATGATATTTCCCCTTCAAATACTAATCATGTTTCCCATTTGATTCTTTTTAATTACTTTCATTCTAACAATAACTTAGATTTTCCATTTAGTAAAATAGGTCACATTTTCTTTTAAATTTTTAAAAAATTTATTATTTACTTTAATGACAAAGATACATAGATAAAGGTAAAGAGTTCTGATGGTGGGAATTGTGTGGAATTGTAGCACTCTTATCCTATGGTCTTGTCAGTGTTTCCATTTTATAGATAAAAATTTAAAAAAAAGATACAGATACAGAGGGAGAAAGAGATAGATAGATAGATAGATAGATAGATAGATAGATAGATAGATAGATACCAGAGCACTATTCAGCTCTGCCCTGTGGTGGGGCTGGGGAATGAACCTGGGAGCTCAGAGCTTCAGGCATAAGGTTCAGCCTCTCTGCATGCCTGCCCTCCTCCAGGTCGGGGCATGGAAGAGACAAGACAGAAAAGGAAGTTGCTTGACAATACAATACATGATTAGGAGAGGGGTGGAGAAAAGCACCTCCTCAGCAGTTGTTGCTAGGGGTTCAACTGCAAGGGTAGCAATACCCTGTGGGGAATTAGGAAGGAGACTTTTAGTCATTTGTAAGACAAAGCAGAAGATTGATATGTAGATAATAAAAGGATGGGCCATAGTAGCAGGGAATGTAGGGTGCTTTGTGAGCCCTGCCAAGCTCAACCACATCTGCACTGTTTCCCAACATCTCCCCCTTTCTTTTTATCTAATGGCCATAGTATCAGGAAATGTAGGGTGGAGCAGGCTTAAGGAATACTTGCGGGAAGGTGCAGAATGTTTTTGTGGAGGAGGGAAGACTTACATGGCCGCCAACCGTTTGAGGTTTATGTGTCCCCATTTTTTGCTCATCCCCTCTGTAGAGAGAGAGAGACTCACCAGATGAACTCACCTCTCAGGTTAAGCTCTGCCTGGCTCCACCATATCCCCACAACCTCTCTGCACCAATTCTTTGGGGCTGGGTGGTGGTTAAAGTGCACATATTGCCAGCACAAGGAAGGACCTGGGTTCAAGTCCCCAGATCCCTCCTGTAGGAAGAAAGCCTTACGAGCAGTGGAGCAGAGCTGTAGGAGGTGTCTTTCCGTGACTCTCTCTCTCTCTCTCTCTCTCTCTCTCCCTCTCATCTTTTCTACATCCCCTCCCCTCTTAATTTCTCTCTGTTCTATCACATCAAATAAATAAAAAGTTTAGAAAATCATTTTATTGGGGGTTGGTTAATGTTATGGCTGTTGACATAGGGGTACAATTTCTCATCTTCTGGTGATAGATGTCTGCAGAACACTCTTACTCCCAATTTTTCTTGTTCCACCATAATGCACCAAGACCCCTATACCCTCTCACCTTTCACTTCACTTCCCAGAATTCTTTACTTCGATGTAATATATCTTACTTAGTCCAAGCTTCACTTTGTGTTTTCCCTTTCTGTCCTTGTTTCTTAAGTGCCATCTATCAGTGAGATCTATCAGTGAGATCATTTGCCATTCATCCTCATTTTTGACTTATCTCATTTAGCACTCCATCCAAGATGAGTCATAAAAAAATGATTCATAATTTTTAACAGCTGAGTAGTATTCCTTTTTTGTATGTATAATTCAAATTTCTTAGCCACTCATCTGTCATTGGACATTCAGGTTTTGCCTATTAAGAAATGTGCTGCTCTGCACGTAAGTATGCATAGATCTCTTTGGATAGGTCTTTTTTGTTTGTTTGTTTACTTTGGATATATCCTAAGGAGAGAAATTGCTGGGTCAGAGGGTAGGTCCATCTCTAGCATCCTGAGTCATCTCTGGACTTTTCCGCAGAGGTTGGGCCCCTTTATATCCCACTAGCAGTGTAGAAGGGCTCCTTTCCCCAGACATACTCTTCAATATTTGTTAATTCTGTCTTTTTAAAATTTATGACCTTCTCACATGTGTAAAGTGTGTCTCGTTGTCTTTATTGACATTTCTTTTTCATTTGTCTGTTTGCCCTCTGGATGTCTTCTTTGGTGAAGAGTCTGTCCATGTTCTCTCCTTATTTTTAGGTTGTTGTTACTGTTGCTGAGTTCAGTGAGCTCTATGTATTCTGGCTATTAGCCCTTTGTCTGATGTGTGGTATGTAAAGATCTTCTTTCACTCTGCAGAATTTCTTTCTGTTTTGATGAAGGTTCCCTTTGCTGTGCAGAAGCATTTCAGTTTGATGTAATCTCAATGGTTTATTATTGTCTTTATTTTCCTTATGATTGGACTCGAGCATTGAAGACACCTTTAAAACTTAGATTGTAAAGTGTTCTGCCAATCGTCTCCTCTAAATATTTGATGATTTCTGATCTAACATCCAGGGCTTTTATCTATTTGGAATTGATTTTTTTTTTTTATTCTTCTATATGTTTCAACCCAATTTCCTTAACACTATTTGTTGAAGGAACTCTCCTTTCCGCAGTTAATGTTTTGAGCCTCCTTATCAAAAATAAGTTGTCCATAATGATTATTTTTTTAAAAAGAATATGCTTTGTTTTTAATGATGCTTTGAACAACCTAGCAATGATTTTTGTTTAGGCTTTAGGCTTTTCTATAAATTGTTTCCTAATTCTGCAAACATTGAATGAAAAGTGGAAAAGGTATAATTAAAAGATACATTTGTATCTGCAGTGTCAGTAAGACTTAAACTCAAGTCTCCATAGACCCTATGTAGAACCACATACATTTGCTTCCCTGTAGCAGATCTTTTAATTTAATTTTTTGACTTGGAATTTGGATGTGTAATTCCTGACTTTAGCACTAATTACTCTGCTGGAAATTTATGACTTTCCATAGCTCTGGTAGGAGTGATATAGAGGCATTATTTTTAATCTGGATTTTTTCCCCCCTGGAGAACTATTTCATTACCTTTTTCTTAGTAGAAAGACTGTATTGTGGAAGCTAAGCCCATAGTCACCAAGTATTGAAAATTTTAATATTATAGAGATCTAGAAGGGATCACATTATTTCAAAGTGACAGGATTTTGAAATTGGTCATTTTCACCGTGTCATATTTACTCATCAACAAGTTGTCACTTTGTAATAACTACTCACTTGACTGACCAGTGAACGCACTTTCTTGGGTCAAAAGCAGTCTGTGCTATATTGACACTGTGGTATTTATTTGCTCTCAGAATCAGAAGGATGAGTGTTATGCTTTATTTTGGTGGCAACTGGATGTCATTTTAAGATTTAAAAACTGCAAACATTTTGAAAACAATAAAGCACGTATTGGGCACTTTTATAATCCCTGGTGATAAGACTGGAATGAAATACTTGCACTGTGGAAATATTACAAAATTACTAGGTTTGTCCATGGAATTTTGATGGAAAATGTATTTTTAGAAATTTCACTGTCTGCATCTTTATGGTTATCATGAAGCCAGTTCCATACTTGGTGGCATGTTGAGTGTCTAAATAGAACAATGGATGGATTTCTGGGGCTACCTTTCTGGAGAGCAGAAGAGCAGGTAGCATAGCTCATCAGAATGGATAGGTTCTAATTTCCATAAAATGGAAGATAAAACTTAGGTTTCTGCTTGAATTAAATGAGCCATTGATATAATTTCATGCAGGCTGGGTGCACATTTATTCCACGTTTACTTCTACCATTCTCTCTTTCCTGTCCTGACAGTGTAAGTTTTGCCTAGTTGATTTATCATCGACATATCATAACTCTTACTTTAAGTAGGAATGTGTAGATTTTGGTCATTAAAGCTGCCTACCCATGATTCTTATCATTTTCATGAAAGTAAAATCAAAAGTCAAACATTATACCCTCTATTGCTCTACTTTTTTTGCCTTTGGTTTCTTGAAGAAAATGGGTAGTGCTCAAAAAAGGTAAAATTTGGAAATACCCAGCAAATACATATTGCTTTGTGCAAAGATTCAAGTTCAAGCCCCTAGTACGCACCTGTGGGGCTGGGCAGGGTGGTGGGGGGGTGGTGGCTTCACGAATGGTGGAGCAGTGCTACAAGTGTCTCTCCTCTCTGTCGCCACTCCCTTTATATCTCTCTCTGTCTCATACCCCTATAAAAAAGAAAGTAAAAAAAATCTACTTGTCAAGAGTGGTAGAATCAGAGCCTTAGTGATAATACTAGTAAAAAAAAAAAAAGAAAGGGTTCTAGGGTTCTAGAGGTAAAAATATTGAAAAAAAGTTGAAAATGCCTTTTTCATTTTTGTTTCTTTTATGTACTCCCTGACCTCAATCAGTAAGTATTTCTGACTGTAGCCACAGGATTGTACTGAGGTGATTAATTCTTTGTTGTCACTGTCACTGGATCATCACCATTCCATGCAGACTTCTTTCAGAGAGAGACAGACATAGAGAAACTGAGAGAAAGACACCAAAGCTTCCTTCAGTGTGGTGGGGACTGGACTTGAACGCAGGCCAAGCAACTGATAAAGAAACTGCACTATCCAAGTGAGCTATCTTGCTGGCCTGAATTCAATTTTATATATGCATCTGTATTAGCTCTTACAGTTCTTTAAGAGTAAAAAAAAAAGTTTAGTGTGTTTTGTTCTTCTGCTTGAGAAATGCAAAATGTGAAGGAATGCGAACAGAATGGTGGTTTAGTGAAGACTGAGATGTGCAGACATCCATCTGGAAGAAAAATGTGAAGACAGACCCTTGAGACAACAGCAGTCCTGCAGACCCACATTCCTCAATCAAGTGATACTGAAGGTGGGGGAAAAACAAAAAAAGAAAAACCTCACTGATGTGAAGAACCATCATGGTCTCCTGTCATTCAGTGCTTGTCTTTGATCTGATATTACAGTCCAATGATCTGTTTTTATATGTATGGCATTCCTAGGCAAATTAAAGCTTAATTTCCAGGCTCAGAAAACCTTTTCAAGGGTGGTATATTCAAATTATAGACACAGAACCCACAGACTTGGAGAGATCAGGTAATTAGTCAGTGATCACACAGCTACTGAGTGTCTGAAGTAGCGCCAGTTCGGAGCTTGTTGCCTTCCCCATGCCGTGAGCTCAGTTGCCCCTCTCTGCACTAATACACTAATGCTTTTAGATCCTGCTGGGTTAGCTTGGATGGTTTCCTTCTGCACTAAATGGCTTCAGATTGCTAAAATTCTTTGAGACATTGCACTTTTTAAAGATCAGCTGCCTTCTCTTCCATGTTTTTTTTTTTTGGGGGGGGTGGGGGCTGAGGGGCTCCACTTGGGCTTGCTTGCTACAGTGTGATTGCACAAAGGCCACTGGACATTATGGAAATTTGGGGAACACTTTAAATTCACACTGATCCACCTCAGCTGAGCTGTCTGTGCAGCTTAGCAATTCTACTATTTTTGTGGGTCTCTTCTCTGGGATATGTGATTTCATTTACTTACTTATTTGAAGTTGATATTGCTTTACAACATTATAAGCAGGGGAGATAGCATAATGGTTATACAAAGAGATTCTCATGATGTCTGAAGCTTTCAAGTCCCAGGCTCATCTCCCTGCACCATCCTAAGCTGGAGCTGAGAAGTGCGCTGGTTAAAAAAAAAAAAAATAGAGAATTTAGAAAGAAAGAAAAGAGACAAAATTATAATCTAAGAGGTATATTTCCACATGGTTCCTACTACCATCAGAGTTTTGTACCCCTTCCCCCTCCAGCAGAAACTTTAACAGTCCCCCCTAGTTCATAGATGTGTGTTGACTATATATATATATATATATATATATATTTGTTAATTCTTAATCATTTATATGGTCCTACCTTTGCATCTTTTCTAAGTCGCAACCATAACTACTACCACTTCTTTTTTTTTTTTTTTTCCTCCTCCAGGGTTATTGCTGGGCTCGGTGCCTGCACCATGAATCCACCGCTCCTGGAGGCCATTTTTCCCCCCCTTTTGTTGTCCTTGTTGTAGCTTCGTTGTGGTTATTATTATTGCCCTTGTTGACGCAATTCGTTGTTGGATAGGACAGTGAGAAATGGAGAGAGGAGGGGAAGACAGAGAGGAGGAGAGAAAGATAGACACCTGCAGACCTGCTTCACCGCCTGTGAAGCGACTCCCCTGCAGGTGGGGAGCCGGGGGCTCGAACCGGGATCCTTACGCCGGTCCCTGCGCTTTGCGCCACATGCGCTTAACCCACTGCGCCACCGCCCGACCCCCTAACTACTACCACTTCTGAGTGTCTTTCCTCCCCCCCCCCCCCCAGATAAGAGAAATAGTGCCTGACTTCCCCTGGTGTTCTCTAGATTTACTTTCCTTTCAGTGATGGTCTAAAAGCAAAGATTCCTGGTGACAAATGCTCCATAACTGGTAGAATTGAGGTTCAGAGTCCTTCTGGCCATATTCCTTTAACACGATCTGGACCAAAATTATTTTTTGGGTGCAGATGAAAGGGGTTCTGGCTTCTGTAATTGCTTCTCTATGGGGCTGGGTGGTGGCACACCTGGCTGAGTGCATAACAGGTTGAGTGTGCAACCTGTTTTAATGTGCAAGGAACTGGATTTGTCCCTGGGCTCCCATTTGCAGGGGAAAGCTTTGCAAGTGGTGCAGCAGTGTTGCAGGAGTCTTTCTGTTCCTTGCCCTCTCTATCTCCCCCTTCTCTCTCGATTTCTGTCTCTAGCCAATAAATAAATAAAGGTTTTGAAAAAGCCTATGCTTCTCTGCAGGATATGGATGTTGGCAAGCAGTGCAGTTTTCTTTTGTAGAGTGCTGACAATATACTGGGTTGTCAGAGAGAGAGAGAGAGAGAGAGAGAAACAGAGAGAGAGAAAAACACACACAGAGAGAGACTAGAGAGCCCTTTACTGCTCTGGCTAATGGTGGTGCTAGGGATTGAATCTGGGACCTTGGAGCCTCAGGCATGGAAGTTGTTTTGCATAACCATTGTGTTTTCTCCCCATTGCTACCTGGAATCTTGGTTTGGCAAGTATAAAAAGCACTCTACAGGGGCCGGGTATTAGTGCATCTGGTTAAGCACACATGGAGCTAAGTGCAAGGGTTGATATAAGGATCCCAGTTCTAGCCTGCAAGGGGGGGGTGGTGTGTGTGGCTTCACAAGTGGTGAAGCAACTTTGTAGGTGTCTATCTTTCTCTCCCCCTCTGTCTTCCCTTCTTCTCTCAGTTTCTCTCTGTCCTATCCAACAACAACAATAACAACAACAAGGGCAACACAAATGGGAAAAATGGCCTCCAGGAGGAGTGTATTCACAGTGCAGCCCCAGCGATAACCCTGGAGGAAAAAAAAAAAAAAGCCAAAAACCAGCAGCAGCACTCCACAAGCAGATGAGGTTGTTGCAGTGATCTTGGTGAGAAATGGTGGTGACTTGCATTCCGTGGAGTTAAAGGAGAGAAAAGTGGACTGAGTCTGGATATCTGTGGAGTAAAGCCACTTAGGCTTTGTGATTGATTTACTTGGGGTGATGAAAGAAAAATAATCAGAAGAATGAGTTCAGTTTTCTTTTTCATTTTTTTTTTTTTTTTGCCTTAAATAAGAAATTCACAGCTTTACTTCCACAGCCTGGAAGTAGAAAAGAAAAATCAGTATGCATTGTGTGTGTGTGTGTGTGTTGGGGGGTGGGAGGAGATAGTGGGGTAGATGGGCTACACGTAGGAGGGATACACGATTATTGAAGAATCCAGAGTTCTGAGTTGTCCATGGGGCAGACAAAAAGTAGATAACATCAGGAGATGGTGCAGAAGTCAGGGTGAAAAGAAAGCCTAAATATGCATTTAGGTATTCTCAGCATATGCGTGGTATTTGAAGTTAAGAAGAGCTTAACAAAATTCTTTATGGGATGCATTCTAGACTTCAGCTAAGACACTAAAGAAGCAGGGTACTCACTGAACTATCCTGAGTAGAGGTGTGACCTGTTGTAACCTACATTTATAAATGACCATCCCAGCTGCTGAGATAAGAACAGAGGAGTGAGTCAGAGAGCATTTAGGACACTTGTCTGAGGCAAGAGACAACAATGGATTGAATGAAGAGTGACCAGACCGTGGGTCTATTTTGAAGATAGAATCAGTGGGATTTGCTGACAAATTGGACATGGGATAGAGAAGAAGAAAGTAGAATAATCCTAGGATTTGTTTATTTTTTTAACCATCAAGAAAATATAATTATTACCCTTAATTTTTTTTTAATGTCCTCTGTGATTTCCTGGCAACTCTCCTGCACTCTCTGTTCCAAGACAACAAATAATCTGACATCTGTCACTATATATATTAGTCTATAAAACAGAAATATGAATAAATGGGGCCAGATGGTGGCACACCTGGTTGAGCGCACATATTACAGTGTGCAAGGACTCAGGTTCGAGCCCCTGGCCCCCACCTGCAGGGGGAAAGCTTCACAAGTGGTAAATCGGTGCTGCAGGTGTCTCTCTGTCTCTCTCAATCTCTGTCACCCCTTTCCCTCTCAATTTCTGTCTCTATCCAACACATAAAGATTAAAAAATAATAAAAAAGAAATATGAATAAATGGAAACATAAGTTACCTATTTCTTTTCTCTGTCTGATTTCAGTCAGATAATTTTGAGATTTACCAAAGTTATTGCTTATATGAACGATGCAGTCAATTGTATTTATTTTCAAGAGCCGTTTTATGCCATCACTATGATACCCTTTGTTTACTATTCATCTCTTGGTGGACATTTTAGTTATTTTCAGTGTTGGACTATTGCATTTAGATACAAATTTTGCATATTTGTGTACAAGTCTGTGTGGCATTTCTCTCTTTCTTACTTCATTTCTTTCTTTTTTATTTCTCTCTCCTCCTTCCTTTCTTTCTTCCCTCCTTTTTCTCCCGTCCTCCCTCTCTCCCTCCCTTTCTTTTTGCCACCAGGGTTATTGTTGAGGCTCAGGGCTGGCATTCCGAACCCACAGCTTCTGGTGGCCATTTTTTTCTTTCTATTTTATTTTTATTTGACAGGACAGAGATAAATTGAGAGGGGAGGGGATATAAGGGGGGGAGACACCTGTCTGCTTGCTTCACTGCTCATGAAGTGTCCTCCTGCAGCTGGGGAATAGGGGCTTGAGCCTGGGCCCTGTGTTCTTAACCGGGTGCACCACTGCCTGCCCCCCTGTGGCTGGGATAGTAAATTGTGGGCTGTCTCTCCGGGTCTCCAGCCTCCCTGGCCGGCAGCCGCAAAGAGTTAGAGCGGCGCCCTGGGAGTACTGGGGTAGCTCCGCGTGGTGAGGGCAAAGTGCTCAGAGAGACAAGCAGTCAACTCTGGGAGCGCCCCAGTGGGACAACTCGTTTATTGAGGGAGAAAGCAAGCAGATATACCTATTGCACAGGGAGAAGGTTAAGGTAATCATTAACCCAAACACAAAGCAACACAATGCATAGTCACATTTTGACCTACAAACTATTTGATCACAAGTGAAGAGTTACCATACAAGGTTTGATCACAATGCAGTTTTCTCTGGGGGAAAATTACAGGCACTTCAGGGCATGGGGGGGGGCGGGCAGTCGAGCAACAGGAGTTTGCGGTGGTTTTCAAGTTTGGCCAAACACAATATACAGTAATTCATAGCCTTTGATTTAAGGGGAGAGGAGGGGCATGTGCAGAAAGGTAGCCCCCATCTGGAGAAGCCATCCATCATTAATTCGATGTTGGGAGGGGACCTGCCCTTCTCTCGACCCAGAGCAGGGAGAGCCTGGGGTCGACCTGCTCAGACCCTCATGGGAATAATGGCCTGGACTTTCTGGACAGTAGGCCCACTCTACAACAATAAATGAATGACTGAATTACTAAAGGTACTGCCTAAATGTTTTTCCAAAATGGCAGCTCTACTTAAAATTCTGACTGAGGCAGGAGAGTTCCACTTGCTTCATACCCACGCCTGCTGCATTTGGTATGGCTTCTCTTTAAATATTGGCCATTCTTCTAGGTATGGAGCTTCTGCTTTATAAGTGGTAAAGCAAGGACTGCAGGTGTCTCTCTGTCTCTTCCTTTTTTATCTCTTCCCTCTCAATTTCTCTCTGCCCTAGCCAATTAAAACATAAGGGTGAGGGAACTCAGAAATGGGTGCTGGGATTTGTAGAGCAGGCATCTGAGCCATAGCCAGAACACTGATGGGCAAAAAGAAAGAAGGAATGAACAAATGAATGAATGTGCAGCCATGCCTCCTGGGCACAGGAAGGCCACCCAGCCTGGAAGAGCCTTGCACACACAGCCTTGCAAGCAGTGGTACCAGTGGAGTGTCCTCCGAGGAAGAGCAGCAGGGAGAAGTTGGCTTCCCGGCAGCCCTCCCTGTCCACCCCAGGGAAGCCCTCCCAGTAACAGCACCCTCACAGAAATGGGAGAGACTACTGTTAAGGATTACATAATGAAAAGCACCTGAAGAAAGCAAAGGATTGTGAGAAGTAAATAAAGGTAAACTTCCAAGAGCACCAGGAGAGAGAGAGAATGAGAGAGAGAGAGAGAAAGAGAGAGAGAGAGAGAGACAAGGGTGGGGAGGAGACAAGGGGGGGAGAGAGCCATCACACAGTGAAGCCATTGGAATTAGTTGGGAAAGTGTTGTCAGAGACGTCCCCCTAAGTCAGGCCCCAGAAAACTGGCAGTACTGTGAGCCAGAGCAAGTGGGCCAGGCCCAGAAGGAAAGAAAGAAATATTGAAGCAACTATGGGGAGGGTGGGAGGGGCTGAAGACTAGAGATTCCAAATCAAAGGAATAATGTTCAGTAGCTCAGAGTTTTTATTTTGTTTTGTTTTTTCCTCTTGCTACCTGGGTTATCAGTGCATGCTAGGAGCAGGCATTACAAATCCACTGCTCCTGGAGACTCTTTTTTTTTTTCCTCTTTGGTAGGAGAGAGGGAGAGGGAGACAGAGACACCTGCAGACTTGCTTCACCACTTATGAAGTACCCACTTGTAGACAGGGAGCAGGGGGCTCGAACCTGGGTCCTTGCAGCCCTGCGTGTTGTACTGGAGAGAGCTTGGAGAAACCCTGAGGGCAGTGGATTTCTGAGCCCAGAGAGGACACATGTATTCACAGAGCACTGATGGGGCCTGACCCCTTTGTAATTTCAGATTTTACTGTTTTTTTCTTTCAATATTTGACAATTGTTTAGATCTTTTATTAGTGGATAGTAACAGAAAAATTGAGAGTAGAAGGGGAGATAGGGAGAGAGACAGAGAGATACCTGCAGTACTGCTCCACTGCTTGTGAAGCTTTCCCCCTGCAGTTGGGGACCAGGGGCTTGAACCCATGTCCTTGTGCACTGTGATGTGTGTGTGTGTGTGTGTATGTGTGTGTGTGTGTGTGTGTACACATGTAACCGGGTACACTCCACCACGTGCCTCCTCAGATTTCACTTTGTGTTTACTGTTCATATCCCTATCTTGTCTCCTACTCCCAATGTCAAAGAAAATTTTTTTTGAATAGGAGAGTACTGCTCAGCTCTGGCTTATGGTAGAGCAGGGGATTGAAACTAAGACTTTTGGGCCTCAGGAATGAGAGTTTCTTTGCAATAACCAGTATGCTCTCTCCCCTCACATAAAAGTAGTTTTTTTCCTAACTGGGCACACAGACTGAGGAGTGGATTCAGTGGGTCACCTCCCCTCGGAGCTTCTTACTGTAATGGGCAAAAATCCAGGTAGGCAGCAGAGCTCAGATTAGGGATGTTTTTCTCTGCTGCCACCACTTCCCCTGTAGCCATCACACCTTTCAGATGTTTTCACTTATCCATCTCACTCTTGCCCTCTTTATTCCCTTTCTATGCCTTATCTCGACAGCCCCAGTGGCTCCTGGGTACAAGTCCTCCTTCACCAGTTCATGGGGAACAGTAGCCTCACATCAAGCCACCACAGCCTAGTCAGTGTTGTCTCTGAACTGTACTCTACTGAGGCTGAAGCATGACATTGTGTCGGCCAGTGACACCTGTGTGAGTACTGTGTCCTTTTCCAATTGAACAGTTTCATTCCTCTCTGGAAAAAATAAGAATTGCTCTGGAAATGGGAGAAGAAAGCAAGACATCAGCTTCACAGCATCACATCCTTAAAAAGTGTATCTCCTGTGTGTGGAAGACTGTTGCATCCACTCAAGTATGAATAAATTGCTTTGAGCATGAGTGTCTGTGTATACACACACACACACACACACACATATGCACACACGCATGCTTGTATTTGTCTACATATGGAAACGGGGAGAAAAGAACATGCATGCAGATCACCTGTGAGTGCAGTCTTCCTGAGCTTGTGGTCCTTTGCAGACTCCTCATGTATAAAGAGTATTAAAAATAAATCAGAGATAGCATCCTCTACTGTGTATTTTATAAACTTCAAGTGAAGAATAAGTAAATTGTCTATATATATGCATATGTAGACATATAGAGAGAGAGATAAACATACATACATTTAGAAATATTTTGAGCCACAGTTCAATGGTGAGATAGCTCTAAACAAGGCAAGTGGACCAGGATCTAGCAACTTCTTGTGGACCCCAACACTTTGATGGCTCTTTTATAGATCTTTCTGCAAAGTAATTAAAGTCCAATTGATTGGAAAGATAGACACAATGGGGATTATGAGTATTATATCTCCACTGGAAAACTACTTTCATGACCTCCAAGGACAGATCTCTGCTGTGCTGCAAGTTTCAGTTCTGAGCTCCTCAGCAGACCTGGGAAAGCACAGTCCGGTACTTTCCAGGCCCCCAAAGTTGCTCTTTCTCCCCGTGGAGAGGCATCTGCTCTTCGGTGAAGGTGGGTGGGACAGCTTACTCTCAGGTGGATGGGTGATGGACACACACACCATGACAGTGCAGATGTCCTTGCTTCCTTCCATGCAAGTGTTGTCCATCAGAGCCCACATCTAAGGGCAGAGGGACAGGCACCTGGTCTCCACTTGCAGAGGGGATGCCTCATGGATTTCTGTGCTTTCTTGTAATGAGTAAAGTTTTTAGGGAAGTTTGGTGCTATGGGGCCTCCCTCCCCCTCCCATCCCTTTCCATTTCCTTCCTTCCCATGCCTTTCCCTTCTCCCCTACTTTCTCTCTCTCTCTCTCTCTCTCTCTGGAAAAGTTATCCCAGGATGGTGAAGTCCTGGGGTAACAAAACCAAAACCAAACAAAACTCTCATAACCAACACCTAAATTTTGTGCTATTTGTTTGGTGAACTAGGAGGCTTATAGGCTGATTTTCTGCTTCTTGACTCTGTTGTGCTTAGCAGACAAAGGACAGCTTCGAAATCACAAGATGTCACCTCATTTCTTGTTGAGAATAAGACCATGGAGAAGCCTGGCAGACATTTTCTGTGTTCACATTTTTCTTTCTATCTAATCTACATTAGCCTGAAGAAAATTAATATCTGATTGTGCTTAAAGAGAAAAATAAGGATTGGAAAGATTGCACAGTGGTAGTGCATGGCATCTGCAGGCTCAAACTCCCAGGTTCAGTCCCCAGCACCACCAGTAGCCAGAACTGAACAATTGTCTGATTAAAAAAATAGAAGAAAAATAAAGCTATCACCATAACTATGTTTATGATGACTTTATACTTTGATGATCACAGACCCATTTCAAGGGAATGCTTGTGAGTTGGAGTGAAAGGCAAGTTTTAAGTAATCTGGACTTAAATCCTATTAAGAAAGTATTTTATAAGACTGTAGCACCTGCAGGGGAGAAACTTCACAAATGGTGAGATGGTGTCGTGGTGTCTTTCCTTTGTGTCTTTCTGTCCATCTATTTACAAGGCAAAAAATAAAGGCCACTGCTCATGGTAGAGTCATGTAGACACAGGATATAACCCTGCAACAACCCTGGAGACAACAAAGCAAGGAAAAGTTAAAGAGCCTTATTTATAAAACTTTTATTTAGAGTTGTTGGAAATTTTGAATTGGTATTTAAAGTAAAGATATCATTTGAGGAGCAATTATTTTTCTTGTACATATGGATAAAAGTTGAAAATGTTGATTTTATTGCATTCAGAATTCCTTGACATATACTGTAAATAGACATTTTAAAGGTCAATATTTATTAACATATTAGCAGTGCATGTTTAGAGAGCTACTAATGTGTGCTAGTCACTGGTAGTTAATGTTGAGTGAATGTTTTCAGAGTTGAATTATGTATGTTTTTAAATTATGTAGGACTTATCATGTGTTGCTAATTATCTTTTGGACTTATAGCAGCATAGTGTAGGTCTTCTAACATATTTATGAAATTTCATACTATGGCAGGAAACAGGCCAAAAGAGAGAAAGAAGCAATATTAAATTAGAGGAGCCAGACATGTTTTATAACTAAGACAAATAACACAGCCTCCAGGAACTTGCAAGCACTGAGGGGGCTTTCTTCTCAGCTGAAGAGAGCAGACATGCATAAAATGATAAAAATATGGAATAGTAAGAAGAAAATGTTCTTTTTTCTTTCTCAACAATGCCACCTCTCCCCCCTCCAATAAGGTGAGATTGAATTGTTAAGATGCTTTCAGCTGTCACTGAGAATCAAGTACCATTGGTGCTTAAAAAGCTTATTCATATATGGAGATGGAGAAATTGAGAGGGAAGGGAAGGGTGGCATGGAGAGGGAGAGAGAAAGAGACATGTGCAACACTGTTATTTACCACTTGTGAAGCTTCCCCCCCACCCCTAACGTGGGTACTGGAGCCTTGACTCTGGGTTCTTGTGCGCTGTAATGTGTGCACTCTACCAGGTGTGCCGCTGCCTGCCTCTCCCCCTGCACTTTTCATTCATCTTTCTGGAGACTGATAAAGTTGGTCGCCAGTTTCTCCCTTGGGTTCCTTTGCCTGGAACCCAATGTGTATTGCCTGGAAAAAGATGAGGTGTGCCTTATATTCTATAGTTCCTACTTTTCTGCCCTGGAAAAATGAGAATCTTTAATTTTATTGTTGTCTCTCTCTCTCTCTCTCTCTCTCTCTCTCTCTGTGTGTGTGTGTGTGTGTGTGTGTGTGTGTGTGTGTGTGTGTGTGTGTGTGTGAAAGAGATGTTTTCTGGGATAAACCATCTGTCGGTGTTTTGTGATTCTGTTAGTCCCAGGGTGAAAAGAACTATCTGGAGAGTTCTCTCTCTGCAGACCTGAAGCCCAGTTCTGTCTGCCCTGTGCATCTTCACAGAGTTGGGTTTTGACAGGGGCTGAGACTATTTCTCGGGAGACTTCCAGAAAGCATCCCTCATGAAGATGAATCAGAGAGACAGACGCATGAGTTTATTCTGAATATTACTGAGTGCTGGGGGAGGTCCATTGCCAACAGGTCAGACACATCTCCCAGTCAACTCCAAGCAATTAACACCTGTGTGAGCTTTGATGTAAGGCAATCAATCACACAGATTGAACTGTCTATGCATGACTGAAATCCTTGATTCTGAATTAAAAGGGTGGTAAAGTTCCAAATTCCAGTTAGAGCTTTGGGTAAGCACTTGGGGAATTTTATAGTCTAGCTAGCCATATGGTTACTCACTCCTCTTGGGGGAAATAAGGGCTCTAGAGGACCTTAGCTTTCCGTCCAGCCCCCACTGGCTTCTGTTTTCATTTCTGAGCCCTTGCATTCATCACTCACTGTGCCAAGTTGTAAATGGACCATGCCATCTACTTCTTAAATGCTTGAAGTGTCTGCTTTTATGACTTGAGATAGATGTGGCAGTGGAATCTTAGAAAGATCACTCATTTGATCTCATTTAATTACAGCATCGCCTGATCTTAGGGCTTCCTTTTGCAGCATACTGTCATGCCACAGAGGTGAGACATCTTTAATAAATATCTAATAAATAAATAGTGATAGCTTGCAAATCAACATTAATATCATTCTTTAATTTTCAAGTTGGCTTTTAAAATTGTCTTGTCAATACTTGTGATTTAGTTCATATCATCCCATAAGTATTTGTGATCCAGTTCAATACCATTGAACCATATGCCTGACAATTGCAGAAGAAACTAGAAAGATTCTCTTCTCATATGATTCTTTATACCCAGAAAGTAAACTGTAATATTTCATGAAAATTCTCTCTTCTTTTTTTCCTGATTTCTTCCTTCTTTTCATTCATTATTTAAAAAAAATTTCTCACTTGCAAATGTTGACTATCTCATCACTTGTAAGCCATGAGAGTGAAGTGCTTAAGTGCTGTACTTTCAGAATGGGCACAAGAAAAGTCAGACTCAGGTGAGCATGCCCATCTGCGTGAAGTCTTCCTTTTGGAAAGAACGTTTGCCTTAAAAGAAATTCAAGTGGAAAAGAAGAACAAAAACAAGGGAAAGTTTTGGTTGGATTCAACAAATGATGTTAGAATGTCGAATTACTATGCTTTACTTTTTCAGAGTTCAGAAGACAGTTGTCCATGTGTGACTTTTTTCTTTTATTTTTTAATATTTATTAATTTTCCCTTTTTTGCCCTTGTTGTTTTATTGTTTGTAGGGAAATTGTGAGGATGTGGTAGAGCCTGGCAGGGCTTGACCTGAGGGGTGTGTCCATCCTGTCAGTCTCTCTCTCTCTACCAAGAGGTTGAGCAAGGGGGACACAGGAATCCCCAAAGTTTGCCACATCATATCAGACTCCCTGCCTCACAAAACACCCCACACTTTTCTGCCTCCAGGAGCCTGGCATTCCTTAAAACATTAAGCCAGCTCCCCCTGCTCCACCCTGTATTCTTTGATACTATGGCCCATCCTTTTATTGTCTACATATCAATCTTTGGTTTTGTCGAACAAATGACTTAAGGCCTCCACCCTATTCCCCCACTCATTCTGCTCATTTAACATATTCCTTTTCTACCCTCAAGACCACAGGGTATTATTAATCCTACCAATTAAACCCATAGCAAGATTTGCTAAGGAAGCCCCTACCATTCCCAGCCCTTCCACCTTTCTCCGCCCCTTTCCTAACCATGTGTGGTATTGTCAAGCCACACATGTCTCTGACTTGTCTCTGCCCTTTCCAGCTGGAGAGGCGGGCAGGCAGACCAGGAGGCTGATGCCATTGCGGTCTGCGCCACATGGCTTAACCAGGTGTGCTACTGCCGACTATGGGGTGTTCGAATGAATAAAGATTTGAATTGCCTTGCCACCACGAGCTTGGTTCGTGGGTCATCTCTCTCTCTCTCACGTCTCTAGCCCAACAATTGTTGTTGTAGTTATTATTGTTGTTGTTATTGATGTCATCATTGTTGGATAGGACAGAGAGAAATGGAGAGAGGAGGGAAAGACAGAGGGGGAGAGAAAGATAGACACCTGCAGACCTGCTTCACCACTTGTGAAGTGACTCCGTTGCAGGCGGGGAGCTGGGGACTGGAACTGGGATCCTTACATTGGTCCTTGAGCTTTGCACCCTTAATTTGCTGTGCTACCACCCAACCACCCCATGTATGACTTAATTTTAGTTTTAGCTTTAGCCCTATCTCCTCCCCACCCTCACCACCCCGTAGCAGTGCCAGGATGCTGGTGGAAATGCCAGTGCTGTGCTCTCTCTTTCTTTCTCTCTCTCTCTCTCTCTGCTTTTCTCTGTCTCTATTTGAAATAAAAAGTATGAAACAAACCATCCTGGGAGCAGCAGAATCACATATGCACAAGTGTGTGATACCCCAGTGGCAAAGCATTGCATTTTTCAAAGCTTTCTTTTTTCTTTTTCTGTTTTAAACCAGAGCCCTGCTCATCTCTGGCTTATAGTGTTGCTGAGGATTGAACCTGGGTCCTTGGAGTCTCAGAGCAGGAGAGCCTGTGTGACCATTGTGTTATCTCCCACATCCAAACTTCCTTTCATTTTTATACTTGCTTTTGCCTCATTTGCTTTTTAAAAGTCATTTTGTTGGTGGGGGGGGGGGAGAATAATGGTTTATGGACAGTTGTTGGCACCTGGGTACAGTTTCTTGCTTTCCTTTGATAAGTGTCTGCACACTATTTCCACCCACAATCCTAGTCCCCCTTCACCATCTTGCACTGGGGACCCAACACCCTTTACTTGCTGACTGATAAATAAATAGCTTGCCGAATTGCTGTAGTTACTAGCACCAGTTTTGAAGTTGTAAAGGTCTTACAAGAATACCCCCCCACACACACAGAAGTTAGCTGCTCTATAATATTTGTATTTGCGTTGAAAATGCACAAGGTTTTTAATACTTTCTTTCTCAGTGCCTTTGCTGTTCTTGCTAATGGATTATATTCTGAAGGCTTCTTAAAAGTTTCATCCTTGAAATGGAGGTATCCCTTTCTTTATTTTGCTGTTTTATTTATTATATTCAAGAAAAAGTTTGACATGAGAAAGAAAAAGGGAGGGAGGGATAAAGAGAGACAGAGAGAGAGAAGAGAGAGAAAAAAGAGAGAGAAGTGAGAGAGAGGAGAGAGAGGGGAGAGAGAGAGGGGAGAGATAGAGAGAGAGCGAGAGAGAGAGCGAGCGAGCATGTAGTTCTGGGAATCCAGCTAGAAACCTCAGGCATTCAAGTCCCATGCTCTAGCAGTTGAATCATCTCCCTAACCAACGTTCTTTTACTTTTCCCTTTGCATGTCCCTGGATTATTCCTTTTATGAGAAGGTCACTTTTAAATCTTTTTCCCCAAATCTTTCCTCCCTGCTTTCAGCACCTCTCTCATGGTTTCTTGTCTCCCCTACTCAGGCTGCAGTTCAGGTAACTTCCTCCAGTGTAGCTTCACCCCTTCGCCATGTTGCGGCAACTCTTAAAGTCTTCCCTACCATTGTTCTTCTCTATCTTAATTGTCTATCAGTTTAAAATTATTTTGTGCACAGTGCTTATTATATACTGCTTTAATAGCCCCCCTTCCGCTTCAAATGACAGCCATTGACTTCCTGTCCTTTTAAAGTTCTGTTAGGAATTGATAACTTGTTATTTCCAAGCAAGTTGAAGAAAACATTCTTATTTTCTCCTGAAGCTTCTTTTGACATTATCTGTAAGTCTTCTACAGAGCTATTCTATTCAAAGTTTAAAACTCTTATCTGATTACAGCTCCCTCTATCCACCCACAATCCATTCCTTAGTTTTTCTTCTGAAGATTGCTCATAATTTTGGTTATGCCTGATTGTTTTACATAGGAGAGGCATGGTGTCCTCTTTGTTCTTTGTTCAAATCTAGTTCTGTGAAGAAACCCAAACTATGGACTGAATATCCCTGGGAAGTGCTAGAAGTAGGTGGCCTTTCCTCCTCTGCATGTATCCCCCAAGCATGGCTGTTATGCATTGTTCTGAAGAATTAAAACCTAGTGTCATGCATGTGGGTCACTTGGCTCAAAACATCGGTCAGATATTATTTAAACAATTTGAAAACAAATCAATATAAAGTATAAAGCAAAGTATGCTTATACCCAGTTTCATTCTCAAGTTTTCAAATCCCACATTTCACCCAGCCAGGAGACCCCAATTTCTTTCCAGTTTTGCTCATTTGTCTACATTATGGATTAATCCTCATGACTTAGCACACTTATGCTGTTTTTCCCTGGATGCAACCAGTTCCACATTTCACCCTCAACTACAGAGCTGCCACTGCTGAGAATGTTGTTATAGGGCCCCTCTTTTTGCTAGTTAATATTCATTTCACTGTCATTATTATTATTACTGTTGTCATCATTATCATTACTTGGCCTGTGATTCATTTCCTCTGAGAATACATCTCTGCTAAGTTCAGGCAAATATGTTTCCTGAGAATCCCTGTTTTCTTGGTACCCTTCTTACTACAATATCTGCTTGTGACCAGATTTTTCTTATATGTCAAAAAATAACAGCGTATCACAACAGATTGATGTCAGAGTAGATAAGGCAATTCAGCTGACTGGCGTCAAGTCTAGCATTAAAGATACTTGCACAGGGGTCAAGCAGTGCCACTTTGCTCATCTGAAGAGTTCCTGCTTTATTTATTTTTTTTACATTTTTCTTTTCTTTTTTTAAAAATATTTATCTATTGAGAATAGAGACAGAGAAATTGTTAGGGAAGGGCGAGGTAGAGAGACACCTTCAGCAATGTTTCACTACTTAAGAAGCTTCTCTCCTGCTGGCGGGGCAATGAGGGACTGGAATTTGGGTCCTTGTGCACTGTAATGTGCACTCAACCAGGTGTGCCACAGCCTCGCCCCTACTGTTGCTGTTGTTTAGGAGGGAGAGGTGAGATGAGTTTTATTTACAAAGAAGGTTTGGATTGTCTTTCACCAGCAGGGTTGTGTGAGCAAGCGGTGGAAGAACCTTGAAGCTACTTCTGAGCTCAGCAGGTGCTGATTGAAGCACATGATGAGGGAAACAGTTCTCTGGTCTCTGCTCCTGATCATTTCACTTGCATTTCCTTTGCTTCTTGGGGTGAGGTGAGTCTGTGAGGCAGAAGACTCCTGCACAAGACCAGACCGCCCCTCCCCGCCGCAGGCTTTCCCGACCTTGGTAGAAGGGGCTGCCTTTACCCATGACATCATTAGCTTCCAGGGCAGCCAGGCCAGCTACCCGCGGAAGACACAACTCATTCCCGCCACATCACAGCAGCAGGGTGGGGCAGGACTGAGGCTGCCAACGGTTTTGTTCTTTGTTGCTTCTGTTAAAAAATATTTATTGGGAGTCGGGCGGTAGCGCAGCGGGTTAAGCACACGTGGGGCAAAGCGCAAGGACAGGTGTAAGGATCCCGGTTCGAGCCCTTGGCTCATCACCTGCAGGGGAGTCACTTCACAGGTGATGAAGCAGGTTTGCAGGTGTCTGTCTTTCTCTCTCCCTCTCTGTCTCCCCCCCCCTCCATTTTCTCTCTGTACTTTCCAACAACGATGACATCAATAACAACAACAATAATAACTACAACAATAAAACAACAAGGGCAACAAAAGGGAATAAATAAATACATAAGTATTTTATTTTATTTTATTTTATTTTATTTTATTTTAATAAAAGCACTGCTTAGCCCTGGCTTATGGTGGTCCTAGGGATTGAACTTGGGCATGAATCAGGCATGAGTCTTTTGCATAACCGTTATGTGTTTCTTCACTCTATCCTTTTTTTCTTTAATATTTATTAGAGAAGAAGAGAGAGAACCAGATTATTACTGTGGCATCTCCAATGATGGGCATGAAATTCAGAACTAATGCATGGGAGTCCAGTGCTCTATCTACTGCACCAACTCCGGGGCAGATGGCTAGTTTTGTTTTATCAAAATGTCACTAATGTATACAAAATGAATCATTTCCGACAATATTTTGTGTATCCATTGTTACTTCTAAGAATGGGGCAATACAGATACATTTCATGACTTTATTTCTGTTATAGTAGACACCCATGGATTTGTCTTACATAGAAAAGAGAAGGGAGTCCTCCATAATTTATGAGGCTTCAAAAGTTTCAAAACTATTACTTTGGGAATTGACATATAAAGGATATTTTGCTCGTATTCATGAACTTCATAATGATAATATCTGCTTAGCACCTACTATAGTCATGTTATATACATTATCTCTAATCTACTTAGTCAACTAGTTTTTTTTTGTTGTTAAATTCACATTTTAGGAAGGTAAAAACAGAGCTCTAGAGAGAGTTGGGTATTTCTGAGTTTTTCGGAAACTAAGTGGTAGAGTCAGACTGCAGTTTGTTAGCGATTTTAGTATCTTTAATAAATGTATATTATTTCTTTATTATTATGAAATAGAGATTCAAAGAGGAAGACACACACACACACACACACACACACACACACACACACACACACGAGCACAGTTCAACTCTGGGAGATTGACGGTGGTGCTGGGGATTGAACATAGGACCTCCGAGCCTCACACAAGGAAATCTTTTGTGGAGCCATTATACTGTCTCCCCAGATCCACCTCCTCCTTTTTATATTTTATTCCTGAAACCATCTCTTGTAGTATCAGTTAAACAAGGAGGTAATGAACAAAATAACTACTCAACAGATGTGGATATCCTACTTTAATGGCAAAGGTTATCTTCAAATAACCTATGTATCTTCAGGATGATTTTTTTCTAGATTATTTTAAATTCTGTATCCCACTTCCTGTAGGCAGTGGGATATTGGCTTTACAAATCAATAGGTTTCAAAGAATGAAAACACAATGTATTCAACTACTTAAGGTAAGCTTTCAGAATCTTAATTCTATATTAATTCACCTTATGCTTCACCTTATCTGAAAGCATTCCTTAATTCCTTTTGGTGATAATGTGCTTAGTCACTTCTCCACAGAGGAATTAAGATTTTCAAAGTTATCAGCACACAATTAGGCTTTGTTCAATGAACTGGCCTGCTGCCCAGTGTGCGGGGTGCTGTGCCCTGCAACTCAGGGACCTGACACAGCATCACAGAAGACTCTTGGCTTTTGTAGACTGAGCCAACACTGAAAAAACAATGCCCAGGAAAAAAAAAAATTGATTTTCTTCGTTCCTGAGAATTTCCTGGAAAAAGGTAGTTTGCAGGACAACTGACTCATCTTTTATCCACCTCATCTAAGCCTTGAGCTTGGAAAGAGCCTAGTTGATGAGACCCATTAGGGCAGCAGGGAAAAGGAGAAATACCAAACAAGATTAGGGAAGCAGAGGAGTTATCTGAGAAAGGAAATTCCTTGATTGTCATGTTGCTATTTGATGAACAGGCTAGGATTTCTAGTGAAAATGTCAAATAGGTAACTAGAAATGTTACACCAAGTTTAGAGGAATAATGGGATTGAAATGATAAAGGTGAATGTTTATAATTTGGGGTGAAAAGGCAGGGGTAGATAACATAATGGTTATACAAAAAGACTCTCATGTCTGAGGCTCCAAAGTCCCAAGTTCAATCTCCTAGGCCACCATAAACCAGAGCTGAGCAGTGCTTTGGTTAAAAAAAAAATGTTGAGGGATAAAGTCGTACTTTAAAAAATTTTTTACTTATTTATTTATTCCCTCTTGTTGTTTTATTGTTGTAGTTGTTGTTGTTATTGAGGTCGTCGTTGTTGGATAGGAAAGAGAGAAATTTCAGAGGAGGGGAAGACACAGAGAGGGAGAGAAAGACACCTGCAGACCTGCTTCACCATTTGTGAAGTGACTCCCCTGCAGGTGAGGAGCTTGAGGCTCAAACTTGAATTCTTACTTCAGTCCTTGTGCCTAGAGCCACCTGCGCTTAACCCGCTGCACTACTGCCCGACTCACTCTTTTTTTTTTTTTAAAGGAAAGTGAAATTTAAAGAGATGCCTGACCACTAGATATTGTGTAAGTCCAATGTCAAACAGAAAGATGACAAAAAGAATAAGGAGAAAATGACCCGAAAATATAGAACATGAAGTTAGAAGCAGATGCCTTCAAGACATAGCAGGAAAGATGGTTCTGGGAAGACTGTCCCATCAGCAATGTAAAATGTTCCAGAAAAGGCAGGAAAGGAAAGAAAAACAGTTGTGTTTTGCTAATAAGTAAGTCATTGGTAATTTGTGAATTGCTGTCATGGGAACTAAACCCTATGTCATTAAGCCTAAGACTAGAAAAAAGCTTTTGAAACTAGTAGACAATTCTAAAGAGATGGAAATAAATAATTTTCTAAGAACGGGTAGTGGAAGTTAGGACATTGCATGGCATGGCAAAGATAGCATGATGGTTATGCAAAAGACTTTTGTGTCTGAGCCTCTAAAAGTTCTAGGCTCAATCGGATTCCACCACAATCCAGAACTGAGCAGTATTCTGGTAAAATTAATATAAAGAGTTTTTTTTGTTTGTTTTGTTAGAAGATCATGCACTGATGAATTTAGAGAAAAGTTTCATCTCCAGGTTGTCTGCTAAGCACATGGAAATATATTTATTTTAGCACCCATGGTATACAGGCACTGTTTTATGTGGTTGAAATACACCAGGGTCCCCATGCTGTGAAACTTTACATCACCTTTAAATGCTTAATAAGATCATGACCCTATGCTAACTTAGCCCCGAACCAGGTGGTAGAATGCACTGGTTATAATGCACCAGGACCTGGGTTCAAGGCACTCGTTCCCACTTGCAGGGGCAGAAGCTTCACATTCATTCACAGAGAATGACGTGATGTTGCAGGTATCTTTCTCCTTATTTCCCTCTCAATTTCTGTCTCTCACTATTTTTTTTTTAAAGTGGGTAGCTCAGAAGTGTAGTGCATGCTTTATACCTGAAGCCCGAACCCAGTCTTTTGCATCACTGCATGAGCAACAGAGACAGTGGAACTCCATGAATAGTAGAGTAATGCTTAAGTATTTTCTCTCTCTCCCTCCCTTTAACTCTGGAAAAAAAAAGTACAGATTGCATTGGGCAAGTGGTTCATTGGTAGACTGCATACCTTTCATACAGGAGACTCTGAGATTGCTTCTTGGCACTATGTTAATAAAAAAAAAAGTGATGGAGGGGGGTTGGGTGGTAGCACAGTAGGTTAAGCACAAGGACCCAGTGGGTTAAGCACAAAGACGGGTTTAAGGATCCCAGTTCGAACCCTGGCTCTCTACCTGCAGGGGGTTACTTCACAGGCGGTGAAGGAGGTCTGCAAGTGTCTTTCTCTCTCCGTCTCTGTCTTCCCCTCCTCTCTCCATTTCTCTGTCCTATCCAATAACAGTGACATCAGTGACAAGAATAATAATAACCATAACGATGATAAAACAACAGGGACAACAAAAGGGAAAAAAAAAGCCTCCAGGAGCAGTGGATTTGTGGTGCAGACACTGAGCCCCAGCAATAACCCTGGAGGCAAAAATAAAAGGTGGTTCTGAATATGTTGGTAGTGTATTAGTAAGGCGGCTCACTGGAAAATAACTAAGAAAATAATAGCAAGTCCTGATATAGTGTTGAAGATTTATTAGTTATGTGACTCCACTAACACAGGGCTGGGTGGTGTGTGGAATAGGCTTATTCAGGGCCAGTGAAACGGGTTCTGCCTGCATGTCTTCCTTTGTATTCTAGATACATTAGGATACTGATTGTCTTACTTTCTTTGCCTGTAAAAGGGAAGAAATACTTTGAAATTTTTAGAACTGAACAGTTTTGGTGGAAAGCTATATTAAAAAGTCACTGTAAGTCATGATTAAAACTTCTTATGTGAAAACATTTTTAAAGTTAGATTTGAAAAATCACAATTAAAAAATACAATCGGGAGTCAGGCGGTAGCGCAGCAGGTTAAGTGCACGTGGCATGAAGGGCAAGGACCAGCATAAGGACCCCAGTTCGAGCCGGCTCCCCACCTGCAGGGGAGTGCTTTACAGGAGGAGGTGAAGCAGGTCTGCTGGTGTCTATCTTTCCCTCCCCCTCTGCCGTCCTCTCCTCTCTCCTTTTCTCTCTGTCCTACCTAACAAAGACGGCATCTGCAACAACAACAATAATAATTACAACAACAATAAAAAAGCAAGGACAACAAAAAAGGGAAATTAAATATTAAAAAAAATACATTCACAGATGGTAGACAACTTTTAGAAATACTGTAAGAACACCTCACTTATCAAACAGCATCAGGAAGTAAGCTGGTTCCCATTAAGTAAATCTTCCTATTAAATACAATCTATATGGATTTATAGCAACAAAACTTTTTTAATTTAAACATTTTTACTTGGGGACTCACTGAGAGGGCTCACTTTGTTAGCTTTCTTGCTTTGTCATGCACATAACAAAGGTTTGATCTTGGCACCTACCATATTGTGGATGGTTTGGTGTTGTGGTATCTTCCCCTCTGTATCTCTTTATCTCTGTCTATGGCCTTCCAGCTGAAAAAGTTGGCCTGGACAGGTGAAATGCCAGTGATGACAAAAAAAAAAGTTTATGTAAAAATAAAAAAAAATGCATTAGAATTTCACTGCCATCCTTATTTTTATAACAGATTTTAGATTAAAAAAATAATAGAGAACTGGCAAGATAGCTTACCTGGATAGCATGACTGTTTTGTTACACACACGTCTCAGGTTCGGATTTAGAAGAAACTTTAGCACTGTGGTTTCTTTTCCTTTCTGTCTCTGTCACTTTCTTTCTGTCTGAAAAACATAGCACTTGTAATGATGACCTTGGAAATACGGGTGTTTGAGGTTGGATCTTGCCTTTGCCACTTCTTCAATTCTAATGCATTTTTTGACCTTGGAAATACGGGTTTTTGAGGTTGGATCTTGCCTTTGCCACTTCTGTTTTTCGTCATGAGGGTTATCGATGGAGTTTGGTGCCCACTTGACTCTATTGCTCCTGGCAGATAGAGGATGAGAGACAGAGATAAAGAGAGAGGGAGGGAGACAAAGGGAAGGAGAGACATTGCAGCACTGCTCCACCGCTCAGGAAGCTTACCCCTTGCAAGATTTCTCATGTGGTGGCCTGGAGCTTGAACCAGGGTCCTGAAACATGATAATTGTGTTGTACTCTACTGGATGAGCCGCCCACCACCTCTGTCACAGTTCTAGCCATGTGAATTTGATTAATTTTCTTGCCTTCTGTTTACTCATCTATAAAAAGAATAATGACAGTGTCTACCTCCTGAACCACTTCCAAGTGTCTAGAAGAGTATGTATAAGATTATAAAGCTCCTAAGAACATGTTAATTGGGAGCTGGGCAGTAGTGCAGTGGGTTAAGCACACATGGCACAAAGCGCAAGGGCCAGGCCAGCGTAAGGATCCTGGTTTGAGCTCCTGCTCCCCACTTCACAAACAGTGAAGCAGGTCTGCAGGTATCTGTTTTTCTCTCCTTCTCTCTGTCTTCCCCTCCTCTCTCAATTTCTCTCTGTCCTACCCAACAACAACAGCTTTAACAACAATAACAATAACGACTACAAAAAGGGCAATAAAATGGGAAAAAATGGTCTCCAGGAAAGAAAAAAGAACATGGTAATTGCATTTTTGTGAGACATAATATATTTTGATTATTTGTACATGTATCAGCTTCCATGGCAGTTGATAAACCTGTCAGTGTTGATAACCAACATTTATTCCTAAACTTAGAATTTGCACTTGAGTGACAAATGCTTCTAAATTTATGGGTAAAACCTTATTTTAAAGAGTGAATTATAAAAGCCATTTCAAGCTGATACAACCCAAAATGGATGAAATAGGTTTAGCTTGTAGGTAATTATGTAATCTGCAATGTAAGAAATAAGAATTCTATTTTTTTCTAGGAAAAATAAAATGAAAGAATAAGTTTATCTGGAGGCCAGGAGGTGGCACACCTGGTTAAGTGCACACATTATAGTGAGCAAGGACCCAGGTTCAAGTCCCTGGTCCCCACCTGTAGGGGGAAAGCTTCATGAGTGGTGAAGCAGGCCTGCAGGTATTTCTTTATCTTTTTATCTCTCTATCTCCCCCTTCCCTCTCAGTTTCTGTCTGTCTATCCAATAAGTAAGTAAGTAAGTAAGTAAGTAAATAAATAAATAAAAGTACACTTAAAAAAAGAGTAAGTTGATCCAAAAAATTACTAAGCAAACAAGAAATCCTTGCCCTGTCATCAGTTTTTTTCTATTTTTATAACATTTTATATAACTCATAAAACAGTGCTTGTATAAAAAATTCACACAAAGTTGCTAGAGGGCACACAATTTCCAAGAAAAAAAAAAGTCCTTTTTTTTTTTTTATTATTATTACATTCAGTTTTCTAAGGATGCACTCAAACCAATGGTAAAATGCAGACATTATGCGGTATTTCATTATCTTTGGTAAAACTATTCACTTTTATCTCCTCACAGTATTAACTCTGATATCCACTTTGTGCAGGGTCTGCTCTCACTAGGATGTGAGATAAACATTAAGGCTAGATCTACAGAAGGCAAACGTCCCAAATGGCAGTAAAAGCCTCTGGGCTTGTACCCTCCCCCCCCCCCCCCACACACACCTTTTCATGTCGTCTTACACAGACAGGCAGCTCAAGGACTTCTGCCCAGGGGCCTAGAGAAGTCCTCTTAGTCAGGCAAAGGCTGGGCAGGGTGGGGGGAGGTGGAAACTGAGGAACCCAAGTGGCTGTGCAGTGGTGTGGGCAGGCCATTGACACAGTGATGCCATTCTTCACTACGTAGATCCCAGTGGTTGGTTGATGACTGCGCTATGTGGTGCCACTTCCCCCAAGCTTATACAGAAGAAAAAAGGGAGAGCGGGGCCAATAGCCACGGGGAGGGACACACTGCCCATGACACTAGACATGACTTTTTTCCCTATCAAACATTTGTTGTTATGCAGACACAGCCAAAGGGAGCTGAAGCAGGATTAGAACACTTTAAGTACAATCATGACTATCTTCACACATTCTTAAAAAATAAAATAAAATAAAATAAACAACTAACAGAAAACAAGGGACACTATCACCTACTGTGACTTGCTAGTTTACTTCCCATGAGGATGTGTCTGTGCTAATTCTTTAGTCCTCCAGATGCAAGGGAAAAACAACTCCAGACCCAAACAAGTGAAGAAAAAAAAAATCAAAGAATTTAGATAGGGGTGAGGCTTTATGGAAAACACTAAATTTGGAGGAAACACAAGTCTTTTGTACATCTATTGCTTTATATATAAAAACTGCCCTTGGGGTTCCAGATGCAGGTTTGGAGAACTGACCACACCAGAAAAGACAGGCACACAGGACCCGGGGGCTTTTCCTGATGACACATTTAAACAGGACAGAAAACAGCCCTCAGGATGCATCCACCTCTCTTGGTGGAAAAGATCTCTGAAGATATTTTGGGATGAGGGGGGGGAGGAGAAATGGTGTGAGGTGGGAGGGAGGAACCCTCCACAGGAAAGTTATCATAAGGAACCACCAAAATACACGTTTAAAAAAGGGGGGGCATAAAGAAGTTTTAAAGAGGCAAATTTCATTCCTAGACCTAGAATCCATGGCTTTCCCTAAGGTTAAATAGGTATGTTTTTGTTTGTTTGAAGTCCGTATTACTAGACGATTGTGCTTCCGAAGTTGCAGGCTCACATTCTACCCTCTAGAAAGCAGAGATTTTTCACA
The DNA here is from genome assembly GCF_950295315.1 of Erinaceus europaeus. Taxonomy (NCBI): domain Eukaryota; kingdom Metazoa; phylum Chordata; class Mammalia; order Eulipotyphla; family Erinaceidae; genus Erinaceus; species Erinaceus europaeus. The sequence continues at coordinate 68,735,167 of NC_080175.1, forward strand.
TGGCTCAGAATACTCTTGGATACACGGGAGAGACCAGAACAAATTCTGCGGCAATGTCCAACCAGTTGGGTTGTAGATCAGTGCATCACCGCCATCTTTGGGTAGGGCAAGTGTGTATACACACACACACACACACACACACACACACACACACACACACGCACACACACACCACACATGTGAGCAGAGGGGAGACTAAGGCATAGAGAAAAGGCCAAATTGGGGGGTCTCCAGGATGCTCCACTCCTTTCCAGGCACAAAGAGGTGCTATTCATGTAGCCCTTGCCCTCTTAAGTTTTTATTATCAATTACTTCACAAGAAGAAGCAACGCGTGTGTGCAGGTGGCATCAGTTTTTTGAAGGAAGACATTATACTTTGGTTGATTCAGGTCAACCTCAGAGAAATAAAGACAACTTCTAGGAAATGATCCCAGTATGGCGAACATGGCAGACATGTGATGGAAACAAATGCACACAGACATTAGGACAAAATTCATAATTAATCAATAATACTTTGGAAGCAGACAGTTACTACAGTTTAGATTTATAAAAGACTGCTAGTTTGCTAGAGCTGCCATAGTAAGATAACCATAAAGTCGGATGACAAGAACCACAGAAATTTGTTGTCTCACAGTTCTGTGGGTTCACATTCTGAGGGTCTAAGTGTTAGGACTGCAACTTACACATTTTGGAGGGACATAATGAAGCCATAACAACTGAGTTTAGAGACTATGCTTAAAGTTATTTGGAAGCACAATATCAATGTAGGCAATTCTGCTTTTTTCCTGGGTTACCAGGAACAATGTTTCTGATGCTGTTTCTCAGAACTTAAAAGGCTGAAAGATCAAGGGTTGATTTCTTCTGAGTGTAGTGAAGAACAGTTCCTTAACTCTCATAGCTTATGGCGCTTTGCTAGCAAATGATCTTTGGCTTAGACTTGAATCACCCAGTTCTCTGCCTTTATGTTATTTTAAAATAATTTCTTTTTTTATTAGTTATTTAATATTGGTTTACAAGATTGTAAGGGGTATAGTTGTGATAGGGGTGTGATTTCACAGAGTTCCCACCACCAGAGTTTTGTGTCTCTATTGGAAACCTCCCTATGTATCCCTCTGGGAGTATGGACCAGAATTCTTTTTGGGGTGCCGAAGGTGGGAGTTCTGACTTTTGTAATTGCTTCTCCTGTGGACATGGGTTTTGGCTGGCCATTCTTTACCCCTAGTCTATTTCTGTCTTTCCATAGTTGGGTAGGGCTCTAGAGAGGTGAGGTTCCAGGAAGCACTGGTGAGGTCGTCTACTCAAGGAAATCAGAATGGAATCACAGTAGCATCTGGAACTTGGTGGCTGATTTGCAATAAGATGGAAAACAGGACAAAATACTTAATAACCAGGAACCATGATGTAGGAATAGAGTAGATGAAAATAGGGACCTTGGGGTAGAAGAAGGCTGGGAAGTCCCTTTTAGGAATGTTCCTAGGTGGACCAGAACTATTATCTGGGAAGGTGGTGTGAGAGTTGAGAGTAGAACTAGTAAGCAGGGTTAGGACAGACAGTTGATTGCAAACTTGAAGAAGATATATAAATGCAGTTAACTCTTTACCACAATGATCTAACCCAGGACCTATATCCATTCATATTTAGCACTGGGGCTTGTACAACCTCTGAGTACCTATCAGACAGCTCACAGTACATAGTCACAACTGGGAATATTCTAGTATATGCTCTTTTCAAAACTAATTTTCCTCAAGTGGTAGAGTAGGATGATGCCCAGTTGATTGGGTGGTCTAATAGTGGCCAAGGAGGCCATCGTTAAGTGAGCCAATCTCTTGCCCTTATCCAGCTTTTATAATTACTTTTTTTTTATCTGATAAGCTTAGGCTTTCTCCAATTTATTATTCAGTGTCATTTGTTGTATCCAAACTAGTAGTAGGTTTATGGGGCCTTGTTCTCAAATTAAAGAAGAAATAGACCTAGGATTCTAGGGGAGTCAGCTAATCTTAAGCTTTTCTGCATTTACTTGTTTGATGATCCTAAAAAGGTTGTCATAAAGATAGTAATTGTCCTTTATTCGATATATAGTTTTTGCCAGTATAACTCTTGGCCAGTTGTATAGCGTTTCTTTTGAAGCTTATCAATGCTGGTGGGGTTAAAAAAACATGGGGTTAAAAAACATGGGGTTAAAAAACATGGGGTTAAAAAAACATGGGGTTAAAAAACATGGAAGAATACTTCTTCTTTCCTTTTGTATAGTTAATTGAGTAGATAGAATGATTTAGGGAAGTGAAGAGTAGGAGAGGAAGGTGTTTAAACTTAAGTAATAAATATGTGATTAGAGATTTATGATGCCTTCTATAGTCCATTCTACTAGAATGCCAGGCTTACTAGGTCAAAATCTAATCTCAGAGGGTTATTCAGCACTTTTACTTTGAGGTATGTAAGTGCCCTTTGCTGTGGATGAATGTACAATTGTACCTAGGCTCTCACCTGTAGCTGGTATCTATAACTGTGTTAGAAAATGTGCCATCTGAAATGGAACTATAACTGTAAATGGAACTATAACTATAACTCTCACCTGTAGCTAGTATCTATAACTGTGTTAGAAAATGTGCCATCTGAAATGGAACTAGGTAGCTCTATGTGCTAGGAAAGATCTAACCAGATTAGAGGAGTTAGGAGATTGACATCTCAGGCTTGGCATCTTTGAAGATAATCCACAGTAACAAGTCAGTAGCAGCATAAGTGGTTCAGCTGCACTGGTATTGCTGACTGAGTTGTCATCAGAGGCAGTATAACAGGGTAAAGTATCAGAGAGAGAAAAAAATCAATAAATATGAGCACATGTTCCAGAATTAGGAGAAATACAGATCTTAAAGAGGATAGGAAAAGTTCCTTATAGTCATAGAAAGAGTTTAAAAATAGCAATAGTTAATTATTATTATAACCAAGTTAGTTGTGGATAGGAAAAGTTCCTTATAGTCATAGAAAGAGTTTAAAAATAGCAATAGTTAATTATTATTATAACCAAGTTAGTTGTGGATAGGAAAAACTCCTTATAGTCATAGAAAGAGTTTTAAAATAGCAATAGTTAATTATTATTATAACCAAGTTAGTTGTGAGCTTATTTTCCTTTGAAAATCCAGTGATTAGGATTTACCATAATTACTTGACTTCATTATGCTTTATGACATTTAATGATGTCTACTAATAACAGCATACTAGATAGTGACAGAGCCAAATAACTTTGGTATATCTGGCATAAGGTTTTAGGATATATATATATATATGTATATATATATATATGTATATATATATATGTATATAGTTGTTTATAACATTTAAGGACAGTGTCAGAATTTGATCATCTTATAAGTCTGAGACATTAAATACATACACTAAAGAAAATATGTATATTCAGAGCTATAATCTAGGCAGTTAGAGGACTGTAAGTATTAAGTCTATATTAGTCCTGATATATCAAATCAATAGTGATTTATAAGGTTATACATTTATAGAAGTATAGTTTCATACCCTTCCCACCACCAAAGTTCTGTCCCCTCCCCCCAATAACCATTATAGTTTTCCAACAATCTTGGAAATGGGTTTGACTCTTTTTTTTTCATATTCCAGTGTTAATATATTCCACATATGAGTGAAACAATTCTGTAGTTTTTCTTTACCTCCTTAATTATTTCACTAAGCATAAACTTCTCCAGTTCCATCCATTTTATCCCAGAGAACACAATGCCACCTTTTATACTGAGTATATATTCCATAACTTTTTATCCAGTCATTTGTTGTAGGACATTTTTATTGCTTCCATGTTTAGACTGTTGTGCATTGGAGCTAAAGAACATGGTGATACATATATCCCTTCGAGTTAGTGTTATTATCTCTTAAATGCCTAGAAGTGGGCTTGCAGGATCATGGGGTATATCCATTTGTATTTAAGGATTCTCCATACTGTTCTCCATAGTGGTTGCACCAGTTTGCATTCCCACCAACAGTCTAATAGAGTACCTATCTCTTCACATCCTTTCAGACACTTCTCCTCTCCTCTGAACATGAGCTTTGGCAGGTCGATCCATACTCCCAGCATACCTCTCTTTTTCCATATTGGGGAAGGGCTCTGGGAAAGTGGATCTCCAGGACACATTGGTGGGGTTGTCTCTCCAGGAAAGTCTGGTCGTCATCCTGCTAGCATCTGGAACCTGATGGTTGGCAAGATAATTAACATACAAAGCCAAACAAATTGTTGACCAGACATGGACCTAAAGGCTAGATAGTGCAGATGAAGAGTTGAGGGGGTCCTCCATTTTGTAGATAGCTAGTTAGAATATTTTAGTTAGATTCCAAAGGGGCTGTGGCTATAGTGGTTTTTTTTGTTTGTTTGTTTCTTTTTGCCCCTGAGCCTGAAATCTGATATGCAGGTGGATCCAAGTTATTGTCTGGGGAGATAATGTCATGGCTGGAAAAAGGACCAGAAAGCTGGATCAGGGAAGAGAGTAGCTCCCAAATATGGGAAAGGTATATAAATATTGTTGACTGTAAACCCCATCGATTTGATGTGACCTGGGGCCCATATTCAGCTAGGAGCCTATGTGACCTCTGCATCCCTGTAGATCTGAGCTCACATTCTTTTATTTATTTTTCTTTATTTTTGGAAACTAGGTGTTTTCTTTTTAAAAAATTTTTATTTATAAAAAGGAAACATTGACAGAACCATAGGATAAGAGGGGTACAACTCCATACAATTCCCACCACCAGAACGCCACATCCCCTCCCCTTCCCCATAGCCTTCCTATTCTTTATCTCCCTGGGAGCATGGGCCCAAGGACTGTTTGGATGCTCCCCCCCCCCATGAAGCTGAACATCTACTCTCACCCTCCACCCAGAGATTTTTACTTTGTGCCCTACTCCAAACTCAGTCAGATCTTGAGTTTCCCTTTCTGTTCTTTCTGCAAAACTAAGTCCAAAGAAGAGGATTCCAGAAGTCACTCCCACTCGCTGTTGCAGTGAAATCAATAAAATATCTAGGACTAAATCTGACCAAAGAAGTGAAAGACATGGGGAGGGGGTCGGGGGTAGCACAACCGGTTAAGTGCACTTGATGCAAAGTGCGAGGACCTGGCATAAGGATCCATGTTTGAGCTCCTGGCTCCCCACCTGCAGGGGAGTCGCTTCAGAGGTGGAGAAGCAGGTCTGCAGGTGTCTGTCTTTCTCTCTCCTTCTCTTCACCTCCTCTCTCCATTTCTCTCTGTCCTATATAACAATGATGACATCAATAACAACAACAATAATGATAACAATAATAAAAAATGAGCAACAAGTGAAAAAAGTAAAAATTAAAAAATAAAAAAAGAAATAGTAGGATATCCTATGCTCATGGATTGGAAGAATGAATATCATCAAAATGAATATTCTACCCAGAGCCATATACAAATTTAATAAGATACCCATCAGAGTTCCATCAAGCTTCTTTAAGAGAATAGAACAAAAATTACAAGCATTTATCTGGAACCAGAAAACACCTAGAATGGCCAAAACAGTCTTGAGGAAAAGAAACAGAAATCAAGATATCACACTCCCAGATCTCAGACTATATTAGAAGGCCATAATAATCAAAACAGCTTGGTACTGGAACAAAAATAGGTACACAGACCCTTGGAACAGAATGGAAAGCACAGAACTAACCCCTCACACCTATGGATATCTAACTTTTGATAAAGGGGCCCAGATTATTAAATGGAGGAAAAAGACTCTCTTCAATAGGTGATGCTGGTTGAAACATGCAGAAGAATGAAACTGAATCACTTTATCTCACCAGAAACAAAAGTCAACTCCAAGTGGATCAAGGACCTGGATGTTAGACCAGAAACTATCAGATACTAAGAGGAAAACAAGATCTTCATATGCCGTACATCAGACAAGAGACTAATAACCAAAATATATAAAGAGCTCACCAGCACATGGCACAAAGTGCATGGACTGGCATCAGGATACTGTTTGAGTCCCTAGCTCCCCACCTGCAGGGAGTTCGTTTCACAGGCAGTGAAGTGGGTCTGCAGGTGTCTTTCTTTCTCTCTGTCTTCCCCTCCTCTCTCGATGTCTCTTTGTCCTATCCAACAATGACAGCAATAACAAAAACAATAATAGCAACAACAACTGTGATAAACAACAAGGGCAAAAAAAAAGGGAAATAAAGTTTCTAAAAAAGAAACAAACAGGGGAGTCGGGCTGTAGCGCAGCGGGTTAAGCGCAGGTGGCGCAAAGCACAAGGACCAGCATAAGGATCCTGGTTCGAACCCTGGCTCCCCACCTGCAGGGGAGTCACTTCACAGGCGGTGAAGCAGGTCTGCAGGTGTCTATCTTTCTCTCCCCCTCTGTCTTCCCCTCCTCTCTCCGTTTCTCTCTGTCCTATCCAACAACGACGACAACAACAATAATAACTATAACAATAAAACAACAAGGGCAACAAAAGGGAATAAATAAATAAAATATTAAAAATTATTTATAAAAAAGAAACAAACAAAAATTACATATATATATATACTCACCAAACTTAGCAACAAAAAAGCAAATTATCTCATCCAAAAATTGGCAGAGGATATGAGGATATGAACAGTAATAGATTTTTAGAGGCCATGTATAAATTTTGTTAGAATTTCAATCTATGTATTTTTTTGTTTTTAGTAAGACTTCAGTGGCATTACTGCTTTCCAGAACATAAGTGCTGAGGGTAAAGTCACTGAATCAATCTTTCTTTCTTCCTTTCCTTTTCTTCTTCTTTTTTGAGGTTATGAGATTATTGGGAGCACTTTTCTTCTCCCTTGGTCTACCCATACACATTTTATTAGGAAGTTAATGGTTTATAGCACAGTAGTCTACATATGGGGTCCATTTCCCATCTCCACGTCAGGGTGTCTGCAAAATGCTCTCACCCCCAACCTAGGACTCCAGCCTCCTTTCTCCCCCTCCCAGCCATCTCAAACCCCATATTCCTCTCTAGAGTTCTTTGCTTTGATTCAGTACCCCACCCCCAGTCCAAGTTTCACCTTGTGTTCACCCTTTCTGTCTCTTGTCTTTCGAGTTTCACCTACATGTGCGATCAACTAGCATTCTTCCCTCTCTTCCTGACTCATCCCACCCAACACATTTCTTTCAGGTTCCAACCAAGGTTAGGCAAAGATTGGGATTTTAGAGTTTCTGGTCTAGTATTTGGCCTTGGTTCACCAATATTGTTATCATCACTGTCAATTTTGTCCTCACTTTTCTGATATCTTTGCTTCTGTTATTGTTATTTCCAATTCTGTTCTACCACTGATGAATTCACTTAGAGTTGGAATTTGTTTGCTTCTTTTGGTGTAGGACTCATTTCAGTAATTATTGCAAGACAGGATTGGTGGTGCTGAATTCCTTCTGTGACTCTTTTTTTCTTTTTTTAAAATTTTATTTATTTTCCTTTTGTTGCTCTTTTTTCTTTTACTGTTGTTTTAGTTATTATTGTTGTTGTTATTGATTTCCTCATTGTTAGATAGGAGAGAAATGGAGAGGGGAGGGGAAGACAGGGGGAGAGAAAGATAGACACCTGCAGTCCTGCTTCACCACCTGTAAAACAACCCCCTGCAGGTGGGGAGCTGGAGGCTCCAACCAGGATCCTTATGCAGGTCCTTGCACATTGGGCCATGTGCGTTTAACCCACTGTGGTACCTACCGCCTGACTCCCTCCTTCTGTGTTTCTAAACTACTCCTTTTCACTACCAGTTATTCTTCTTCAAATAGATGGTTTTGTGATTGTTAGCAATCATGGATCTGAACTCTGCCAAAGCAGGCAGGTTTTCAAATTTTTTCAAGTATTTGACATCCCAAGAAAGAAGACAGTGACTCCCAGCTTCTAGAAATTAAAAATTGATTATTAAACAAAAATGTTTGAGGTTAATATAAACTCACCAGAAGTAAAATATTTAAGAGAACTGTGGAAAGATCATAGAATTTAAGGACTTATATGTAATTTGTCTTTTAAGCAAAGGCATTTAGATTAAAATCAGCAATTCCAAAATTCTTGGTTCCTAAAGAGAGAAAAATGATGTTGCTTATATTATAGTATAAGATAAATTTGAAGGTTGGGGAGACAGCTCAATTATTATGCAAAAGATTTTCATGCATGAGGTTCCAAGGTCCGAGGTTCAATTCTCAACACCACAATAAACCAGAACTAAGCAGTGCTCTGGTCTTTCTAAATCTCTTATTAAAATAAAATAAAATAAAATATTTAAAAAAGATAAATTTGAAAATGTTTAGCTTCATACTGTGATACTATTGCAAAATTTGACTGTAAATCCTTCATTCTTTTCCCTTTGTATACTTTTTCCTGAACAGACTGTCTCCACTATTATTTGTTATTTCTTTTTTATTCATATGGCTTTGTGGATGAGTTCATTGTTCTACCTCCTTAAGTCTTGCTTGAAACAGAAAGTTTAAACTTGAGTGACAAGGAAATGTTATTTCTTGACCAGAAAGGATATTTTAAGAGTAAAATTTGAAGTTAGGAACTGTATTCAATAGTTAATAGTTTCACTTATTAAGGTGTATTTGAATTAACCTTGAGGAACTCCCAATATCTAACACTGTGCCGTGGGTAGAAGAAAGTCATTAAATTTTTCCAACTCCCTTGGAAATATTAAAATTATTCAAGGCACAATATTTTTTTACTAGAATTAATATTTGCTCTTTTATTATTACTAGTAAAGGAATGGCATGTGAACATGTTAAAATGGGAACATGTTAAAAATGTCATGAGAATATAGTTATTGGAGAATTTAATTACTGTGCTGACTGTATATTGTTCTTAGTATAATCAGTTAATGCAAACAAAATGTTATTATTGTGTTAAGGCATTTGTTCAATTCTGAGTTTTTGTCCCAAATGAGAGAGAACAGTTCTTTATATGTCCTTTCAGGAATCTTTTGATCTTTTAGTTTGATCGGTCTCTTATAATAATTACAGTGTTGGATCATAAACTTCATAAAAAAACAATATTTCAGAGTTTGAGAAATTAAATATCTTGACTTTTCTTTTCTTTTTAGGGGGGTGCGGGGTGAGCAAGTGGTCATTGTGTTCTTATTGATGCAACATTATTTAAATTTCATGTATTTACTCTTGAAAGTCAGCCTATATCTGCACTACTTTATTTTTTATATTATCGTTATTTACTTATTGGATACAGACAGCCCAGAATTGAGTAGAGCAGAGAGACAGAGAGGGAGAGAGATAGAGAGACACCTGCAGCACTGCTTCACCACTCACAATGCTGCCCCTTGCAGATCAGTACTGGGCGACTTGAACCTCGGTTGTCTGCAGTACTTTATATTTGCCACTGAAAGTCCAGATCTGTTCTTCAACATTTACTTTAACCCTCTGCGTCAGTTTCCCCCCACTCTTTCTCTCCTGCTAACCACTGATAGGTATTATTATTCAAAGCTTTATTTTTTTTGTTGTTTCATTTGCTTGCTATAATCACGGATTATGTGAGTTAATTCATAATGTCTTGTCTTTCTTCATTTAACTCATCTCACTAATCAGTATACCTTTTTTTTTCCTTTTTTCTTTCTTTCTTTTTTTATTTAAGAAAGGATAAATTAACAAAACCATAGGGTAGGAGGGGTACAACTCCACACAATTCCCACCACCCAATCTCCATATCCCACCCTCTCCCCTGATAGCTTTCCCATTCTCTATCCCTCTGGGAGCATGGACCCAGGGTCATTGTGGGTTGCAGAAGGTGGAAGGTCTGGCTTCTGTAATTACTTCCCCGCTGAACATGGGCGTTGACTGGTCGGTCCATACTCCCAGTCTGCCTCTCTCTTTCCCTAGTAGGGTGGGTCTCTGGGGAAGCGGAGCTCCAGGACACATTGGTGGGGTCTTCAATCCAGGGAAGCCTGGCCGGCATCATCAGGATACCTTTTAAGTCCATCTGTGTTTTTGAAAATGACAATTTTTTTCCACATCTTTTTTTCTGTTGGGGGGGATTAATGATTTACAGTCAACAGTAAATACAGTTGTTGGTACATATGTAAAATTTCTGTTTCCTGCAAAAAACTCACCCACCCCCACCTAGGTTCTCCAGGTTACAGCTGAATAGTATTACACACACACACACTACATTTTTCTTTATCCATCCATCAGTTGGTACTTAACAGTATTTGTAGTACTTGGCTGTTGTGCTCAACCAGTCCTGGCACCACCACCCAGCCCCTATCCAAGTCTTTAATTAATTTTTGTGTAATTTTTTTGTGTAATTTTCCTTCCTGATATGCAAAATTCATTTTTTTTACTTTAGAGAGAAATTGATATATATAGAGAGAGGGATACAGGGTGAGCAGGCGCTAGGCTTTGAAGCACCTGGTTGAGCACACGTGTTACCATGCACAAGGACCCAGGTTTAATCCCTCAGTCCCCACCTACAAGGGGAAACTTCATGAATGGTGGAGCAGTGCTCTAGGTACCTCCCTCTCTCCCTCACTTCCTTTCCACCAACTTCTCTTTGACTCTATCCTAAATAAATAAATGTTGAGAGACAGAGAGAGGGAGAAGGAGGAAGAGGGGGAGGGAGAGGGAGTGCACAAGCTATAGAACTGCTTCAGTGTTTATGAAGTTTTCCTGCCAGATGGGGACCAGTGGATTGAACCAGATTGTTGTGCATTATAACATGTGCACTTAACCAGGTGTGCTAACAACAAATCCCTTCATATGAAAAAATTAAATGTTGTCTCTAGACCTGTGAACCTAAGTTACTAGAAAGTAAAAGAAATGTGAATAACTCTGTTGATGATTACTGCAAATTGAGAGATTGTACTGTTCCAATAAGAATGTCTGACCTCAATGGAATAATGAAGCAGAACTGAAAGAAGATTCTATTTTCTCTGTTTATTCCGTGTATTGGCCATTGGGTTAATTTCCCACTGTGGAAAATGCATATTGTGGTATCATAAATCCTGATTTGCAGAAAAGTTATTTAGAATAATTTACAGTTTCTCTGCTTGGGTCATCAAAAATGGACCTTAAGTCCCAGGGTATAAAAATTATACATTAAACTTTAGTGAAATGAGTTGTGAGCATTACTTCTCTCAGACAGTGATATGTGGTATCTTCCAGAAAATGTTCTCTTTCTTCCCGTTCTCTCTCTCCTCTTCCACTGATCTGCTCATAAATTTGAATAGTATATAATGAAATGATGTGTTTATTTTTCCCCCCGACGGGCACTAATTTTTAGTCTGCTTTATAGTGTGCATTCCCTTTCAGTTCACAAAGAAATACTCTTAAGTCAGCTTCTCAGCATCATTCTACTGGTCAGGAGCACAAATTGCCTGCAGGATAATGGCACACAGATCCCCAAACAAGGTGGCAGGTTGTCTTTCTGAGAAAATTAAGAACATTGATCTCTGCAGTAATTTGGCGGAGTGTTACCCTTTCCTTCTGAAATATCTTCTAGTAGCATTGAAAGAGTGCTACTGTTAGCCTGGAACTCAGAAAAAAAAAAAATAAATGAAAAAGCCTAAACAATATAGCTCCTATAACTTAGGTTAAATTTCTAAGGAAGTTTACTATTTTATGCATAATTTTCATTCTCCTCAACTTCTCGTTTTCCTTCTTCCTCCTCCTCCCTCTGAAATTTAGTTTATCTTCCTTGTCAGTAATCATTAGGTAGGTTCTTGAGGACTTTATAAAATAACTGTTTTTCGTTTACTTGAAAGCAGCTAAATAGCCAAACATCTGATTCAAGGAAGAACTCAGGACTTTACACACTGGGAAAGTCTCACAGAGTCTGTGGAATTTTACATCATTCTAAAAAATGGAGGCAATACCCTAAGCATTTCCACAAACCAAGCTGCTATTTTTAAACTAATTACAAATCCTTTATGTGAGATAACTATACATTCTGCCTGTATACATGTGTATGCATTCAAATACATGACTGTTTGTTAATTATATAACATATAAGTACTCTGTTTCTTATCATTTGAAACCTATAGGCATTATTATTTTTATTTGTAAATTGCTTCCAACATCTAGGCTTTCAAATAAACTGATCAAAGGACTGGCTGGCAGCACACCCAGTTAAATGCACCTGCTTCCATGCAGAATGACCTGACCTGGGTTAAAGAACTCGGTCCCCTTCTGCAGGGCAGGAGGCATCATGAGCAGTGAAGCAAGGCTTCAGCTGTATCTCCTTATCTTCCCTCCCCTCCCAATTCCTCTTTGTCATATCAGATCTATAAAAAGAAAGGAAAATAAGCCTAAGGAAAGAATAAACTAATCAAAAGCAAAAGTCTCATGTGGCATGCAGATTTTTGCTTGCAAGTCTGACTGTGTTTTAGTACAGCCTTTTTGGGGAGTGGATGCTGTTGGCACATATCTCCTGCGTTTGAATCCCCAGATCTTCACATGAGTGATATATGGTAGGAGTTCAACAACTATTTGTAGCATGCCTTAATGAATGATTGATTTTTGTAATGAATAATTATTACTAATAATTTCTCAAGTGTGTGTCTCATCTCTCTCTCTCTTTTTTATTTTACTAAGCATATAACTATTAACAGGACTTAGAAAATTGTGTATGTAAACACTTTCATCACTGCATCTGAAACAGTTTCTAAGAGATCCACTGCTAAATGTTAGAAATCAGTTAAGTGGGTTCATTTATTAGCTAAACAAGCATTGTGATTTAAAGAATTGGCATTCAGTTCAGCTAATGGGTTGAAAGGAAGGAAGCGAGTCATTTTCTTCTCTGGGAAATTAGTGAAGTTGACATAGTGTTATGATATTTTATGACTGTAGTTCTCTGCCTCAAGTGTCTCATAAATATTGATTACTTGGAAGTAGAGTGAGATAAGCTGGAGAATTACCTAAGGAGAAGGCCAAGGAAAGAACAAAACCCTCATGAGGCTGGAAGACATTATTCAATTCAGAAGAAAGCTGATGTCTCCCTTTGACCAGCAGATCAGTGCAGTGTCCAAGCAGGGACTCTATCCTCTTAAGATTGTAGTGATGCTGGAAATCAAAGCTTGGTTTCCAGGGAAGTACTGGAACAAAAGTCAAAAATGTATAGTAAGTTTCATAAAAATCCTATCCTTTGTCTTTGGTTAATATGTATGTGGGAGAAAAGTTTGGATCAACTTAACATTGTAGACATTTGGAATGGTTCAAGTCCACAGTCGCAACCTTCATGGGAAGTTTTATGAGTGGTGGAGCAGTGCTTCAGGTTTCTCTTCTCTCTCTCTCTTTTTCACTATTACTGTTTACCTCTCTGTTTCTCAGCCTCTGGCAAAAAGAAAGAAAAAAGGGGGGGAGGAAGAGGTGTGGGCTGCTGGGAAGGGTGAAGCTGTGTTGGCTTCAAACCCCAGTGATAACCCCATTGTCAAAAAGTTAATAGTTAAGCTATCTAGCTACCTGGGTAATTATAGTTCTGTGTTTTCTACTAAAATGTGCTGTAAAAATCTGTGAGGTATTTTGGGTGTGTGTGAGTCTGCTTGACATGAACATAGAACTTCTTGAGGTGGTAAACAGAAGGCTAGAGGTATGGAGGTAGAGAGAATGTGGTGCATGCAGGCAGGAATGAAATAAAGACGTGTCATAGATGATGGAATTGAGACTGAAGAACTAGAAAAAAGGCCAGGTCAGAGGTCATTCAGTGTTAAGACAGAACATTCATGGCCTACCCATTATTCAAGTAGAGTGAACATTTATAGCTGTGTTTTGAAGGGTCATGCTAATATCCCTCTATGCAAAAGATAAATCCAGGGCCAGAAAGATAGCTTACTTAGTGTGCTTGCTCTGCTATGGGCATTGTCCAGGTTCAAGCCTGCTCACCCCCCACCCCCACCCCCAACTATAATATGCTGTGTTCTCTCTGTCTGTCTTTCTCTGTTTCTGTCTCTTTTTGTCTTTGTCTTTCAGAGAAAGTTGGCATGGAGCAGTGAAATCCCAGTGATGACAAAAAAACTCCTAAGTATTGGGTATAGATTGATTAAGAGCTGAAGAATGAGGACTCTGAAGGATTAGAGTCCAGATTATTGACTGAGCCAAAGTTGCTTGGGGAGCAACTGAACTGGTGGTGGTGACATAAAGATTGAGAGAAAGAAAAGGTTGGAGGACTGTGAAGGATTTACGTCTTGATTTGTTGAGATTAAACCAACTGTGACATCTAAACAGAATGGACATCAGCATCCAGTTGGATATATTGCTCAGAATTCAGGGAGAGAGCTGTGTTAGAAATATTGGCATGGGCAGCATTTACACCCAGGTGCCGCCATGGGAAGTTATAGAAGACCCATAATAAAACCCTAAGTAATGATACATGTTAAGGGGTAAATATGGAATGGGAGTCCCCAAGGTGGCATGAGATCAGATAATAACAGAGGAAAATCAAAAGATAGTTGGAAATATGGAAGCCAGTGAAAAAATAAATTTCAAGGAGTTAGTAATGAACAGTGTTATGTGTTGGAGAAAAGTCTAGTAAAACAAGGGAAAATATGAATTTCTGGATTTGGAAAAAAGTTATTTTTTCATATTGCATGAGGCATTTCAGAATATAATCAGAGTTTAAAACAGTTGAAGAAGTGCAGAGAAATGTATTGAGTATACTTTCAAGAGTGTTTGCTTGTAAAGTAGAAGAGAAGGAGTTGGTGAGAACAGAATGTGCCTGGGAATGAGTCTGAGTTTGTGATTTATGTGAAAAAACTTATTGAATGGAGCAGTAAAGTAATAGTGGCACTGAGACATGGCTCACTTGGCAAACCTCATAGCTGACTACATACACAGCCACCTGCATTCAGGCCCTAGGACGCCATGGGAGCACCAAGGCATGGAAGTAAGCTCCACATATGCTGGAGCAGTGGTGTGGTGTCTCCTCACTGTCTTTCTCTATGTCTAGAGCAGAAAGAATGAAAAGTTGATTGGATTGTTGGTAGGACAATGGCAGGACATAGGCAGGACAATGGCACTGCTGAAGCAAAATGTTTAGTAGAGAGGCATTATCTAAAGGCTGAAAAAAAATAAGTAAAAGCTATTATGGAATAAGTTGGAGAAACAATTTCCTGAGGCGATGGAAAGAATGAGAACAAGACTCATAGTTATCCTTTAAGAAGAGTATGAATGAACAAAATAAAAGAGGAAGAAGTGGGAAGGGAGCATGGAAGAGGGAGGAGGTGGAACTGACAAGTATTTTACAATCCCAGTTTAAAAGAGCACAAATGAAAATGGAATTGCACTGATTCTCGGACTTGATGGATTGCCTCCCATAGAGGCTGATAGGGAGGCTTAAACTCTTCAGTGTTGGCCCTTCCTGGTGCTGATTTAATTTTTTTTTTGTTGCTGCCCTTGTTGTTTATCATTAATACTATCATTGCTGTCGTTGTTGGATAGGACAGAGGGAAATGGAGAGAGGAGGGGAAGACAGAAAGGGGAAGAGAAAGACACCTGCAGACCTGCTTCACTACCTGTGAAGCGACCCCCCCCCCCCCCCCCCCCCCGCAGGTAGGGGCTGACTTAATTTTGTACACAGACTTTCTCTGTGTCCTTAGTTTGCTCGGCATGGAGTGGTCCCAATTCTATGCCTCCCATTTTAGCAACCTCAAATATACTACCTATATATGTTAATTAAAATTCTCTTCTTGACTTTTTCTGGCCTAGTGCCTACTTCAGATCACAAAGTGGGTAGAGTGTGGGGAGAATCATAGCTGACAGCTAAGACTACAGGAAGTGGAGGTGGGAATGAGATGGGAAAGGAACTCTTAAAAAAAGACTGTCTGTGACAGGAGAAACAAAAAACATTTTGGTATAATTTGAGAGGGTATAAGATTAAGAGAGTAAACATATATAAGCTTTACTTTTATTACTTCGGTAGAAAGGACAGAGAAAAAAAAAACATAAAAGTGAGAAGGATTGGAGTCCAGTAAGGAATCTGAAGATGATGGAGATTTGTGTTATTAAAGAAAACTAGAAGGGGGAAAAAAAAACTAGAAGGAAAGCTGACATAGATATGTAAATTCATGGACAAATTGGAGGGTGCTTATTGCATAATACAACTGATAAGACACCTAATAGGTGGTTTGGAGGTTTTTGAATACATTGTAGTGTTGTCACACTTACTTGAATTTTAGGAACTCCTCTATTCTGACCATCCACTATTTCCTTTTTACATCTGGATGGGATCTACAGTCCTCTGTTCTACTAGCTGAACTCTGGAAGAGGGCTCCTTTTTACAGCTGTACAACGAAATGTGCAAAGCCTGTGAATCCAAGGACTGAATGCAAACGAGGCATTTTATTATAGATTTGCAGATTGAGAATCAGTTGAAAAGCATTAAAATGATAGAGAAGACAAATGACCAATTGGTGATTCTATATATATGTACACTCAGATTATAGTAAACTAGTGGAAAACATGAGAAGAGAAATAGGTTGAAGATGTTACTTATAGGGTCTGGATAGACACTAAGACAGAGAAATAATAGTTATTTTCTGAATCTCAGCACATAATTACCCAATCAATGGGATTTAGACTGATTAAGTTGGTAGTAGCAAATTTATCAATAGGAAATCTCTAGAGAGTTTGGCTAGATTATAGTTCTTGTTTTAAATTATTCTATTTAATTAGTCAATCATTTATCTAGATATCCAGGCTCTTTTAATAAAATTTACCTCAGTTTAATAACTGTATAGTCTTTGGATCCACCCAGAGCAAACTGTTTTGTTTACTTAAATAGAAAAAAAATAAAACCTATAAGGTACTAAGTATTTAGTGCTTCATGAGCATGACAAACTCCTATGTGTATATGTACATATGAGCCCTTATATTTAATTATGTGTTAGGTATTCTAAATATTTTGCATATACATTTATTGATTTATCTGGATCTGTCTCTATGTGAATTCATTTAAATATTCACAAACATCCTTAAGAAATATGTTTTTATTATTTATTTATTTAATATATTTTTATATTACAGAATTACATGTCGACGGGGGTTGTTGAATCCACACCATTCCAACCACCAGAGTTCAGAATCTTCACTCTCTCCACTGCAACCCACCACAGTTCCCCTAAAGTTTTGGACATGGGCCAACCATCTTCTCTATACCTGTCTGTCTGCATTTGTACATAGTTGCCCTTCTTTTTCTGATTCACTCTTCTCTTTCGCTCTAAGCCACTCATGACATCATAATTACTTCCATATGTCCCTTTCTTTTCCTTCTCTCTCTCTCTGGGTGCTAATGGAGCTGGAGTGCAGAGTCCTCTTATCTTCATCCTATCACTTCTTCCCCACTGGGAGTATGGACTAAGGTTGTTTATGGGGAGCAGAAGGTAGGAGTTCTGGCTTCTGTAGTTGCTTCTCCACTGAGCCTGAGTGTTGACAGGTCGATCCATACCTCCAGCCTGTTTCTATCTTTCCCTAGTGGACCAGAGCTCTGGAGAGGTGAGGGTCCAGGACACACTGGTGATGTCATCTGCCCAGAGAAGTCAGGGTGGAGTCATGGTAGCATCTGCAGCCTAGTGTCTGGAAGGTGGCGTGACCAAAGTTGAGACAAGTTGAGACAAGATGGTTAATGAACAGGAACCAGAAAGTAGGATTAGAGCAGGTGAGTTTAGGGATTTTAGGGTAGAAGAAAGCTAGGAGAACCATTTTAGGAATGTTCTTAAATGGGAGCATACTACAACAATAGTAGTTTTGCTTGAGTTTGGCAGCTCGTCTGAGGTTGGATGAGAATATTGTCTGAGAGAATGGTGTCAGAGTGGAGAAAGGGGCTAGAAAGTTGGATTAGGGAAGGGAGTAGCTTCCATTCTTATATAAAAAAGAATGTTTTAGCTAATATTAACTATTTACCTCCGTCCACCTGCTCCAGGGCCCATATGTAAATTCATATTTATATTTAGTGTCAGAGCCTGTGTAACCTCTAAGTCCCTATTGGTCTGAGCTTATAGCTCATGGTCACATCTGAGGAACATTACAGGCTGTACTCATTTCAGGACCAATTTTTTTTCAAGTGGCAGGGTAGGATACCCCCCAGCCTCCCTTCAGAGACTGGGGTTATCCCTACCATCGTTGGTTTTATGGTAGAGCCAAGGTCCTGAGCAGGCCTACAAGACACTGTTCCTTATGGAACGTGACCAGTGGTAGTGAAGAGAGGGACCCACTAGAGGTCAAGGCCCATCAATGTGTATGGGAATCCAAGGATTCCTTAACTAAGGCCCCAGATGATCAGATGGTGTGATATTGACCATACAGGCCATTATTAAGTGGGCCAGTCTCTTGCCTTTATCCAACTTTTGAAGTTCTTTCTCTATCTGATTATCTTAGACTTTTCTCTCAGTTGTTTAAGCATTAAGTATCAGTTGTTGAGCCCAACCAGAGTTAGGTTTTTGAGATCTGTCTTCTTTGGGCCTTTCTGCTAGGCTATCCTGCTAATTTGGTCTAAATCAAATCAATTACAGAATTTATGATGCCTTCCTTAGGCACTTCAACCATTATTAAACACTTTGACTTTGAGTTATATGATTGCCCCTTGTTTATGGATACGTGTACACCTGTATCCAGTACCCTAAAACCTAGCCTAATCTGGTATCTGTTAGTTAAATGACATGCCTTCTAACTTGGATGTAGGTAGTCCCATGTGTTAGGAAAGATATCACCAGATTTGAAGACTTATGAAGTTGACTTCTCAGGCTGGTATCTCTGGTTGCAGTCCACAGTAGGATTTCAATAGCAGCATAATGTGAGGTGGCTATTGTAGATACTGCGGCTATGAACATGGGGGTGCATATATCCCTTTGAATTAGTGATATTATCTCTTTTGGATAAATGCCTAGGAGTGGGATTGCTGGGTAATAAGGTATTTCCCTTTGTATTTGCTTAAGGATTCTCCATACTGTTCTCCATAATGGTTGTACCATTTTGCATTCCCACCAGCAGTGTATTAGAGTTCCTTTCTCTCCACATCCTTTCCAACATTTTTCTTCTCCTGTTTTGTTGGCGAAGGCCATTCTTACATGTGTGAGGTGGTATCTCAGAGTGGTTTTAATTTGCATTTCTCTGGTGATGAGTGAATTAGAGCATTTCTGCTTTTGTCTGTGGGCCATGAGTATCTTGATTTCTTTGGAGAACTATCTATGCATGTCCTCTGCCCACTTTTTTATTGGGTTGTTATTTTTCTTTTTGTTGAGCTGAATGAGTTCTTTATAGGATGTTTGATATCAAGTGCTTATCTGAAGTATGATGTGTGAGTATGTTCTCCCATTTTCTGGGTTTCCTGTTTATCTTTATGGAGTTTTCTTTGGATGTATGGAAGCTTTTTAATTTGATATAGTCCCACTTGTTCAATCTTGCTTTTGTTTCCCTAGCCCATGGGGTGAAGACTCCAAATATGTCTCTAGTGTTAATATCATGAAATGTTCTTTTATGTATTTTATATATCACATATGTTCTTTTATGTATTTTATACTTTCAGGTCTGATACCAAGATCTTTGATCCATTTGGAGTTAATTTTGGTTTATGGTGCTAATTGGTGGTCTAGTTTCATTTTTTTACATGTGCTGTCCAATTAATTCTGCCAACACCATTTTTTAAAGACACTTTCTTTTCCCAAATGGGCAGATTTGGCCCCTTTGTCATATATGAGGTGTCTGAACATGTATGGATTGAGTTCTGGGCTCTATCCTATTCCATTGGTCCATATGACCATTTTTGTTCCAACACCACACTGTTTTGATTACTAGTGCTTTGTAGTATAACCTGAAGTCGAGTATTGTGATGTATCCATTTTTCTTCTTTTTTCTTAGGAGTGTTTTTGCTATTCAGGGTTTTTTAGAGTTCCACACACATTTTTGAATAATCTGTTAAATTTCCTTGAAATATATCATTGGGATTTTAATAGGGATTGCATTGAATCTATAGATTGCTTTTGGCAAAATTGCCATTTTAATGATATTTATTCTCCCAATCCATGAACAGGGGAAGTTCTTCATTTCTTTGTGTCATCCTCTATTTCTTTTAATAGTGTCTTTTCCTTGAAAAGGTCCTTTATATCCTTTGTTAGATTTATTCCTAGATATTTAATCTTCTTGGGTTCATTTGTGAATGGTATTGCTTCCTTCAGTTTTGTTTTCTTCTGACCTATCTTTTGCATAAAGGAAAGCCACAGATTTATGGGTATTGATTTTGTAGCCTGCTACTTTACTGAATTTATTATTTCCAGTAGTTTCTTGGCAGAGTTTCTGGTGTCTTCTAGGTATACCAACATATCATCTGTGAATAACGAGAGTTTAACTTCGTCCTTTCCAATTTGGATTCTTTTGATATCTTTCTTGTCTGATCACTATGGCAAGGACTTCTAGGACTACGTTGAATAAAAGTGGTGAGAGTGGGCACTCTTATCTAGTTCCTGTTTTTAGGGGAAAACTTTCAATTTTTCCCCACTTACTATGATGTTAGCCATGGGTCTATCATATATTGTCTTTATTATGTTAAGAAAATTTCCTTCCATTTTCAGTTTCTCAAGGGCCATTATCATAAATGGATGCTGTACCTTGTTGAATGCTTTTTCTCCTTGGATTGATAGAATCGTGTGATTTTTATCTTTCCTTTTGCTGATATAGTGTATTATATTTATTGACTTACAAATGTTGAACCACCCCTGTTTGAATACCACTTGAGCTTGGTGGATTATTCTCTAATATGTTGTTGTATTCTATTATCCAAGATTTTGTTGAGGATCTTTGCATCAATACTCATCAGGGTCTATAGTTTTCCTTCTTGGTGGGGTCCTTTTTTTGGGGATCAGGGTGATGTTAGCCTTATTGAATGTATTTGGGAGTATTTCCTCTTCTCCTATTTTCTGAAAGAGTTTGAGGAGGATGGGTGTTAGTTCTTATTTGAATGTTTTGTAAAATTTACTAGTATGGCCATCAGGACCTGGGCTTTTGTTCTTGGGTAGGCTTTTGATTACTGTTTCAATTTCTTTACTAGTGATTGGCCTGTTAAGTTTATCTACTTCCTCTTGTGTCAGTGTTGGTAGTGGGTATGACTCTAAGAATATGTCCATTTTTTCTAAGTTGTCAAATTTGGTTCCATACAGGTGTCCATAATATTCTTGCATAATCTTTTGAATCTCTACCTCACCTGTTGTAATATCTCCTCTTCCGTTTTTGAGTGGTTATACCATAGCATTCTCTCCTTTTCTCATGGTGAGTGTAGCTAGTGGCTTATCTATTTTATTTATCCTTTCAAAGAACTAGCTCTTGGTTTCATTAATCTTCCTAATGGTCTTCTTGTTTTCTATTTCATTGATTTTTGCTCTGATTTTGACAATGTCCTGTCTCCTGCTGACTGTTGGTTCTTTTTGTTGCTCCACTTTTAGTTGTTTGAGGTGGGTTGTTACATGGTTTACTAGTGATTTCTCCTGCTTATTAATGTGGGCCTGTAATGCTATGAAATTCCCTCTCAGCACTGCTTTTGCTGCATCCCATAGGGTGTGGTAGCTAGTTTCTTCATTTACATTGGTATCAAGATAATGCTTAATTTCTTTTTTGATCTCTTCAATGACCCATTTATTATTCAGCAGCATATTGTTTAGTCTCCAGGCTTTGGGGAAATTTCTTTTCCTTTTTTGGTTGATTTCTAGTTTCATGCCTTCGTGGTCTGAGAGGATGCATTTATAATTTTAATATTTACATATCTTTTTAGACTGTCTTCGTGGTCCAGCATATGGTCAATCCTTGTAAATGTTCCATATGTACTTGAGAAGAATATGTATCCGTTACTTTTGGGATGGAAAGTTCTGTATATATCTATTAGGTCCATTTCATTTATGGTTTCATTTAAGTTCATTATTTCTCTATTTTTTTTTTTTTTTGTCCAGATGCTCTGTTTTATATATTTGGGTGCTTCTAAGTTGGGGGCATATATATTAATGCTAGTTATATCTTCTTGTTGGATTGATCCTTTATCCATTATGTAATGTCCTTCTCTATCTTTGCTTACTTTCTTTGCCTGAAAGTCTGTTTTATCAGAGAATATGATAGCTCAAGACATATAATGGCTGGGTCCTCTTCTTTAATCCATTTAGCTACTCTGAGTCTTTTGACAGGTGAATTTAGGCCATTCACATTTAAGGTGATTATTGATATATGCGGTTTATTTATGTCCATTCTGATTTTTGTTTTGAGTTTATTTTAAATTGTTGAGCCTTTTCCCATTTGTTTCTATTTAACCTACAGTGTGGATGAGTTTCTGTAGTTGACTCCTCATTGATTTTTCTTGTCTTTTCTGCAAATCTCTGTTCCCTGTTTTGGTTTGTGGTTACCATGTGTGTAATAACTAGCATTGTATATCTAGAAAATTCTTTTTTAAGTTGATCTTGATTAACAAACATTTGGTAGGGCTTCTTTGTTTTTTAATTCCCTCCCCTATTTGCTTGTTGTTCTTTCCTATTCTGTTGTGTTTTTGTTTTTAGTCTACTGCTGGTCACCTCACTAAGAATGTGTGTTCCTTTGCTTCCTGTTTTCCTTAAGACTCCATTCAGTATTTCTTGTAAGGTGGGGTTGATTGTGGCAAATTCCTTTAGTTTTTGTATATTTGGGAATACCTTTATTTCTCCCTCATACTTGAAGGATAATTTTTCAGGATATAAAATTCATGGCTGAAATTCCCTCTCCTTTAATGCCTTGAATATGTCATTCCACTCTCTCCTTGCCTCTAGGGTTTGTGAAGAAAAATCTGATGAGTCTGATATTTCTCCCTTTGTATGTAACTTCTTTCCTTTCCCTAACAGTCTGCAAAATTTTCTCGTTGTCCTTGAGTTTTAATAAATTTACAGTAATGAGCCTTGGTGTTGGTCATTTTGGATTTGTAAACCTGAGTGATCGATCTGCCTCCAAAATAGGTATGTTCTGAAGATTGGCTAGGTGAGGAAAATTTGGTAGAATAGTTATATTCTTAAGTATATAGTGTACCTTAGAACATTTTATATAAAGAATTTTCTTTTTCAAGAATGTGTAATATTTGGTAATAATACCAACTAAAGAAATATTCAGGGATAGAGAGCATAATGGTTATGCAAAGAAACTCTCATGTCTGAGGCTCCAAAGCCCCAGGTTCAATGCCCCACACCACCATAAACCAGAGCTGGTCAGTGCTCTGGGAAAAAAAAGAAAATAAGAGTTAAAAACATAGAATATAAAAAATATTTATAGTGGGTACCCCTTATTTTAAAATGATTCATATTACTGCTTATCTAGGAAAATGATGTAAATGATCCTAGAAAGAGATAAAAATAAATATTACACAAAGAACTATCAACGAACTGTTATGGTTTGGTCTATTTAGTAAAGATCTTATTAAGAAGACAGTGTTTTATTTTCAAATTTTGTTTCAAGTGTAAAAAATATATAGATCCTTATATTTTGCTACTTTCATTTAACATTCCATGAAAATCCTTTCTATTGTTGTATTCTTACATGTTCAAGTGTGGTTTCTGATATTATGTCATTTCTTTATGGGGTGTACTGTGGTGTATTAGATGCCTTATACTATTGAATTCTTCATGAAACTAACATATTTTCTTAAATAATAACCTGATGTTCATTCTTAGCCATTTTGAGAAATGGTATACAGTTAATTGCTTATTGGAAATATATAAAAGTGCATAAGAATTTTGACTCTCCAGGAATATTATTCTGCTTGTCTATGTTCTTACCATATCCCATCACCCCCTAATCACTCCGACTAGTTTCATATTTAATGTATTTGGCACTTTGATCAGTGAAAAATTACATTTAATTGGTATTTTTATTTTCATTTACTCTATATTAATAAGATACAACAACTTTTATGTATTCATTTTTTTATGTATTGATGAAGTCATTTGTGATTGATCTCTTCTTTTGAGCTTACATATGATGACTTTGTCCTTTAGATGCCTTTTCACTCTTCCTAAGTGTCATTATCTTCCAAACATATGTGATGACTTTTGATGTTCCATTTTGTATGTAATCAAATCAAGTGATCCTTCATGTGTTGCTTTTTCATCTTGATGTTACACATATGGGAATGTTTTACTCATTTTTATTTTATAGTAGTCTGTATATATCTCCATATTTTCATAGTATTCAAAACAACTGCCTTTGCTTATAACATGAAGTCTGAAGGAGCACTCAACATCTCTTTCCAAAGTACTTTTGAAATTACTGACTAATTATGCCAAACAAATGTTTTAAGTATACATTCTTTCCTTTTTCCCATGTAGATTTACCTGCTTCTTATACTTTGCAAATCATTTATATTTGAAAACTCTACACCAACCCCATTCCCACACCTTCCATAAACTATTATAATTTCCTGTGCATATTTGTATGTTTGCTCTCCTGTTCAAATGAATTCTAGTAGCATTTTTTTTCCTGTTTTCTCAAAATGTCACAGTTGGATTTCAATTAGAAGGTTTCTTAAATTGCTTGATATTTTGAAAGGTGTCTGTAGTTTCTAAAGTTTGCCCAGTAGAGTTTTTCAGGTAAAGTTTTAAGGGAAGGCTACCCTAAGAAAATAGCAATATTACAAAGTCCTGAATGAATTATGAGCTAGAACTACATATATACTTAAGGGAAGAGAGTTCTGACCAGAGACCTCTAAGCTAATAAACTAATTTCATGGACATTTTAAATTAAAGCTTGACAATGTTCTTAATTATTTATAACCACTATCACATGGCTGGAATACTACATTACTGTTAGATTAAAATAGTCTAAATTGGTATTTGGGTAATCATAACATAAAACACCTCTGTAATTAAGTACACCTTTCTGTTAAAGTTTGTGTTTGCATCTTTAAAAGATTTCCAAAATTTAAAATCTTGTAACTAAAAAACTTAATTATTACTACTGTTTCATTGTTGTTGTTGCATCTAGTCCTCACATATGTTTGGTAGGGCTGGATTTTCATTTTTTCCCACTCTTTTTATTTCAGAAAGAGATACCACACACCATTCCACTGTTCATAAAGCTTTCTCTGGTGCCTCCAAGGTGTGCACTTTACTATGCTTTTACTGTCTCCTGACTCTAAAATTACATTTAATGAAATTTCTATTCCAAATCAGAATAGAATTTTAATACTTATATTTAAAGTATGGCCTTTTTCATTACATGTGAGGACTTGTGTTTCTGAACTTTATGACTTGGTAGAATTTCATAAATGTCAAATCAGTCTGATACTATTGTTAAAGATTGTACAGAAAGTCAGTATTAGCATTAATGGGAAAATCCACAAATTAAAGTCGTTAATCCAGCCCTGTGATTTTAAACATGAAGACTATAGTGTGTCATTTAAAAGTAGTAGACACTATCATAAATCATGGTACATGAGAATGTGGAAATGTGTTTTCAGTCGTATCACATTATTTAAAAGTTACATCTAATTTTTAAATGAGAGAGTACAAGAACTATAAGTAGTTAAATACAGGGTTAATGCTATTTAACTTCTTATATCTGTACCTCATTTACTTTTGAGAGGCTTAGAAAATGGGTACAGTTGAAGAAAAAGAAAATACATTTTCTGATATGTGTCTGATATCAAGCTTAGGAGATTGTTGTAGAGCCAGATGTTGTAGTGCGCGGGCCGCAGAGAAGAGAGAGAGAGGGTCCAGATCGAAGAGGAAACACAAATCTTTATTCGCGCTGGCACCTCAGAGTTGGGTGTTAGAGAAGCAGGTTGGGCCACGTGGAGGTAGAGAAAATGGCCGCTTCACGCAGTAACCTTTCCTGCGTCTGAACACCAGAGTGGAGCGCCGGTAAGAGAGAGCGAGGTGTGGAAAACGAAGGGTTTTTATAGGAGTAGCTTTTGTGACAATGGGAAGGGGGAGGAGTAACCATAGCACTCCAGGATAGGATGATAACTCTCGTGAGAATGGGAGGGGGGAGGAGTAACCAGAGCACTCCAGATATCTCGGGGATATAGACAATGTCCTGAGGGCACAACATGGCTGAACAGGCACTCCGAGAATGTCCCAACTCTCCAGGGAACTAGCAGTAGCCTGAGGGGACAACATGGCAGATGTGACTGCATTGGCACAATTTCCCAGTAGGAGATAGATGAAGAAACAGAAAAAGGAAACCCTCTAGAACCACATCTGAAGTACCAGATACATTATAATATATGCCTACCACCACCACCACCACCACCACCACCACCACCACCACCACCACCACCACGACCACCATTACCAGCACCATCATCACCACCACCAGCACCATCACCACCACCATCACCCATCACTACCATCACCCATCATCATCACCACCACAATCACCACCAGCACCAGCACCACCACCATTACCATCATCATCACCACCACCACCACCAGCACCACCACCATCACTACCACCATCACCAACACCATCACTGCCACCACCACTACCATCACCACCACCACAACCACCACCATCACCATCATCATCACTATCACCACCACCATCATCACCATCACCACTGCTCTTTTGAGCTTTCTAAGTGAACAGATCAGAATCTTCCCATCTTCTTTAGTATTGCCAAAATATATCACTTTATAGTACAATAAGCAACCCAGGGGAATTCGAGTTTATCCTTTTATTCCTTTGCTTTAGAGTTTTACTAATCCTGATACTAGTGAAGTTGTACATCTTTTCATAGACACTTTGTCCTGTCTCTTACGATTCCACCTCACCCCCTTTTCAGGATGTGTTTCTCATTTTTAAAACATATTTCTTTTTGATTTATTTTATTTTAGTATTT
This sequence comes from Erinaceus europaeus, assembly GCF_950295315.1. Taxonomy (NCBI): domain Eukaryota; kingdom Metazoa; phylum Chordata; class Mammalia; order Eulipotyphla; family Erinaceidae; genus Erinaceus; species Erinaceus europaeus. The sequence goes on from NC_080175.1 coordinate 68,761,976, forward strand.
ATTTATTTTTATTTAACAAGAAAGAGATAAATTGAGAGAAAAAGGGAGATAGAGAGGGAGAGAGAAAGATAGACACCTGCAGACCTGTTTCACCTCCCTTGAAGTTTTCTCCTTGCTGGTGAGGAGCGAGAATTTGAACCCAGATCCTTAAGTATGGTGATATGTATGCTTGGCTGAGTGCACCAATGTTGGCCCCTGTTGCTATTTGTTTTGTAGCAATTTTAATTGAAATAATTTACATGAATGCTTCCTTTATCTTTAACATTTTTCTTTGCCATAAATTGTGTTTTGGTCTGAGAGCATTGTAACTTCAGCTTTTCCTTATACTCACCTGATTCCTTTTTTTAATTACACAGTTCTTTTAAAATATTTTATGTATTATATTTTAGTGAGGAATGTAGAGAAAAAGATTCGTTGCATGAGAGGCTAAAGCACTGCTCAGCTCTGAGTCATGGTGGTGCTGGGGACTGAACATGGGACCTCAGTGCCTCCGGCACGAAAATCTTGAAGAATCATTATGCTGTATCCTCAGCTCTTTTTTTCATCTTTATTACATTTTCTCTGTTACTATATTTTAGATAAGGTTTGTTTACTAGGCAGAATATTATTGTCATTTAAAATGGATAGAGTTCTTGATCTAGTAAGTTTAATGTACATTCACTATTGTGTCATTCACTCATTTTAACTTCTTTTGAGCCAAAAGTACTTCATATATGCTGTGACATTTTTAAAGATTTGTTCCCTTATTAATGAGAGAGGAAAGAGAACCAGGAAAGCACAGTGGCACCTGCAACACTGGACCTCTTGTTTTTAAGAGCAGCAGCCTGTCCAGTGCTCCATTTCCTAAGCTGCTATTATGCTCTTAATTTCATCCCTTTCTGCCTTATGCTTGATATGTTTTGAGTATTTGTATTCTATTTCTGCTTTTCAAGTATTACACTCAGTTTATCTTGCAGTTTTATTTGCTAACACAGTGCTTAGGATCAAGGACTGCCTACAAGGTGCCTTCATGTCTAACAAAAGAAGAATCTAACTTTACCTTTGAACATGTATTACCACATCTCACCACTTTATGTTTAACTATTTTAATTTGTTCTGGCATTTCAGTTTACTTTGACACTTTTATAATTTTTTTAAATCAACAAAGCAATATTTCAACACAGAAAGAGGTGAAGTTGATAAGTGATAACATTTATAATTTTTTACTATAAAGAATTATTTATTTATTTATCTATTTATTTATAAATTAGGAAACATTGAAAAAAAAAACCAGGATAAGAGGGTAGTTCATCACAGCAGAGTCTCAGTAACATGGGCTGGGGAAGTAGCTGACTTAGTGCATTGTTCTACCATTTACATGACCCAGGACTGAACCCAGACTTGCAGGGCTTTGGAGGAAGTTTCATTGCTTGGTCTCTCTTACCTTTTCACTGCCTCTCTGCCCCTATATATACAAGAAAGAAAGACCAGTGACTTGTGCCTAAACTACTTACTTTGGATTATTTAAAAAGTAGATAGGATAAACATAGGGAGTTTTAGACATTGAGCAACAAGACTGGTATCTGTCCAAATGTGTTGTTGATAAAATGTCCAAAACTTTTTTTTTTTTTAATATACTCAAACCTTCATGTTAAGTATAGTTTATCTTTCCTTTTGGAAGAAGCAAATAATTGTCTTTGAAGATGATGCTAACTTAAAGCAAGAAAATAAAAATAACAAAATGAATATAGAGTTCTGGGCAGGGGTAGATAGCATAATGGTTATGCAAAGAGACTGTCATGCCTGAGGTTCCAAATACTCAGGTTCAATCCCTTGTATTACCATAAGCCAGAGCTGAGCAGTGCTCTGGTAAAAAAATTAAAATAAATAAATAAATAAATAAATAAATTACAGTTATGAGCATATGCTTTCTGTATTTCTCAGAATTTCTTCAGTTTGGTTTTCTTTTTCCCTCCTCCCTCTTTCCCCCTTCCTCCCTCCTCTTTCCCTCCTGTCCTTTCTTTTTTCCTCCGTTCCTTCTTTCCTTCCTTCTTCCTTTCCTCTCGCCCATCTCCCTCTTCTTCCCTCCCTCTGTCCCTTCCTCCTTCCCCTTCTTTTTCTTTCTTTCCTCAAATATAAATTCTAATTGCTCCAAACTTCTTTTTCATTCAGATAGACAAGAGATAGGCAGAAAGGGAGAGTCACTCAGCATCCCAAGATTCCTCCACTGCCATGGAACCTCCCATGTGTGCTCGGGTTCAAACCTGGGTTGTGTTCATAGCATGGCACACACCCTACTCAGTGAGCTATCTTTGACTCCACCCTATATCCTTTCCATCACTTATTCAGCTTTTTTGATGTCTTTTACTTATATTTATTTATTTTGTTGGGGATGATGTTTTATAGTCATTTATAGGAATACAAATTATATTATCTCTGTCACGTTAATTGTATTAATGTAATTCTTTGCTATAGGCTTTAAAGTTTGGAATACTGATATTCTAACTAAGCGAACACGAGTTCTGACTGAAGGAACCTTCTAGATCTGCTTATTCTCTAGTTGCAAATCATTTTGCCACTAGCCTTGAGACATCATATTTTTATATGTCAATAAACATTTCTCAAGTGCGAGCTGTATTTACTGAATTTGTTTTATGCCCCATATCCTATTCTAAAGCTTTACATACAATAAATTTACAGATTATTCCCCAGTATGCCTAAGGGCATTACCAACCTCATTTTGCAAATGAAGGGATTGAAGTTGAGTAACATTAAACAGCAGGCCCCAGGTCACACAGCTGTTGAGTCACTTGTCTGAGAACTCAATCTAGGCGTATTTATGAGGTATGAACCACGGTTTCTGCCTTCTGGGTATGTGCCCATATTTTGCTAACTAGAAAAGGAATTCATTTTTACATGTGCCTTGTCCAAAGAATATAAAATGGCCGCATGCCGGCATCCAATAAGAAATCACAATTTGTAGTGATCAGTTGAAACTGCTAATTAAAATGAGTGTCGGCTAGTCATCAATACTGACTTGTTTGTTACATATATATGATGGACATATGACTGTCACGCTTTGGTAGCTAACACTGTTAAATATTTGCCTCGTGCTATGCAAAATTAAAAGTATTATACATACAGGCATCATGAATTTTTTTTTTAAAGAAACATGTATATTCAGATAATGGGTGAGTGAGAGAAAAGAGAGCAGATAACTTATTGTTCAACTCAGGAAAAAGCAGTGCCAGGGATCAATCCTGGGGCTTCCTGCATGCAGATCCTACTCGACTCCTTGAGCCAAACAACTGCAGCATCAGCTCTTTCATCAGCTCTTGCAGAGGTCATCCCGACTCACATTTTACAGACGAAACATATTGGGCAGAATGAATTTTTGTATCTTATTCCAAGTCCATACAATGAGTTAGTGGAAATGCAGACTTAACCTTCAAGAATCGGAAGCACAAGAATTTACATTCTTAACAACTGAGCCATTTATTTCATTGTGTAAAGCAGATGCATAGTGAATTATTTAACTGATGTATAGTGTTTCTGAGGTTTTTACTCCTATTTTTAAATACTTCTGAGTGTCTAAAGATTTATGAAAGATGGAACTCTTGATAAACTTCCATAGAGTTGCTGCCCAGATTGAACAGTTACAGCATCTGTCATACCAAAGTAGTTGATTGCTTTGTAAAATGTCCTACAGTCCAGATTTGTTAAACTGTAAAATTCCTTATTTTCTGAAGATTTATTTGTGGAGAGAGAACTGGATATTCAGTTAAAAAGATTGACTAGCATGAGAAAGAGATCTGGAGTATCTCACTGGAAGGTGCCGGGTCAGTGGTCACACTCAGCACCTCACTCATGCAATTCCTGTGCTGTACCATTTTAAGTTCCCCTTTCTTATGTTGTCGTTGATGTTTTTTTCAAGTTGTTCCTGTATTCTATTTTTCCAGTTGCTCTGCTCTTTAGTCAATATGTCCTTTGTGTGCTTATTACATTTGTATTTTACATTATGGTTTTGTTTTAACCATTTACATAACTATAGAACTAAGTGTATAGTTATAGTGGGGGGTGTGTGATTTCTTTTTTTTTTTTAAAGGTTTACATTTCATTATAAATTTTATAAGCAGCTTGTCTGTTTTTTGATTGTTCAAAGTTCTTTTTATGATTTTTTTTTCCCTCAAGACTACTACTCAGCTCTAGTTTATGCTGGTGTGGAGGACTGAACCTGGGACTTTGGAGCCTCAGGCATGAGATTATCTTTGCATAACCATTATGCTATCTTCCCCCACCCCAAAGTCTGTACATGTAAATTTTACAGTCTGCTCTACAATTCTACCAAAAAAAGGTTGTAGAGACTTCTTTTTATTATCATATTGAATCTATAGATGACTTTGGAAGAACAAGAATCTCTCAATTCATGAATGACACCTAACTCCATTTATTTTAGAATTTCCTTAATTTTGTCAGAAATATGTTGTAGTTTTCATTGTCTTGCACAGACATCACAGCTTTTAAATCTAGCTCTTAATATTTCCTTAATGTTTTTATAAGAATCTTTTTAAATCTTAATATGTACTTTTCCACTGTTCTGTGGAAATATATCATTATGTTAGCCCCTGTATTCAAAAATCTTCAAAATGACTCTAGTCCAATAACTTTCAGAAATATTTTTCATGGTTTTTCTATGCTGGTACCTGTGAATAATACATTTCATATGTTAAGTTTTCATTTCATATATATCTGGATGTATATATCCCTGGAGATGCTGAGTTTTTTGTTTTTTTTTTCTTTACACTTTAATACTAAATTGGAGCCGGTCGGCATGCATGGATTTTGGTATGGGCTGCAATCTGAGGAATGATAAGTGATGAGTTTAGTGTTGAAGTAAAGTCACAGAAATCACCTTCCTTTATCTGGCTTCTAAAATTTTTCTCTTGGCAGTTATTTCTGTGTCTGCTTGCATGGGTACCTGATGCTAACCCAATGCGTACAGGTTGCATGGAACTTCGAGTAACAGAATTCTATGTTGGGGGCTAGGTGGAGGTGTGCTGGATTAATTGCGCATAGTATGAAGCGCCGGGACCTGCTCATAGAGTTCTGTGTTGACCATCATTCCACTCAGGCATTGTTAGCAATTATTTCTACTGTAAACAATAATTGGGAGTTTGGTTACTTTTAAGTAAAAGTCTCCAAGTTCTGTACTTGGTACAAAGCAAACCACATTTTCGTTGATAGTAGGCATCTTGGCCCCATTATTTTAATTACTATCAACTTTTCCTTAGAGTTATCAGTCCCTTCTCTCTGTGTGGTGGCTGATACATTCTTTTTGTTCCATTAAACTGTTTTGCCTTCTAAGTGACTTTTCATGTCATAATTTGGTCTTGGTTCATCCTATTAATTTTCCTTCTCTAAATTTATATGAATTTTGTGCTACCAGTTATATTTGAGCTTTCTTATCTCCACGTGAGATTTTTCTTATGATTTTCAATATGGTTCTATTTCTTCTTCATCACTCTGAGAGTAGGGTCATGTCTTTATCATTCTGTTATGCATTGATGAGGTTTTCATTTTGCCTGTGTTAAATGGCAGTATCATTCTGGGTCAGTAGGATGCAAATTTGCTTAAATGATAGTTCCCTCCCCTGCTTTTGTAGAATACAAACTCATCTCTCACTTTTCCCATTCTCATTAGTTCTTTTACTTAATACCTTAAATAGTGCACAATTACATTGAATAGTGATTAAATAGCCTTCAATTAATTAGATGCACTCTCACTTAAAAATCTTTGGCGTACTGCAGCATCTCTTTGTGCAGTGGTAACTTGCTATTTATGCAAACTTTGGTCTCTCAACCTGTAAATTCTATTGAAATTAGAAAATTTTATTTAGAATTTTTTCTTACGTGCCTCAATCACTAGTTATAGTTTATTAATCGTTACTTTAACTTCAAAAGGGAGTAGTTGTAATTTTAAAAATGTATTCCCATTTCTCACTTTCTTCTCCTGCCCCCTCTCTCTCTGTGTATCTCTTTCTTGCTTATGATGGTGCTGGGTATTGAACCTGGGACCTCTGGTTTCTCAGGCATGAAAGTTTTTTGCATGACTTGGGCCTGGTTTCTGCATCAGTATTTGTTAAGTGTTGCCTATACTGTCAGTTCTTAGTCCACATTTTGAATAGTAAGCTTCTAGAGTATTCAAGCACTTTAGGAACAAACAAAAATTGTATCAGTATAGATTCCTGCATTTAATTTAAAGAGGAAATGTAATTTTGGGCTGGCCAGCTAGCTCATCTGGGAAGGTGCCTGCTTTTCTATGTGTATGACTCAGGCTGGAGCCTGGCTTTCAGTGCACTGGGGCTATCTTTGGAGCTGTGATGTCATTCTTCCTCCTCTCTCTCTTTTTTATCTTTCTCTTTGCCTCCAGGGTTATCACTGGCACTCAGTGCCTGCACTACAAATCCACTGCTTCTGGAGGCTATTTTTCCCCCTTTTGTTGCTTTTTATCATTATTATTGTTATTATTATTGTTGATATGGCTGTTGTTGTTGGTTAGGACAGAGAGAAATTGAGAGAGGAAGATAGATACCTGCAGAACTGCATCACTACTTGTGAAGCCACCCCCTTTGCAGGTGGGGAACCAAGGGTTCTAACCCAGATCCTTGAGCTGGTCCCTGTGCTTCACGCCATGTGCGCTTAACCCGCTGCACCACCACCTGGCCCCATTCCATCTCTCTTTATGTCTCACTGTCTCTGTCTAAAAAAAAAGCGACCCAAAGTGCTAAAGCCCCAGAGATGATCAATATATAATTTTATGTAATATAAAATATTAAAATGTGTTATATATATTTAAATGACAACATCCACTCATTGTAGGTGAACATAGCTTAGTTGAAGATGTATATTCATGTACATATGTTTATTTTTTCAAATTAGAACCATTAGGTAGTAAATATTAAAAGGGTAAATAATTTTAGTTATACATGGGGAAAATCAAAGATATACTGAAGTCATGAGCACTGAGGTTATATACATATGTATGATATATATATATGTTTGTCAATAAGGGGTACATTAATGAATCGTTGGAAAAATCATGGTTTTTTTCTGCTTTCCTCTGCCTGACTTTCTTGACATCCCAATATTTAGACTTTCTGATACTAGCCCATCACAGTTGACAAAGTTGCTTAGGTTGTAAGCTTATAACATGAACATAAGTGTGACTTATGGAGCATAAAAATATTGGGTGCTTCTTAATAGGAGTGTATAAAAATTAGATTAGTATAGCTAATTATTATCACTACTATTAAAAATTTACCATCTTTATTTATTGGACAGAGACAGCCAGAAGTCGAGAGGGAGAGAGACACCTGCAGCCCTGCTTCACCACGCATGAAGCTACCCCCATTGCAGGGGGGCCTGAGGCCTTGAACCTGGGTCTTTGCGCACTGCAACATGTGCACTCAAACAGGTTTGCCACCAACCCCCCCCCCCCCAGCTAATTAGTATTACTTTGTTTAAGCAGAACACACATTTAATTGGACTAAAATTTAAGGACAAATGCCTTCACAGGTTCCAGTAATAACTACTTCATGCATACTTAGAAAATGTTAAAAACAAGCAAATTAAGTAAACCTCTAAACCTGTTGTCCAGTATTGGAAGGCACCTGTCTCCCAGTCAGAAAAAAAATAATTGTTTTATTAGGGAAATAATGATTTACAAGACGGTATTGTCACACTGGGTACAGATTCTTATAACACGTGCCTGTACGTCATTCCCACCACCAACTTGGGTCATTCTGCTCCATTGTGTTGACACTGGGTCCCAGCACCTACCCAAGGCCTTTCCTCTACCCCTGTCCTGTCACATCCTTGACCTTTCACCAAATTTAAGAAATGATGGAATCCTCTCCTTTGCCTCATCTTGGGTGGAAATTGAAGGAGTCATACTAAGTGAGATAAGTTTCAAGAAGAAAGATACCTATCAGATGACCTGACTTATAGGCAGATCTCTGAAAGCAAGGAAAAACAGGCAAACATAGGCTAAAACTTGGGTGGGACCTACTTTTATTTAGAAATTATTCTTTATCATACTGTGGTAGTTTTATGTACATGTACTGTTTGTTACCACTGTTATTAGTTGTTTTGAGTGATAGATTTTTTTCTACTTCTGAGAGTTAGGAGAAAAATGTGTCAATTACATCCAAACATTAAACTTCCTTTTATTTTTAGTGCACATAAAATGCCTCATTATGTAGAGACTAGACATAGCTTTTGTGTGTGTTTTCACCAGGTTTATTGTTGGGGTGATGAATCCACCACTCCCAATGGTCATTTTTTACTTTTATTTGATAGAATGGAGAGACATTGAGAGGAGAAAGGGAAATAGGGAGGGAAAAAGACACTTGCAACACTGCTTCACCACTTATGAAGCTTCCGCTCTACAGATGGGGAGCTAGGGGCTTGGACTCAGGTTCTTGTAAATGTTCTAACATGTGGACTCAGCTGGGTGCATCACTACTTCCTTTCCAGTAAAAATTTCATTTTTAATCAAAAGAAAGTTGGTTTCTCCCTGTCTCAGTATAGAAATGCTGAGCAATCACATAAAGACTATTGGTTGGAAGGTTTTCAGATTGTTAGCCTGCTCTAGCCACTCATATTGCAAACACAGTTCTTCACAGTGGCTTGACAGTGTCCGAGGATCCACAGTTCACAAGCTGTTGGCAGGTCTTATTATTGTTTCCTCTCATTTATTCTTGCTTTCATAATGGCTGTCATGATAAAGGGTTTGAGGTTGATTGACACTGAAAATTTTGTATTTTAACACTCACAATGGTAAATTTCCCACAAATATTTTGCAAGTTAAACAATTTCCAGTGGTAGGTAGTTCCTTTTGATAGCACTCAAGCTCTGTTATCAAGAGTGGATTTCTATTCTTCAGTGTTCAGAGTGGTTATTAATTTTTTTTTGGCTGTGAACATTAAACTTTAGTTCCTGGCAATTTTCCTGGAGACTTGGGAAGACAGGATCGTATGTATCAAAATCTCTAAAGTATATAAATAAATCTCCAGGTCTCAAGGTGTAATTTCAGTGAAATGTGATACTTTTATTGGTGTGTGAACTCTGAGATGACACAAATTAAGCTGATTTGAAGTTTGTGCCATGTCAGGCTCTGTAGATAATAAATGCTTCCCAAGACTGTAGACTACTTTTCTGATGCAACAATTCCCAGTTCTTCAGAAGAGAACTGTATGGCTTCCTTTCTTAGCTGATGATTTCTTTCTCAGTACACCTATGTTTCAAGTTCATTTGTTTGTGTTTTATCATACAAGTGCTTTTTTTTGTTTGCACTGAAAAAAGTATGAGGCCTCAGCTATTCATTTCCACAGACAACTGATGCTTAGAATATTATTTAATCCCTACCAGGTATATATATATATAGACATATTGCATCAAGTAGAACCAGTACATTAGCAAGTATTTGCTGAGAGCCTGCTATGTAGCAGTGTAGAGTTTCATTTCCTTCCTTCCTCCCCTCCATTGCTTCCATGGTTATCACAGGGATTTGGTGCCTGCAACTATGAATCCACTGCTCACCACCCACCCCCTCTTTTTTTTTTTGCCCTTGTTGTTGTTGGACAAGACAGAGAGAACTCAAGAGAGGAGGGGAAGAAAGACAGGGGGAGAGAAAGATAGACACCTGCAGACCTGCTTCACCGCTTGTGAGGTGCCTACTGGTGGCTCGAACCGGAATCCTTGCTCCGGTCCTTGCGCTTTGCACCATGTGCACTTAACCCGGTGCCCGACCCCTGAGTTTCATTTTTTCATAGCTCAGCAGCACATTCTCATCTCCTTGCCTGTTTTATATCAGTGCTTGCATATTGCATCATTATAATGCATGACCCTCTCTGGGCTGCCAGCCAGATACTGAACAGCCTGAGATAATGTGTAAAGACTTATTCTAGCCATCTGATAATTTATAAAAGCAAAATAGTCTATGAGAAAGATTTCTATCAATGTGTTTTCTATAAAATCATTTTAAAAAGATGTTGCATTCTGAATTGAACTATTGGCTTCCACTTATATTTTAAGATTGTTCATCAGTTTGTCCTACTAAGTTGTTATAGAACCAGACCTCTGTATCTCCCATTCTCACTGGGAATGCTCGTCACTTTGTAGGAACCATGCTATCTTTGTGAGGCCACTTGGGGATGGTTTATTAATTTGCAGGTTTACCAGTCTCTAATTATCCTGGAATACTTGATGCCAATTCCAAAGGTGATATGGGGAGTTGCACTGTAAATCTGATACTTGGTAATTTTCTCTTTATGAGATCTTTCATGGGAAAATCTGAAGGCACATCTAGAACTGAGCCCTGGCTGGGGTTCTTTTTTTATTACCACCCCCCCCCCCCCAATGAAGAGACTTTGCTGCTGTTGCTCACTGAAGAAAAATAACACACATTGGCAGCAAAATAAGAAAAAGCAACGTCAGAAATGTGGTAGTTAGGAGGTTTATAATGATACATGTGTCATCAACTGCCAATTAGTCTTGATGATAAGACATGTAGTCAACTTTAGTTACCAGTTCTTCTTCTTCTAGCGTTTGCCCTTCTTCTGTAGCCAGTCAACAGCGTCAGGTTGAGCCTGATGTAAAGTTTCGAGACCTCCTTTGAATCTGGAGAGGTGGCAGTCGTTGACTATGTGGGTCATAGTCTGTCTGTAGCTGCAGGGGCAGTTCGGGTTGTCTCTGGCTCCCCAGCGATGGAACATAGCAGTGCACCGGCCATGGCCTGTTCGATAGCGATTGAGGAGGGCCCAATCATAACGTGCTAGGTCAAAGCCGGGTTGACGCTTGCAGGGGTCTGTAATGAGGTGTTTGTTCTTTACCTCTGCTGACTGCCAACTCTGTTTCCAAGAGTCTGGAACAGAGAAGTTCAGTGTAGGCATAGGGGACCAGATTGGGTGACGAGACGTCAAGCGTTGGACAGGGTGGGTGAAGATATCCGCGTATATTGGCAGGTCCGGTCGAGTGTAGACTTGGGAAATGAACTTAGATGATGCCGCATCCCGACGAATATCTGGCGGGGCGATGTTGCTAAGAACTGTAATTCCGCTTTCCAGAAAATCTTGGCAACCATAATGGTCACACAGTTTCTAACTTTGCTTCTGTTCCATTGAATCACTCATCTGATGGGTGTACTTCTTTATTTATGAATGCTCCTTTGTAGATGAGGAAGTATTGTTTTTGGTTATTGCACATTAATTCACGTGTTGCTAGTTTATACTTCATACAGATCATACCAAGTTTTGGGTGAGTTCATAAAGACAGATGTGACATACATTTTAAGTATCTTAAACAACTCATCTGTGTGTCAATATTTTTAGATATAGCCACTGTTTTGATTTCTTTAATTCATTTCAGATTTTTTAAATTAACTTCAATAACATAATATGTAGCAAAAAGAGGGAGAGTAAGAGATTGCAAAGTGCATATCTTTTAGTTATTTAGTGTGTGATTTCTTGAAATTTCCTGACAGCACATTCTTTTTAATATACGGTTGCTGTGTACATCCTAACATTAAGAATGACCCATTTGTGTCTGTTGGCCCTTTGGATGTCCTCTTTTGTTAATATTCCAACAATATCCTCTCTTCACTTTTGGATACGGTTATATGTTTCTTTGTTGCTGAGACTGATGAGCTCTTACATATTTCACCTATAAGCCTTTTATCTAATGAATGGCATGTAAAGACCTCCCATTTTGTTATTTATTTATTTTAATTTTTTTATTTTTTATTTAAGAAAGGATTAATTAACAAAACCATAGGGTAGGAGGGGTACAATTCCACACAATTCCCACCACCCAATCTCCATTTCCCACCCCCTCCCCTGATAGCTTTCCCATTCTCTATCCCTCTGGGAGCATGGACCCAGAAGACCTCCCATTTTGTAAGGAGTATTACTTTTTTTTTTTTTTTTTGGCTTCAGGGTTATCGCTGAAGCCCCGTGCCTGCACAGTGAAGCCACGGCTCCTATGGCCATTTTTTGGATAGGACAGAGAGTTGAGAGAGGAAGGGGAGATATTGAGGTGAAGAGAAAGATTCTTTCGCAGGTCCTTGTGCTTCATACTATATGCACTTAACATGGTGAGCCACCACCAGGCCCCCTTAAGGAGTCTTTCTATTTGGATGGTCGTTCCTTTTGCTATGTAAAAGCTTTTCAATTTGATGTAGACGCCTTTGATTTATCATTGTTTTTGTTGTCATTGTGATTGGACTTGAGTCATTGAAGACTCTTTTAAAACTTGGATTGAAATGGGGTTCTGTCAGTGTTTTCCTCAAAATATTTGATGGTTTCTGGCCTAAGACCCAAATCCTTGATCCATTTGGAGTTTACCTTTTATGTAGTGAAATGTACAGTTTTATGCTTTTACATGTTTCAACCCAATTTCCCCGATGGCATCATTTGCTGAAGAGATTCTCCTTTTTTCCATTTAATAATTGGGGTCCGCTTGTCAAACCTTAGATGTCCACAGGTGTGAGGGCTTATTTCTGGGCTCTCAGTTCTTTTCCACTGATCAGTGTATCTTTCTCTTCCACCTTCTCTTCCTCTTCCTTCTCTTTCCTCCTCCTTCTCCTCCTCTTTCTCCTCTTCCTCCTCCTCCACTTGTTTTTTTGTTCCAATACCAGGTAGTTTTTATTATAAGTGAGGGACCTTAATAGAGTTTGAGATTGGGGAGTCTGATGTCTCCAGCTTTGTGTTTTTTTTCCCCTCAAGATTGCCTTGGCAATTCTAGATATTTTCTGATTCCAAATGAACATCTGCAGGCTTTTCTTTATTTTCTTAAAGCAGTCTTGGGGGGGGGGGTGTAACTTGATGGTGACTGCATTAAATCTGTATATGGCTCTGGGTAAAATAGTAATTTCGGTTATATTAATTCTTTCATCTATAACATGGGATATTTTACCATTTCTTTGTATATGTTTTTATTTTCTTGAACAGTGACTCATAATTTTCAGTATACAGGTCTTTCACTTGTTAGTTTTATTCCTATTTTATCAGTTTTTTTTACTAATAGACATGAAAAAGTTCATTGTCACTGATTATCAGATAGATGCAAATAAAGACAACAATGAGATACCACTTTATGAATGACATACATCAGAAAGGGCAGTGGCAACATATGTTGACATCAACTATGCACAGGATAGATTTTATTACTAAATTATCATTTTTCTGTCATTATTATGTTGATCTTTTAATAGCACTAGATTACTTTGCCTATCTCCTTTTAAAAAATTGTTAGTGATTTAATATTGATTTACAAAATTATGAGGTAATGGGTATAATTCCATACCTTTCCTTTCCACACATAGAGTTTTGTGTCCCCATTTCCTCCATTGGAAACTGCAGTAGTTCTCCCAAGATCAATGATATGGGTTGACTATTTTTTCTATAACTATCTATCTATATTTATATATTGTCCCCCCCCTTCTCTCTCTGGATCCTGATGGGGTTGGAGTTCAGAGCCCTCTGATCATCTTCCCTTAACATTTACCCCTCTATTTTGTTTGTTTGTTTATTTGTTTTACCAGAGCACTGCTCAGCTCTGGCTTATGGTGGTGTGGGGAAGTGAACCTGGGACTTTGAAGCCTTAACCATAAGAACCTCTTTGCATAACCATTATACTATCTACTACCTACCTCCTCTTTTTTTTTTTTTTACCTTTATTCCTACCTCCTCTTTTTTAAGCCTCTCATTTCTTCTTTTAAAATTCCCTGTAGATACCTTTTCTTATACATATCTTTTAGCATGAGATGCTTCAAGACCAATCAGTTCTAAATAAATAAATATAAATAAGTATACAGGCATAGTCTGACATCCTCAGTTGATTGTCTCTTTAAGTGTCTCATGTTTAATAGTCTATATCTGAGGAATGTGTTGTCTTTCTCTACACACACACCATGCCTACACATTCACAACCTTAGACTGGGTTTTCTCAGTAAATAATATATTTATTCAACTGTTGTTTGAGTAAGAAACAGTCAGCTAAACTCTTTCATCCTCTTTATATAGTTATCATTTTTTCCTGATTTGTCTTGGTATTTCCTATTTCTATTTTCTACTAAAACATGCCTTTTCTGATTCAGGATTTTATCTTAGTTTCCTGCATTTAACATGATTGGTCATCCCATTGAAGCTAAAATGAACTTTCTAAAACATAGAACTGTATCATTCCACTGTTTTGCCAAAGGTACAAATTACTGATAGATTCCTATAACTCTTATGATAAACAAAAGTTCAATATTGCACATAATGTCCTATAGAATTTAATCCTTGCTACCTCTTCACCTTTATTCTGTATCATCCTCTTTTTGATTTTTTTATTTTTCAATGTGCTGATGTCCTGTCTCAAGACTTTGATACATTGCATTATCTCCATTATGGAAAGTCTATAGACTGATTGAATCCCATCTCAACACCCTTTACCCAGGCAATAACTGCATATTTTTCAAAGGTTACTAAAATCTAAATTGGAAATTATTCTTGATTGTTCAGAAATCTTTTGTTAGAAAGTCTTATTTACAGTATGTTTTCCTCATGGTGAACTTACTATAGTTATAAAATAATGACTTGTAAAATTGTTTTTGGTATATAATGTTTTAAATAAATACTTAACAGTTGCATAGTACATTTTTTTCCCAAGGATCTATATGTCACTCACATCTGCACAACACACACACGGAGTACTATATCCATGAATGCAATGTCCTGTATATCTTTTCAATGAATTATCTAATGAACAATAACTATTTATTTTAAAAATATTTTTATTTTACCTTTATTTAAAACAAAAATTTTGTATTATCTTTATTTATTGGATAGAGACAGAGAGAAATCTAGGGGGATAGGGGTAATAGAGAGGGAGAGAGACAGGAAGACACCTGCAACCTTGCTTCACTACTTGTGAAGCTTTCCCCCTGCAGGTGAGAGCTAGGGCCTTGAACCTGGGTCTTTGTACACTGTAATGTGAGTGCTTAACCAAGTGCACCAACACCTGGCCCCTGAACAATAACAATTTAAATGAAACTGCTACTAGGTCTTTCTAAAATATACAGCACATAGTAGATACTGACGTCTAAATATGAATCCATGTATATATGAAAGAAACAAAATTATAGTTTTGCTTATACTTAAAAAAATGTTCCTTCTGAACTACAACACCACCCAAATTATTAGACCAGTTAGAACTATAGCTAGTTTAAGTGTTATATATTCCCACAAATAAAGAAAATGCTATAATTTCAGCCAAAAAAATTCTAGATTTGTCCATGAACTCTTTGCCATGTGTGTAAGCCAGATTAATGTTCAGCCTCCACTGTGTCAGAGGACATTTGGGTGGTATGGCCTTCCTCTCTCTCTCTGTCTCTCTCTGTCTCTATCTCTTGTCTGTCAGAAATTGTCATCCTAGAGCAGTGAAGCCCTAGAGATGATTAAAAGTAAATAAATGCATAAAATTGTAACAACTAACTTCAGTTGTTGACAAACTGTTGGGCTGTTGGGTAATAGAAGTCTCTTGTATTTAATAGGAAATAATTTTTTTTAAAAAAAAAATCTATGTCATATTTTGTACCCAAACTCTTCTTAGCTCACTTTGAAGCTGAGGATTTGAAGTGGATCCATGTTCCTGAAATACTCTCTTTTCCATGGGGAAGTGATTATTATTATTATTATTATTACTTTCTACTGTAGGGAGTAAATACATGCTTACTGCTGATGAGAGAGAATTAACTTGAGTTTCACTCTGTGCAGGGTCGCACAGATCTGTGTTTTTGAATTAAATAGAAGGGGTTTCATGAAGCCCCTCATCATTTTGCCGCATTGAGAAAGTGGAGTGGGACCCTTTCATGGCAAGTTAGAGACAATTAGATTCATCCCATTAAAATCGAAAAATAGACCACATTGTCCATCACTTTTCTGAAGTAGATTTTGTTTTTATTTGAACTGAATTTTCCACTTCTTACAGCTATTGCTTCCTCTGAGAGATCATGTTTATCTATAATATATTTGACATAATATATGCTAGTGTAATATATATATATATATATGTATGCATATACATACACATACATATATATATAGTTTGAATTTTGCGGTTGCAAGTAAAAATGTAGTTCTATTCAGTATTTAAACCAATGTATGATGGTTCAAACAAACTATCAATTTATCATTTCTTAATGAATTTCCACATAATAACTTATGTAATTGTGGAATTTTTGTTTTATTGGTGATAGTATTTCTAAGTACTCATCTTCTCTCATAAACAGAATACATACATTCTTTCTATGCCTTCTGAACACAGGGCTGTTCTAAGAACTATAGTGATACGTATTCCATTTTAATATTTATATAAAGATTATGATGAAAAACAGTGACTATAAACATTACATTCTTTGCGTTGTGGTTCACTCTCCTTGAAGTTTATCTCTTTTCAGTTTATAAATAGAGCACGTTTTGGTAAGGGGATGGATATTGGCTTTGAAGCAAGGTATCTGGACTTGATTTCTGACTCTTATGTGGATTGTGCGGTTTTTGTAGCCATGGGCAATTTAATCGATGGCAGGTCAGTTTACTGGGATGTGAAAGGAGTGTGTTAATATTGCCTCATCAACTGGGTGAAAGAGTAGATGGATGTACATTGAGAGTTACATCAATGGTACCTAATAAATGGTAGTGGCAGAATTAGTGATCTGTAAAATTCTGTTTTTAGGACATCTAAATACTTAGTGTTTCTTCCTATACAAAAGATCTGTGGTGTCCTTTTGTCTACTTTTAGTGGCTAGTCTATCAGTGCTGAAAGAGTATATGTACTTTGTAGCTCTTCATTTGTGTTTTGACTTTTTCTTCTCTTTGTAATGTTAGCTGATACACTTTAAAGTCACATTATTTGGAGGCAGTAATGATTTACAAGGCAGTTAGTTGTCATTTGGGTACAGTTTCTTATCTCCTCACAACAGGTATTAGCACACCACTCCCTCTGCCAGCTGACATGTTCTTTCATCTTCATGCCTTATTTCCTCAACCCCTTCCTGCCTTCCCCCTCCTCCTTTAGCGTCTTGGCATTATTGTTAACATTTCTTTCCTTTATATGCGGGTCTAACTAATGCAAATGTTTGATCATTGAACTAGTGGTTAATATGATGATGATGATTTGAGTGGTTATTGTTTTTATGCAGATCTTATTGTTTCTTGAGTGATTTTAGGGTTTCAGGGATTTTCTGCATGACCTCATTTGAGTTGATGGGGACTGTGGTGACTAAGCAAATGGAATTCAGGGCTGTATTGCTGGGTAATCATAGGCTCTTCAGGCCATATATCTAAAGGAACATCATTATATCTTTTAAAAAATTATTAGGGGGATTAATGGTTTGCAGTCAACAGTAAATACAGTTGTTGGTACGTGGTGTGTAAAATTTCTCAATTTTCTGCAAAATACTCTTTGCACCAACCTAGGTCCTCCTCTGCCATCATGCACCAGAAACTGAACCCCCCCCCCCCCGCTACATGAAGTCTGTTCAAGTTCTACTCTGTGTTTCTCCTTTTGTTCTTATTTTTCAACTTCTATCCATGAGTGATATCATCCCATATTCATCCTTCTCTCTCTGGCTTATCTCACTTAACACTATTCCTTCAAGCTTCATTCAAGATGAGGTGAAGGCCAATTCATCATTCTGAATAGCTGAGTGGTATTCTGTTCTGTATATAGACCACAACTTATTCAGCCACTTATCTCTTGCTGTATACCTGGGTTGCTTCCAGATTTTGGTTAGACATAGTTATACACATATCTTTTTGGATGGGTGTGTTTGCTTCCTTAGGATATATCCCCAGGAGAGGAATTGAAAGGTCACAGGCTAGGTCCATTTCTAGCCTTGTGAGAGTTCTCCAGGCTGCTCTCCACAGGGATTGGGCCAATTTACATTTCCACCAGCAAAGCAGGAGGGTTCCTTTGCTCCCACAACCTCTCCAGCATTTATTGTTGCTATCATTTCTGATGTTTGACATTCTCAGAGGGATTAAGTACCATCACATTGTTCTCTTTGTTTGCATTTCTCTCACAATCAGTGACTGACAGCATGTTTTCATATATCTGTCGGACTTTTGGATCTCATCTTTGATGACCTTAGGTATGCCCTAGGATGGTGTGTTGCGCACGGAGGCATGCTTTTCCTTGTATGTGTGCCATTTAATGGTTCAGATTCTCTTCTCTGTTGCTCCAATTCCCCTTCCTTCCTTGGCATCCTAGAACAAGGGAGCATTTTTCAGCCTGTTAAATTTCTATAATCCATAGAGTTGTCAGAAAATTCATGACATATTCCTCTGTTATTTTTTTTATCAAAAAATGTATCATAAAAAATGCATCATGACTTTTCTGACACCTCAATATTATCCTCACTCTGCTCACAAAGAGAGGTTTATATCGCTTCTTCTGTTTGCTCTCCTAGGAATACTGTTTTCTGGTTATATCAGATTCTTCCTGGAGACAGGCAGCTGACACACATTGAGTCCTAAGGGGGATGAGGACCCCAGCCTAAGCTGTGTACTTGGACTGAAGGTGCATTCTGATAGCCCTGACCTTCTCTGTGAATCTGTAGGGCTCAGCATTGTCTCCTCCGTTGTTTCATCACAATTTTCTTTGAGTACCTTACTATCCTCCTTAGTCTCACTTTCTACATAATCCTACCCCAAATTCATTAGAGAGGTGGTCGTGCTGAAATGGGTCCTTACTTTGTACTCATTATATTGGAGCAGGATGTTTTATCAAATGTTCACTAATAAGGAAAGGTTCTTTCCCTTGCTCCTTCTATATCTATAAAGTCAAGTTCTATTATAACTGGACCCTCTGCCTTGCCAAACATGCTAGCAAGCAAAATAACATTTAAATATTAAAGAAAGATTTCTTAAAATTCATTCTTATTCCATTTGAAGCTTTTGTATAATCTGTTTCTACTGTTGTTTTTATGAAAGTTTTCACTGTTGCTGTATACAGTTCCTAATACTGTCCTCATTAGTTTGCTTTTTATTCTAGTATTTTTTTTTGCAATGAAAAGTATATTTAAATTCTAACTGGTATTTTCACAATGTATTTTTAATTTTTTTTCTGTTGCAAGCACTGAGGCTCTCTGACCCAACAGCATATGATATATATAGCTATATATATAACAATAATATTACATATCATCTATATAACAGCAGTTCCAAAAATGCTAAATTCATGAACATTAGAACTTAAGCCTCTTGGGGGTCAGGCGGTAGCACAGCGGGTTAAGCAGACATGGCGCAAAGCCTAAGAACCAGCACAGGGATCCTGGTTCGAGCCTCCATCTCCCCACCTGCAGGGGACTAGCTTCACAGGCAGTGAAGCAGGACTGCAGGTGTCTGTCTCTCTCCCACTCTATCTTCCCCTTCTCTCTCCATTTCTCTCTGTCCTATCCAGTAACAATGACATCAATAACAACAACAATAATAACTATAACAATGATTAAAAAAAAACAGCAAGGGCAACAAAGGGGGGGGGGCTTCAGGAGCAGTGGATTTGTGGTGCAGGCACCCAGGCCCCAGCAATAACCCTGGAGGCCAAAAAAAAAACCCCAAAACTTAAGCCTCTCATGAAAAGATTTAATGATGCTTTTTGGAACTTTAAAACTCATTTTGTATGACTTCTTTCCCCCTAAATTTATGAATTGCTTATATTGCTGCATGTTCCATCAATAAAATAATCTTATTATTATAAGACTGGCTTTGCTTTGCAAGGACTGTGTCTCTTTGTTCCAGCACTCACTTTTGACTAGAGTAGCCCTATGATATAGTTTGACATCAGGAAGCATGATAACTCCATTCTTGTTCTTTTTCTCTTAGGATTACTTTGAAAATTTTAGATATTTTCTCATTTCAGATAATCTTTTGTTCTGTTCTCTTTAATATCCAAGTTCAGTGTTCAACAACTCATGTGGAAGCGACCAGCATGTGGAAGTTTGCTTCACTACCCAAATTAGTATTCAGGAATAGTTCTGTTAAGGATCACACCAGGCTAGTGGGAGTTTACTTGTGGAGCAACCTAGCAAGGTGAATGTGTTACATAATGGGTCAGAATGTATACCTGACTTCAGTAGTCTCTAGGCTTGCTGCATTATGATCGTGTTGTTGTTTCATTATAATTCACTTCTGCGGCGTATTTTATGTCTCTACGTGAAGAAGATTTTTTATTTCTTTATTGTTTGGTGTATGTGTGTCTTGGGTACTGGCCTTGGGGAATCTGTTAATTTCTCCTAAGTTGTTTATTTCTTGATTAGTATTTTACACTTTCAACCAAGAAATTTTTTTGTATGTGTGTGCCAAATATGAAAATAAAAGAGCTTTGCTGAAGTGAATTGAGGTATGAATCTGTACCATCTCCCAGTCTTCTGGATGAAGAGACAGACGGATGAGGAATATGTGCAGAGCATCTGTACAGGAATCTGCTGGTCTACAGAGGGCAGGGCTTAAACATATAGAAAGGAAGCTGTCAGTATGTTAACAGCAGATTCTTTTTTTTTTTTTTTTTTTTTGCAGCTTCTTGGGCAGATTCTTAAAGAAAAGCAGTGGGACTTTGGCTGCTGAACCAAATATTCAGCTAACAGTTGTGCATAGTGTAGATTATTAATAGAGATGGATTTTTGATTAAGCTGTGATAAAGAAAAATGTTTTAAAGCTTTCAATCTGAAAATTGTGGCATGGGCAAAATGCATGTGAAACATATATATCAATTTTCTTTTTCCTTTGTGAAGCAATGTGAAGTCAAATAATAGAACGGAGAAGTGACTTTGGCTGATGAATTCTGAAGGAAACCTCTCAGATTCATACTTAAAGTAGATACTTCAGATAAATATAGCTTTCTTCTGAATGAGTATGCTTAACTTTGGGCGATCTCTGAAGTCAAAAGAAACATAAAATTTCACATCGTTAGACATAGACTTTCAATTTATAATTGCCTCTTCTTGCCCCTGAGTTTGGCTGTTTTGGACAAAACTGATTAGCTGAATTACAAGCCATTTTTTTTTTTTTAGAGTAAGCCCAACAGACTCTGAATGTCTTAGGAACAAGCACTTATTTTATTTTATTTTTTATTGTGATTACTTTTATGTTAGAAGTTCAGGATGTTGGGGCCAGGTGGTGGCACAGTTGAGAGCACATGTCACAGTGCTGGAAGACCCAGGTTCACACCCGGTCTCCACCTGCAGGGGGAAAGTTTTACAAGTGGTGAAGCAGGGCTGCAGGTGTCTCTCAGTCTCTCTCCCTCTCTGTCTCCCCTTTTTCTCTCTCTATTTCCAGCTGTCTCCAACCAATAAATAAATAAAGATAATAAAAAAATTAAAAAGGAGTTCAGGATGTCTCACGGGCTTATCAGAGATATGCTTAGATAAATGGAGAAAAGTTTTTAATGTTTATTTATTCCCTTTTGTTGGCCCTGTTGTTTTACTGATGTCATTGTTGTTGGACAGGACAGAGAGAAATGGAGAGAGGAGGGGAAGACAGAGGGGGGGAAGGGGAAAGCAAGACACCTGCAGACCTGTTTCACCGCCTGTGAAGTGACCCCCTTGCAGGTGGGGAGCCGAAGGCTCAAACCGGTTTCCTTCCACTGGTCCTTGCACTTCGCACCACGTACGCATAACCCGTATGCATAACCCGCTGTGCTAACAGCCCGACTTTTAAAGAAAAGGCTTTAATGAAGTCATGTTTCACAGCATCTGTCTCAAACTCCATCATGTTTGTTAACTCAGTTAGCAAAGCTGGTGCCACTTTGTGATGGTGGAACTTTAATAATTGCTTCCATTCCCCTCATCTAACTGTTGTGTCTAAGCAAAGTATTAATTTCTTCAGTACCAGAAAATTATGCAAAAAGGGTAAGTCGTGTGGCTGAATTCAGAGAAGAAAGTACCGAAAATGGAGTCATTCCTCAAGATTCTCTCTTTCTGTCCTTAATACTCTGAAAGTTGAGCTTATTGCGTTTATTTCTGTAGAAATTGCATAAATTTCCATGCCATCTAGGACATGAGCTATCTTTATATTCCTTGTGACAGGCAACATGCACACAAAAGACATCTACTATCTGTTTGATGGAACTACATAATTTGTACAAGCAACATTATGTGATTCAGTCTACTACTCAGAAATAATTAAACTAGCAATAAGAAGTGACTTAATAGAGAAAATGGTTGAATGAAGAAATAAATTATTCCTTCATTTTCTGGTCTGAACTTTATCATATAACTTTGAGATTTTACTGTGTAATGGACCATATTCAGGCTACTTATTCCAGAACATTGTCTCTGAACCTTTTTGCTTACACATTTTGATTAGTCAAAACATGTTTGATGCAACACATTATTTAAACAAAAGCAAGCAAATAAAACAAAAACCAGAGCACTGCTCAGCTCTGATTTATGGTTATACCTGGGATTGAACCAGGGAAATCCAAGCCTCTGGTGTGAAAGTCTTTAGCAACACCACTGTTCTATCGCCTGGCCTCCAAAATGTGTTTAATTATAACTTACATATTAAATGTTGCTACTACACTAAGGTACTCGTATTATCCTGTGAATCATGTATCCATCCGCAGGGATATGTATACCTCATTTTGGAAAACACCATTTACTGTTGAGTTTTCTGATTTTCTCAACTATAGTTTTACTATAGCTGACCTTCAGAATCAATTAGTCTGAATAATTGCATCCAAAAATATAACTTCTGTGTAAAGGTTTAACGATGGAGCAAGTGACATTTCCCATGTATGTACGTATTAGTGAACCAACAAAGGTGAGCTACTGGTAGGCAAGTAAATGTCTCTTTTGAAAATATATTTCAATCCAGTAAAATATAGCTACTATTATCCCAGGTTATGGTGTTTTCAATTTGAAGTTGATGATATATATATATATATATATATATATATATATATTAGAAATTGCTGTGTATTCTAAGTAGGACTTCTGATGTATACAGCTTGTACAGTCTCATAAAAAGTCTTTACTGCTGGGAGTCGGGCTGTAGCACAGCGGGTTAAGTGCAGGTGGCGCAAAGCACAAGGACCGGCATAAGGATCCCGGTTCGAACCCCGGCTCCCCACCTGAAGGGGAGTCGCTTCACAGGCGGTGAAGCAGGTCTGCAGGTGTCTATCTTCTCTCCTCCTCTCTGTCGTCCCCTCCTCTCTCTGTTTCTCTCTGTCCTATCCAACAACGACAACAACAATAACTACAACAATAAAACAACAAGGGCAACAAAAGGGAATAAATAAATAAAATAAATATTAAAAAAAAAGAAAAAAAGTCTTTACTGCTGTAGCCTACTGATGTAGGCCCCTATAGTATATATTGTTTCACTCGTACCACAGTTATAACCATGTACTTCATTTGCTGAGAAGTGATTGAGCTGGATGATTTGCTAAGCTTGGATCTAAGATTAGTTCTTTTAAGTCATTGAAGAACGTAAGAACTTGAAAGCCACCCTTTTCATCTGTGTAAGTAGTAACCACAGAATCAAAATTATTAATTTTAAGTGAAAATTAAAAAAAAATACTAGAGGAAGAGAAACTGAGACTTCAAATTGTCCTTTAAAATTGACTCCTTTGTTCAGTGTGGTGACTGATGTCACTCATCTGTCACTTGCTTTGATAATTCTCTTGGCAAGAGTTCCTCTCCATTAGGCTCAGAGGGTGATATCATCACTGTTCCTATGATTAAATGACACTTAGTGATATGCATTTCCCAAATTGTGTAATATCTTCCTAGTATGTCATCACTATCTCTACTTTATAGTCAGAACACAGGCAAATTTGGCTCTGCAGTGAAGAGTTCAGATAGATAAATATGAGAAGTGGAGGTTTTAATTTGGCACTGGCATTGTTTAACATTCATAAAAATTGTTTTACTGCCCAGATGTTGGACATTTATTAATTATCAGATTGGCTCTTGGGTCTGGTTCTTGCAAGCACTAGAGTGTATGCCAGATGCTAAATAACCTTTTGTCATTTTGCTGAATAAAGGATTGTTTGTGTTCTCCATTTGATGAATTATCTCTGTGCCTTGTCGTCATAAAAGGATACTCATCTTGCTCACTGGCCTGGTAGGAGATGAGAAGGCCCCGGAGGAGCACGGAGAGTGTTTCCTTCCATCCACAAATCATGTGTAATATATATGCTGTGAGTCCTGCCTGATAATGAATGTGAAAAGAACCCAGGACAAATCTAAAGCCTTTTTTGGTTACTACTACTACTTGAAATATAGATTATTACAGATTTGTCATAGTAAACATATGCTTTCACCCATACTAAATTATCTTCAGTCCAGCACCCAGCTGTAACCTCTCAACTGGTGTACTTTTGTGTGTGCTATGAACCTCAAGGGAGAAACTTCAAATTCTAGTGAAGTAAAAATAATACCAACAAGTTTATGATTACTAGTATATTATGGGGTTTTATGCTGACATTTGATATCTAAACATTATTGGACATTAAAGAGAAAAAGCTAAGTGACTCCTTAAAGCCATGATAGTTGTGCCAGATACATGTCCAAACCTGCAAGTGCAGAGATTGTTTTGTTGTATTCCATTCACCCCAAATTTATGAGTAAACCTTGTGCTTTCCCAGTAGTTTTAGATTCACAGCAGAATTGAACACAATGGACAGAGTTTTTACATATAACTCCTTTCTCCACGATTCCTTGCTATTGTTATCCAACTTTACAGGGGGTTAGTTGTTAGAATTCATGTATCTATGCTAGCACCTCATTTTTAGTCAGAGTCCATAGTGTGCATTCAGATCCACCCTGGTATATTTCATGGGTTAGAACAGAAGTATAATGACATGCATCCACCATCCTGGTGTCATGCTGACTACAGTCTTATTGCCCACAATCTGTCTTCTGCATAGTTATCAGTGTCCCCTGCATAATTATCAGTGCCCTCTGCTCTTCCTATCTTCACAGATCATAGAGGACTGATACATTTTTTACATTTTCATAATTTTGCCTTTTCCGTAGTGTCAAATAGTTGCAAATAAACAGTATGTAGCCTTTTCTTAATGGTTTCTTCCACTTAGTAACATGCATTTAATGCTTTTTCCATCTTTATTTATTGATATAGCGTTGGTTTAAAAGACTATATTTGTTTTAGAGGTATAATTTCACACCTCTTCAAAACGTATGTTCCGACACCTCACCCACCACCAAACTGCCAGTTTCTTTTCATCACAATCCAGTGGACTTTCTCTCGAATCTTCCACACATCACCCACCTCAGTTCTGTGTCCAGAATCTTAAGGAGTATTTTTTTTTGTTTGATGTTGTCTGTTTCTTTGCTTTGTTTCCTATATGCCACAGTGAGTGAAGTCATTTGGTGTCTTTCTCTTTTTGACTGAAATGACTAAGTAAAACCTCCTTCCAGTTTTGTTAATGTTGTTGCAAAAGACAAAACTTATTTTTTCTTATAGCTGGGTCATATTACTCTCTCCCCCCCCTCTTTGTAGTTATTATAATTAATGGGTCTACACTAACATATATTACTACTATTATATTTTTTCCTGGATTTGAACAGAAGTATAGCAATAAAAATCCACTATCTTTATGTGTTCACTTATCATTGAGTACTTGGTTTGATTCCACTGCAGTGAACATGGGTTTATATATGTCTTTTTGGATTCCTGTTTATATGCTTTTTGGACAGATGCTTAAGAAAGGAAGTCTTTGACCATATGGCGGGTCTATTTTTTCATATTTTGAAAAATCTATATATTATTTTCCCAAGGATCTGGATAAATGTACATTCTCAATAATTGTACATGTTCCTTTTTGTCTCCACTCTTACCAGAACTTGTTGATTCTGGTCTTTTGATACAGACCTTTTCTTTCAAGATTGATGATGAGAGATATCATTGTCATTTTGATTTTTAGTGCCTGATAATAAATTATAATGAGCATTTTTCAGCTTATCTATAGTCCATCTGTTAAGTCTTCTTTGGTGAAGTGTTTGGCTTTTTTATCCCATTTGGCTTTCTGTTGAATTCTGTGATTTTTTTTTCCACATAAGACATTAGCCCCTTTTCAGATGTATAGTAGTGAATGTTTTCTTTTACTCAATTAGTAGGCTTACAGTATTTCATTGGCAGTGATAGAACTATTTTGTTTTGATGTAATCCCATTTGTTAGTCGTACTCTTGTTTATTTTGCCACTGAAGTTGAATCTCTGAAGGCACTACTGAAGCCAGTACAATGGAGTGTTTTGCCTGTTTCCTTCAATTTTTTGTTATTCTTTTTGTCTGATATTACACCTTTAATCTATTTTGATTTGTTCTTTATATGTGGTGTGAGGTCCTGACTATTAATATTCCTTTATTGTCTACTGAAGGTACATAGACACATCACTTTTTGATATTCTTTTTTTTAAATATTTATCTATTCCCTTTTGTTGCCCTTGTTGTTTTATTGTAGTTTTTATTGTTGTTATTGATGTCGTCATTTTTGGATAGGACTGAGAGAAATGGAGAGAGGAGGGAAAGACAGAGACGGGAGAGAAAGATAGATACCTGCAGACCTGCTTTATTACCTGTGAAGTGACTCCCCTGCAGGTGGGGAGCAAGGGGCTCGGACAGGGATCCTCACAACCATCCTTGTGCTTTGCGCCTTGTGCTCTTAACCTGCTGTGCTACCGCCTGACTCCCTGATATTCTTTTTTTTTTTTTTTTAACACTTTTTGTATATGTATATATAAAATGGAAACATTGAAAGACTATAGGATAAGAGGGGTATATTTCTACAAAATTCCCACCATCTCTGTATCCCATCCCCTTCCTTGATAGCTTTCATATTCTTTAACCCTCTGGGAGCATGGATCCAGGATCATTATGTAGTGCAGAAGGTAGAAGGTCTGACTTCTGTAATTGCTACCCCGCTGAACAGGGGTATTGACAGGTCAGTCCATACTCCCAACCTGTTTCTCTATTTTCCTAGGGGGGCAGGAAAGTGGGGAGGTGGGACTCCAAGACACATTGGTGTGGTTATCTGCACGGGGAAGTCAGGCTGGCATCATGGTATCATCTGGAACCTGGTGGATGAAAAAGAGTTAAAATATAAAGCAGAACAAATTGTTGACTAATCATGAGCCTAAAAGGCAAGAATATTGCAGATGAAGATTTGGGGGTCTCCATTTTGGAAAAAGCTAGTAGATCTATTTTAGGTATATTCCAAGGGGCCTATGATTTTACTGTTTTTTTTTTCTAAGCCTGACATCTAAAATGCAGGTGGACCCAAGGTATTGTCTGCAGAGATGGTATCATAGTTGGAAAAAGGATAAGAAAGCTAGATTAGGGGAGAGAGTAGCTCCCAAACATGAGAAAAAGTATATAAATTGTTAACTGTAAACCCTATCGATTTTAACTGGGGCCTATATTCAACACAGGAGTCTGTGTAACCTCTGCATCACTGTAGATCTGAGCTCACATTCTGTGGTCATGGCTAGGAACATACCAGACTGCACTAATTTCAGGACCCATCTTCTTCGGGTAGTAGGTAGAGTATGTTGTCCATTCTCCCTTCTGAGAATGGGACATTTTCTACCATTGTTAATCCACATTGAAGGCAAGATCCCATAGGGGGTCACAAAGGGGTCCATTGTGTTGTTCATGATGGAGACTACCAGTGACAGTGGTCAGAGGGATCTGTTAGAGGTCTAGGCCCATCGTGTCTGTGTAGGAATCCCAGGACTCCTTGAAAAGGTCCCCATGTGATGGGGTGACCTAGTAGTGACCAGAGTCATCATTAAAGTATGCCAGTCTCTTGCCCTTATACAGCTTTTGTAATCCTTACTTTAGTCTGACAAGGTTGGCTTTGGAGTGATTTGGGGAAGTGAAATAGGAAATAGAAGAATAGGGTGTCTAGGTCTAAGTAGAAACTATTTGATTATGTACTTTATGGTGTCTTTTTTAGTTCTTTCTACTTGCTGCATTTATTGACTCACTGCTAACTATTGTGCTATTGATTTAAGGTATATATTTTATATATTTTCCCCCAACTTGTGGATACATGTGTCCATAAGCCCTATCTCATGGGCCCTGGTCTCTATCTAGGTTCTGAGGCTTTGTTACAAAGTGCACCACTGGATATGGAATTAAGGGGTCCTATGAGGTAGGAAAGGTGTTACAGAGTAATGAAGCTGAAGGGTTGATATTCCATGCCTGACATCTCTGAACATGATTTGAAGTGAAACATGTCAAGGTGATGCTGGTTGCATTGAATAGGGTGGGATCAGAAGATGCAGTATCAATTGGTATAAATTGAGAGAAGCATGCAGGAAAGTGAACCCACCCTAGAGGTTCAAGGACTGGGAGAAATATGGGTTTTGTAGGGAGTGGGGAAGATTTTTACTCTTAGTGTTTAAGAAGGCAATAGTTATTGCTATAACCAAATTATTTGACAATTGATGTGGAGAATGGCCCACTGTCTGGGAAGTCCAGGCTATTATTTCCATGAGAGTCTGAGAGGGTTGACCCTGAGCTCCTCCTCAGAAGAGGTGGTAGGCAGGTCCTCGCCTGACCTTGTGACCTTATGATGGGTGGGATTTTCCAGACTGGGAACCTTCCTGCACATGCTTCCTCATTCTCTTTGAACAAAGGCCATGAATTACTATGGCCAACTGAAACCCACCGCAAATATCCTGGCTTTGCTCAACTCTCCCCTTCCCACCTGCCCTGAGCTGCTTGTAATTTACCCTTAGAGAAAAAAGCCTACCCGTGTGTTATGAGTTCATGACCAGACTTCATACGTTAACTTTCCAGTTGTGATCAAATACTTGATAGGTCAAGATTTAACTCTATATTGTGTATGGATTAATGAGTAACTCAACCTTTTTTCTAAACTTTGAGTTATCTGCTTGCTTGTACCTGCAATAAACGAGCTGTCTCTCTGAAGCTTCTCCCAGAGGAGGTTGTGATTGATTCTTCCTAGTCACCAGGGACCCCCAGGACCCTCTAGGGGCCATCCCGGTCTCTTCCACCAGTGGCCAGGGAGGAGGAGAGCCTAGGAGAACCCACAAATTGGGTTAACTTTGAAAATCCCGTTGTTAGGATAGCTGTACCATATAAGACCTCAACATAAGTTACGTCCTTTAAAGCTATTTACATATAGCTGTATCTTATAAAGTGACGCCACCAGTTGCTTCTGTTTTCCCTGGTCTAAGCTTTTAGGTGATTTAATATTTCAAAGAACAAGTCATTATTAGAGATGTATTAACAATTTGAGCCCACTGTTAAAATTCAATCTGATTACCAATTTGAAGTCTTAAGTGCTTAGACTGAAGGAATCTATATTCATGTCTATGGCCTATGCATCAAAAAGTTTTAGACATTCAATCCATTTCTCCCCGATATTCTTTTTAAATATATACATTTAGTGTAATGCTTTATCTCTTTATATGATTTTGCTGTATCCAGAATGTTTTCTAAGTGGTATTTCCATTTAGCTCAACATTTAAATTTTTTTCTTTGAGTTTTTTTCCCCCCCATTGGCTCAGCTGTTATTTAGAAATGTGTTATTTAGTCTACAACTCTTTTTAAGGTTTCCGTTTACTTGTGAGCTATCTCCTTGAAATATTAATTTTATGATAGAGATAAAGACACTAGAGCACTTTGCTGATGTATGCAGTTCCAGAGATTTTACTCAAGTTCTCATGCACCTAAGTTCTGTGTTTCAACACCTCACTGGCCTGTTATTAAATTTTAATTTGATTTAATTTTGATTTGAGAGCAGAAACAGGCTGGTTTCTATTTTCTTAGTTGTGAATGTATGTTGTATAGTACAGAATATCAGTTTTTGAATATTCCTTGTAATCTGGAGAGTCATGTGTAACCTGTTGTTCTTAGATAAACTAGTCTATATGTGCCAGTTAAATACAGCTTATTGATGGTGCTGCATTGTACATCTATGCCCTATCGATCATCTGCTTGCTTGATCTGTGCATTTCTAGCCAGTGATAGACACTTCTAGATTGAGGAGGATTGAGGGCTCCAACTAGAATTGTGAATTCCCTGTTTTCTCTTTGAAATTCTATCAGTTTTTGCCTTCTGGGTTTTGATGCTGATGCTATGTACATATCCATTATGATTTGTGTGTCTGCCTGGTGTCTTGACTCCTGTATCATTATGCGTGGCTCCTCATGACTGTTATATATTTCCTTGCTCTTCCCCTGTAAACATATAGTGCTTAAGTGAAGTAGTGCTGGAATGCAGGAGTTTGAGTAGGAGACTTAGTTGGAGAATAGAGACAAACTTCTCACTGCTCTCACTGATTTCCCAACCAGATGCAATATGAATTCTTCATGCATACTTCTTGATGAGATTGCTTGTACAAAATCTAGTGAATTATCTTCCTTTTCCCCCTAAACTATATTTGCTATATATTTTACTAGTTTTTTAATTAATTTTTTTTTCTGATAGGAGGAGAGGAATGGGGGGAGGAGGGGGTAGAAACTCAGCACCAAAGCTTCCTTTAATGCAGTTGGGACCAGTTTCAATCCTAGGCCTGCACATGACAAAGCAGCACACTATACAAGTGAGCTGTTTTGCTGGATCTTTCTTTCTTTGAAATCTTTTCACTTTTCACTTTATGTGATATTGCGGTCTCCATATTCTCCAACGTTCTCCCATTTCTTACGTTTTCAGATATTCTATCCTCTTTATGCCCTATAAATTGTAGTTCTTTTCTTTATTACTTCTTCATTACTTTCTCTTCTCCTTTCACACTTGCTTGGAGCAGTCACATCTACTCTCATGGCTTAAACTTCAGCTTTTTTAGTTACCCCACACCCATACATCTAATTAAGGTCAATCTCTATAAACTCCAAACTAGCATATATTCTTTAGAACACCCTCAATTCATTGTGTAAAATGCAGGTTTTAATTATTTCTTCATAGCTCTGGTACTTTTTTCTGTTCTTATCTCAGTGAATGACATAGCCGTGCCATGTTGCTCTAGAAGAGAAATTTAGAATAATGTTGAACTCCTTTTGTCCTCTCATTTTCACTTATTCAACCATTCACCTAATTTTGTATATGTAAGGTGGATATTCATAGCATGTGTCTGTTCTAGAAGCTCTCCTAGTGTCCAGTGTCCACTGCATTATAAGATTTACCACTGCTCCATCACTGCTTGATTTGTCTCTATTTAGACTGCTAGAGAGAGAAGACCTTGACTCTTGCCACTATAGTGTCTCTGGAATGTAACTCACTTTTTGGCATGGAATGGGTAGTTACAATATTTTCTTTTGGCCTCCAGGCTTATCTCTTTAGCTCGGTGCCTGCACCACAAATTCACTGCTTCAGATCTCCATCTTTTTTTTTTTAAATTTTTTATTTATAAAAAGGAAACATTGACAAAACCATAGGATAAGAAGGGTACAACTTTGAACAATTCCCATCACCAGACCTCCGTATCACATCCCCTCCCCTGACAGCTTTCCTATTCTTTAACCCTCTGGGAGTATGGACCCAGGGTCATTGTGGGATGCAGAAGGTGGGAGGTCTGGCTTCTATAATTGCTTCCCTGCTGAACATGGGTGTTGACAGGTTGATCCATACTCCCAGCCTATTTCTCTCTTTCCCTCTTTTTTCCATTGTTGTTGCTGTTGTTATTGTTGCTCTTGTTGCTGGATGGAACTGAGAGAAATTGAGAGAGGAGGGGGAGACAGAGAGGGGAAAGAAAGACACTTACAGACCTGCTTCACCAGTTGGGAAGCTAGCCCCCTGCAGATGGGGCACAGTGGGCTGGAACCAGGATCCTTGCGCTTTGCACTAATGGCTTAATTTAGTGCGCTACTGCCTGGCCCCCACATATTTTCTCAATAGAGGAATAAAAACATATATAGAAGAGAGACAACATGGACAGTTGCAGAAACTTTATTTTATTTTATTTTTGGTTCTCCTCTGCATAGATTTCTGATACTAAAAACAGAGATGAAGATGTTGAGATGGGAAAGATGGATGGAGGGCAGCAGGAAGGTGCATCCAATGAAAGTGTTGGGAAGAAAATACTAGCAAGAGGACTGTCTCTTTAAATAATTTTAAATTCAAAATTCAACAGCACATAGGGTATACAAAGAAAAGCTTATCCTTTTCTGTCTTCTTTTATCCCATCCTGGAAATAATCCATGTAGTTATTTTTAACATCATTTAATTGGAAGGGTTGGTTAGTGGTTTGTAGTACAGCCATTAACACATCATGGGTAAAGTTTCTCTTCCTGTTTCAAGTATCTGCAAAGCATTCTAACTCCAGCTTAGGCCTTTTTACTCTGTCATCTGCCAGGACCCAAAACTGCCCCAGTCTCCCCCCCTCCCCACTTCCCCCAGAGTCCTTTGCTTTGGTGCAATACACCGAATCTAGTCCAAGTTTTGCTTTATGTTTTCCCTTTTTGCCCTTGTTTCTTAAGTTCCACCTATGAGTGAGGTCATACCATATTCATCCTTCCTTTTTGTCTTATTTCACTTAACATGTTTCTCTGAATCCCCATCCAAGATAAGGCAAAGTAAATGACTTCATTATTGTTAAAAGCTGAGTCATATTCCATTGTGTGTATATATGAACCACAAGTTTCTTAGCCACTTATCTGTTGTTGGACATGTGGGTTGCTGCCAAACTTGGGCTATTACAAAGTGTGCTACTGTGAATGTAGGTGTGCAGTGCCTTTTTTTTTTTTTTTAATACTTTCTCATAATGTATTTGTATTCCTAAACATCTATGTGTTTCTATGTATGCACTTTTAAAGTATATTTCATAAGGATAGCAGCTTCATAAATTTTCTGTTCTGTATTTTTTCTTGAAAATTATCTCTCATCTCACTCATGATCTATCTTCATAGAAGTATTACCTTTATGTTCATGGAGTTTAATTACATGGATATGTCATATTTTATTTAATCTGTTTCATGTTGATGTACAATTAGAGCCTGATCCATCCTCTGTAATGACAGGCTCAGCTATAGTCTAGTTCCTATACAACTTCATTTTGCTTTGAAAACAAATACTTGAAACTAGAAATGCTAGCTCAAAAGGTAATACATTTTTCATTTTGAAAGATCTTGCTAAATTGTATTTATTGGAAGGTGTACTGATTACAGTCCCACTAGCTGAATTTTCAGCTGTAGGCATTAACAACCATACTTGTATGACATTGTCAGCAAGTACATTTGCTGCACCAATTAGTTAAGAAGTATTTCATTGGGTGGGGATAAATAGCATGATGGTTATCAGAGAGACTCTCCTGCCTGAGGCTCCAAAGTCCCAGGTTCAATCCCCTGCACCACCATAAACAAGAGCTGAGTAGTGCTCTGGTAAAACAAAACAAAACAAAACAAAACAAAACAAAACAAAACAAAAATCTCATTTTGGGCAGGGGAGAAAGTATAATGGTTATGCAAACAGACTCTCATGCCAGAGACTCCCAGTTCCCAGGTTCAATCCCCTATACCACCATAAGCCAGTGCTGAACAGTGGACTGGAAAAAAAATAAAACAAAGAAAGAAAAACACCTCATTCTGAGTCAGCAAAGTACCT
This sequence comes from Erinaceus europaeus, assembly GCF_950295315.1. NCBI lineage: Eukaryota > Metazoa > Chordata > Mammalia > Eulipotyphla > Erinaceidae > Erinaceus > Erinaceus europaeus. The sequence goes on from NC_080175.1 coordinate 68,795,589, forward strand.
CTTGAATAGTGCTTCTTCTTTCCCATGCCCTTGACCCAGATTTGTGCCTAGTCCTGCCACGCTGGAGGAGGCTTCAGTGCTGTGGTGTCTTTTTCTACCTCTCTCTGTCTTAAAAGTAATCTTAGACCAAAAAGCCCTAATGATGACAAAAAAGATATGTCATGTTACTTTTAATTGATATAGTGTCCTTTTCTGTGTTTAAGCCCATATGTTATTGATTTTTCTTTTTTGTTAAAAAAGTCAATTTATTTTTAAAATTTATTTTATTTTATTTTTTTATTTTTTATTTAAGAAAGGATTAATTAACAAAACCATAGGGTAGGAGGGGTACAATTCCACACAATTCCCACCACCCAATCTCCATTTCCCACCCCCTCGCCTGATAGCTTTCCCATTCTCTATCCCTCTGGGAGCATGGACCCAGGGTCATTGTAGGTTGCAGAAGGTGGAAGGTCTGGCTTCTGTAATTGCTTCCCTGCTGAACATGGGCGTTGACTGGTCGGTCCATACTCCCAGTCTGCCTCTCTCTTTCCCTAGTAGGGTGGGTCTCTGGGGAAGCGGAGCTCCAGGACACCTTGGTGGGGTCTTCAGTCCAGGGAAACCTGGCCGGCATCCTGATGACATCTGGAACCTGGTGACTGAAAAGAGAGTTAACATACGAAGCCAAACAAATTGTTGAGCAGTCATGGACCCAAAGCTTGGAAGAGTGGAGAGGAAGTGTTAGGGGGGTACTCACTGCAAACTCTAGTGTATTTCTGCTTTCAGGTATATATTTTGCAATAGTTTATGGGTACATGTGAACATATGCTCTCTCTCACAGAAACTGGTGTATACCTAGGTTTTGGGACTTTGTTAGAAAGTGACCCACCTGAGATGAAATTAGAGTATACTATGAAAGGAAAGGTCTCATCTGAGTAATGAAGTTGAAGGGTTGTCATTCCACACGTGAAGTCTCTGGACACAGTCTGAAGTGAAGCATGTTGAGGTGGCAATCGTTGTGTTGGTTAGGTTGTGATTGGCAGATGCAATATTATTTGATATGGACTGGGAGAGGCATACGGGGAAGTGGGCCCTATCCAAGGGTTCCAGGACTGGGGGAAGTAGAGGCTCTATAGTGGAGATGTGAGGTTCCTGCTGCCTTAGGGTTCAAAAAGACAATCGATAGTTATCATCACATTATTTGGTAATCGGGTTAACTTTGAAAAGTCCTTTTGTTAGAGTTTGCTGTACAGTACCCAGTATCTTGTATATAGCTGTGCTATTGGTTGCTTCTGATCCACTTGGTCTAGGCTTTTGAGAGAGTCTGCATATCAATTACACAGCCTATATATTGAAAAGATTCAGTTTGTGTTTTGAAAAACTTTGAGACATACAATTAATTTTCCCCCTCTCGTATTAATTAACTAGTGATTTATATGACTACATTTTACTAGGAGTGTACATAAACACCATTCCCACCACCAAAAGACTGTGACCCATCCCTCCCACCCACTCCCACCCCCCACTGTCCCAGGAAGCTGCATGTCTACCCCTCACCACAGGGTTTTGACTTTGGTGCCCTACTTACAATTTGATCGTCCTGCTTTTAGTTTCCCTTTCAGATCTTCTTACTCAACTTCTGTTGATGAGTGGGATCATCCCATACTCATCTTTATCTTTCTGACTTAGCTCACTTAACATAATTCCTTCTAGCTCTGTCCAAGATTAGTCAGCGAAGGTGGGTTCATTGTTCTTGATAGCTGCATAGTATTCCATTGTGTATATATACCACAGCTTTCTCAGCCACTCATCTGTTGTTGGGCACCTGAGTTGCTTCCAGGTTTTAGCTATTATGAATTGTGCTGCTATGAACATAGGAGTACACACCTCTTTTTGGTTGGGTGTTATGGAGTCCTTGGGGTATAAGCCCAGAAGAGGAATTACTGGATCATATGGAAGGTCCATGTCTAGCCTTCTGAGAGTTTTCCAGACTGCTCTCCACAGAGGCTGTACCAATTTACATTCCCACCAGCAATGTAAAAGGGTTCCTCTGTCCCCACAACCTCTCCAGCATTTGTTGCTGCTGTTCTTTTTGATGTATGCCATTCTTACAGGAGTGAGGTGGTATCTTAGTGTTGTCTTAATTTGCATTTCTCTGACAATCAGTGACCTAGAGCAGTTTTTCATATGTTTGTTAGCCTTTTGGATCTCCTCTGTAGTGAATGTTTTGTTCATGTCCTCTGCCCATTTTTGGATGGGGTAATTTGCTTTTTTGGTGCTACGTTTGCTAAGCACTTTATATATTTTGGTGATTAGTTTCTTGTCTGATATATGGCATGTGAAGATCTTCTCCCATTCTGTGAAGGGTCTCTTTGTTTGTGTGATAGTTTCTTTGGCTTTGCAGAAGCTTTTCAATTTGATGTAGTCCCATTGGTTTGTTTCTGCTTTAGTCTTCCTTGCAATTAGGTTTGATTCATCAAAGATGTCCTTGAGGTATAGGTGGGAAAGTGTTTTACCAATGTTTTCCTCTAAGTATTTGATTGTTTCTGGTCTGACATCTAGGTCTTTGATCCATTTGGAGTTGATTTTTGTTTCTGGTGAGATAAAATGGTTCAATTTCATTTTTCTGCATATTACAACCCAGTTTTCCCAGCACCATTTATTGAAGAGAGCCTCCTTTTTTCATTTAATCCTTTGGGCCCCCTTATCAAAGATTAGATGTCCATAGGTGTGGGGATTTATTTCTGGACTTTCAATTCTGTTCCACTGGTCTATGTGCCTATTTTTGTTCCAATACCATGCTGTTTTGGTGATGATGGCTTTATAATATAGTTTAAGGTCTGGGAGTGTGATGCCTCCATTTCTGTTTCTTTTCCTTAAGATGGTTTTGGCATTTCTAGGTGTTTAAAAAAGTCAATTTAAAAATACTTTTATCCATTATTTCCATATTGGACTATAGGCCTTGTGACCCATATAAGATAAATTATTGTCATAAATTATTGTCAATTTATTTTAATTTAGAATATCATTATATTAATATGTACTAAGTATTTATATTAATATACATTAAGATATAATTATTATAAGTATAACTTGTTTATACTTATAATATAGTTATATTTAAGTACTTAGAACAAGCTGATGTTATATATGTACATAATGATGTAGAGTTATATAACACAAATATATTTATGTGCGATTTGAGTTCAGACTATTTTTTTTTCTTATTATTCTTTTAACTCCTGATTATATTAATGAAATTGTACTCATTATTTCGGCCTTTAATGCCTAATTAATATTCTTTTTATTCTGTGAAGCCAGGTTTATGAATTTTTTTTGTTTCTGAGATTTCTCTAGTTTATTAAGTTATTCCTTATTCCAGATTCTGTATTAAAATTATTTGCTATTTCCCTTGAATGATCTTATTTAGTTTTACATTTAAACCTTGAATTCAGCAGAGCTTTGCTATAAAATTCTATACTAAGTGAATCTACCTTTGAGTATATAGTGAGTAGTCAATATCACTATTAGTGCCATTAGTTCTGTTAGTGAGTTCAGTCAGCACCTTCGAGAAGTAAGTTTATATACTTAGTGAAATTATCTTAGTGAGCACTTTTATTTATTTATTTATAAAAAGGAAACATTGACAAAACCATAGGATAACTCCACACAATTCCCATCCCCAGAGCTCCATATCCCATCCCCTCCCCTGATAGCTCTCCTAATCTTTAACCCACTGGGAGTATGGACCCAAGATCATTATGGGATGCAAAAGATGGGAAATTCTGGCTTCTGTAATTGCTTCCCCGCTGAACATGGGCATTGACAGGTCGATCCATACTCCCAGCCTGTCTCTCTCTTCCCCTAGTAATATGAGGCTCTGGTGAAGCGGAGCTCCAGGACATATTGGTGGGGTTGTCTATCCAGGGAAGTCTGGTTGCATCCTGCTAGCATCTGGAACCTGGTGGCTGAAAAGAGAGTTAACATACAAAGCCAAACAAATTGTTAATCACTCATGAACCTAAAGGCTGGAATAGTGCAGATGAAGAGTTGGGGGGTCCTCCATTTTGTAGATAGCTAGTAGGCATAATTTAGTTATAATCCAAAGGCCTGTGGCTATACTAGTTTTTTTTATTTCCCTGAGCCTGAAACCTGATATGCAGGTGGATCCGGGTTATTCTCTGGGGAGATGATGTCATGGCTGGAAAAGGAAAAGAAAGCTACATCTGGGAAGAGAGTAGCTCCCTAATTTTGGAAAGGGACTATAAATCCCATCGATTTGATCTGATCTGGGGCCCATATTCAGCTTAGCAGCCTATGTGACCTCTGTAACCCTGTAGATCTGACCTCACATTCTGTGGTCATGAGTAGGAACATTCCAAGCTGCCCCCATATCGACCCATCTTCCTCAGGTGCAGCATAGAGTATGTTGTCCATCCTCCCTTCAGAGGATGGAACATTCTCTACCATTGTAGATCCAAGTTGAGGGCAAGGTCCTATAGGGGACCCACAAAGGGGTATATTTTGTTGTTCCTCATAGAGATGACCAGTTAAAATGGAGAGAGGGATTTATTTGAGGTCTAGGCCCATCATGTCTTTTTGGGAATCTCAGGACTCTCTGAATAGGGCCCCAGCTGATGGGGTGGCCTGATAGTGACTAAAGAGCCATCATTAAAGTATGCCAGTCCCTTGCCCTTATTCTTCTTTTGCAGTCCTTGCTTTGCTAAGGTTAGCTTTAGAGTGAGTGAGAAAACTGTAATAGGAAGTAGGTGAGGAGGGTATCTAAGTCTAATTAGATACTATTTCATTAGGAACTTGATACTGACTCACTACAGACTATTGTGTACTTTTGCTTCCAGATATATATTTTGCCCTAATTTATGGATACATGTGGACGTTTGAGTGAGCACTTTTTATATGCCAAAACACACTTACTGCTTCACCTGACTTGTAAACTCTAATTCTGACATATTTTCATAAACTAAGTATGAACTAGAATCATTTGGTAAATAAATGAGAGGCTGGCATCACAAAGGAGAAACAATTTCCTTGTAGATGTTGAATGTAGGGTAATATAAACTCAAGCCTGTTTGACTCACAGCCCCTGTACCCTTGCTCCACATGTGACTGAAACTATCTGTTCATCCTGAACTAAATCTGTTCATCATGTTGGGTTGTGAGAAAGGGAAGAATAGGGAGAATGCTGGGTTGAATGTATTGTGATCCTTTGGAATAGATGGATACACAAAAACATAAGCTGAGCTCACGTAATAAGAAATGATTCTCTTTGGACAGCAGTAGATATTACCATCATATACAAAAGCTATTTGTGAGGGCGATCTTCAGAGGTCAGCTTCTTTGGTTTATTTCCAGATATTTAACCATATGAATAAATTAAGAACTTTCATCATCTTTACTTAGATTAGCACCTTTGAGAAGTAATTGTTGCTGTTGGTCTTTTATCAGCAGAGAAAACATTATTGAGTTCATTGCCACGGTGTTAATCTGCTGCCTCTTTAATTTCTCACCTTTCTACTCATAAATCTGATTCGATGCTAAGCAAATGCCTGTTCTTTTGCTTTAATCCTGAAGATAGAGTCTAAATAATTACTCTGTAGACTATTTCTTTACACTTCATCACTTTTCTTTTGTCAGTTGCTTAGTGTATAATTATATTTAACGTTTTCTTTGGTGTTACCTGAAATTCTATTTGCTGCTTGATGTTAATTTTTAAAAATTAGGTTCCTTCAAATATTTTTAATTGTCTTGGGCTTTCCTTAATTGACATAAACATCTCTTTTCTCTGGCTTTTTTGTTACTGTTCTTGGTATTCTCTACATTATACTTTCCACTTTTGGCTATACTAAAATGTCATCATAAAATTACATATTGAGTCTAATTTTCTTGGGATTAAAATGCTTTTTTAACTTGTATATTTAGGTATAAAAATTTAGAAAATTACCTTATTTTGCTTCTATCATTTAAAAAATTTCTGTCGTTATTTTTCCAGTCTATGTGAGGACAAGAATAATATGAGAAGACAAGTCAGAATTATAGTGCTTTGAGGGCTTAGTTTTTTCCTACAACTTTGAAGTTTGGCATAAACTTATAATATATATATGTATATATATATATATATATTTAAAGTAAGACAGGATTTACAGATATGCAAGATTTATTCTCTCCTTTACTTGTTTGTTTTAAAGTTTTTTTTGATTATCTTAATTTATTGCATAGAGACAACCAGAAATCGAGAGGGGAGGTGGAGAGACAAAGAGATACGTGCAGCCCTGTTTCACCACTCGTGAAGCTTTCCCCCTGCAGGTGGGGACTGGGGGCTTGAACCTAGGTCCTTGTGCGCTGTAGCATGTGTACTCAACCAGGTGCGCCACACCTGGCCCCTCTCTCTTTTACTTTTTCAGAAGAAGTGAGACAGAGAGGTAGAGAGAAAGAGGTAAGTAGACCTCAACAGGAAACTTCCTTCAATACAAGGGGTGCCAAGGTCAAACTGGGTCATACTATGTGTAAAGTGCACTAAGTGAGCTATTTTACCACTCCTTGCTTATTTCTAGACTGTCTAGAGGATCAACAAGTCTTTATGACATTCAGTTTTAGAAAAGATAGTTTAGTTTTGTCTTCATTTCAGAAGGTATTTGTTGTTCATATCTGGGACATGAGTCTTATTTTTCTAAAAAAAAAAATTTTTTTTCCTTCAGGGTTATTGCAGGGGCTTGGTGTTATGAATCCATTACTCCTGTGGCCTTTTTCTTTCTTTCCCTTTCCTTTCCTTTTCTTTTCTTTTCTTTTCTTTTCTTTTCTTTTCTTTTCTTTTCTTTTCTTTCAATAGGACAGAGAGAAATTGAGAAGGGAGAGGAAGGTAGGGAGAAAGATTGGAACCTGCTTCACCTTAACCGCTTGTGAAATGGCCCCAGTGCGCCTCCTCCTGGCCCCTGATTTTTGTTTTTACTTGAGAAAACTGTATGTTTTGAAAGATGTCATATTATTGTTAGTTAAGTTCTCATTTTCTTTATTCCAGTTAAACTGTCAACTACTCCCATGCTTCCTTTCATTCAGAGTCAAAGTAACCAATTATTTAAACCTGGAATTCCCAATAGATCAAAATTTTACCTTTGATTGGCAGCCAATCTAATGCTCTACCTTACATTTTATTCCTTTAAGCCTTCAGAGATGGTATTTGATCCTTGTCTAAGTCCTTGGCTTTTTTTTTTTTTTTCACTCATGCCACTCTTCTTGTAAAATCCTACATTTCATTATTAGCTTCACACAGACCCACAAAATGGCTGTTTTCTCTTATTAAGTTTCCCTGGGCTCTTCAGCTAAAATGGAGCTCAATTTTCTGGAAGCACATTTCTACCCTTTACTTTTACTATTACCATTCACCCATTGCTTCAATTTCCTCTTCAATAGATTCCTTTTGAATTTCCTTTAATCTGTACCCTTAACTCATGAATTTGCCAAAGCTGTATTTCCAGATGTCACTAATAATCACTTTTTGTTAAAAATCTGAAGCTTTTACTCTTCTAGTTCTTTCACTCGTGATTGCTTTAGATATGTATTAAAACTCTCTTCGCTGCTTACTTATTTTTTTCTCAGTTCCAATATTCTTTTTTTTTTTTTTTTTGGATTATCCTGGAGCTCAGCTTCCCCAGAGACCCATCAGTTCCAATATTCTATGAGTGATAGATGTTTGATGTAATCGTCTCCAGATATGACTCTCAAACATTTAAAAAGTCATTTGTGTTATTTGGTCTCTTGAGGACTGATTGTGGACATTTTGAGGTAAAACTGACTCAGATACTGTAAAGTTAGAGACCTAGAACTGCATTTAAACTTTTACGTTTTATACTTTGCTCTGTTATACCTGCACAGAGAATATAGGATAGCCTGTTCCCATCTTAAAAGAAAACAAGTATTTGCTAATATTCACTTATTTCTAAGACCTTTGTCTCTCTGTATACAGACACAGTTCTTGAGAAAATCTTTATGTTCAATTAAGTACAAGGTATTGTCTGTGTAACTATAATAAAGTCTTCAGATAGTGTAGTCTAGTCATATTTGGCTACTGGTACTAGGAATGTGACTTAATTTTGTCTCTTTATTTGCACTTTAAATGTAGCTATATGAATACTTAAAATTACTTAAGTGATTTACATTTCCTTTATTTTCAGAAGAATGTATTTATCTATTAACCAGAAAGAGGGAGCCAGAGCATCACTCTGACACATGCAATGCCTAAGAAAGAACTCAGGACCTCATGTTTGAGTGTCCAGTGTTTTATTCACTAAGCCACCTCATAGGGTATTAATTTTTATTTTGTTTTATTCTTTCACTTATTTTTTGGCTGTTGCTGATGCTTCACTGATTCAGGTTGACTGTTTCAGAAACAGAAGAATGTAGTGGGGGCCAGACTGGAACCTAGGTTGTGTCCGTAAGAAATTGAGTGCACTCACTACTGAAGTGAGATATTCTATCGGCCCCTGTGTATTATTTTTACTGTTCAGTATGGGACTATGTTATGCTATAGTCACAGTGACACAATCTCAGTGACTCACTGCCACATGTGTCTGATTCTCTCTGTTTCTGCTTGCCTGTTGCAGGTTGACTGGAGTTTTTGTTTCATTTCCCTCTCTCTCCACACTTCAGACTGAGCAACCACAGTCTCATGGCCTTTCAGTCAGGAAGAGAGAGAAACAGAATCCTGTGAGTCTTGAACAGATACTGAAACACTTTGTCCTAATGTAGATTTACTTTTTTGCACATCTGTTTTTGATCCATTAACCAGTCTAAATCATATAACCCAGCACAACATCAGGAGGATCAGGAAGGGTAGAACTGCATCAATGCCCACAAGATGTTCAGCCAATGACACTGGGCAAAAAAAGTACTGTAGAATCTTTTGGACAACTCTTTCTGAGTCTTTTCTCCACTGATTATAGTCTCTGATGAAAAATAGTGTCACTATTTAATTTCTGTACTTGGTACTTGGAAATGTTTCCCTTTCTCCCTTCTTCCTTTTCTGAGAGAGAGAGAGAGAGAGAGAGAGAGAGAGAGAGAGGGCCCTGTAGCACCAAAGCTTTCATCATTGTAGTGGGAACCAGGCTTAACGTGGGTTGTGCACATGGCAAAACAGCACATTATCCAGATGAGCCATTTCGTTGAAGCTAAGCCTTAACTTACTTTTTTTTTTTTTAGGAGAGAACCATTATAGTTATAATCAGATAAAAATGAGTGGCAACTCTTCTGCACACAATTCTCCAGTGCCTTTGAATATATACGATAATATGGTATAGTTCCACACCACTCCCGTCACGAAAGTTCTGTGCCTCCCCCCTGTTGTTGCACTAGCCTTCAATGTCAGTGTTATATAGTGTGTAGTCTGTCATTCCACCAAATACCCATCTTAATCTTTTTCTTGTCTTATTAGTTAGCTAATATTAATTTACAAAATTATATGACAACAGGGGTATAATTACCCAACTTCCCCACCACCAGAGTTCTGTGTTACCATTCCCTCCACTGGAAACTGCAATAATTCTCCCAAGATCACAGCTATGGGTTGGCTATTACTTCTATAACTATCTCTCTCTGTTTATATATACATTTTTTTTGCCCATTTTTATGGTCCTGCCTTCTCTCTCTCTTTTTAAAAATATATCTTATTTTCCCTTTTGTTGCCCTTGTTGTTTTTTCATTGTTTTTGTAGTTATTATTGTTGTTATTGATGTCATCGTTGTTAGATAGGACAGAGAGAAATGAAGAGAGGAGGGTAAGACAGAGAGGAGGAGAGAAAGATAGACACCTGCAGACCTGTTTCATTGCCTGTGAAGCAACCCCCCTGCAGGTGGGGAGCCGGGGGCTAGAATGGGGATCCTTATGCCAGTCCTTGCGCTTTATGCCACGCGAGCTTAACCCTCAGCGCTACCGCCCGACTGACTACCCTGTCTTTTCTTTTTTAAGTCACACCTACTCCTCCTACTACTTCTGGGTGTTTTTCCTTTTTTCCCCCTCTTCTCTCTCAGGATCCTGATGGAATTGGGATTGGGGATTAGAGCCCTCTAGTCATCTTTCCCTCACATTTCTCCCTGTCTGGGAGTATGGACCAAAATTCCTTTTGTGGTGCATAAAGTGGGAATTCCGGTTTCTGCAGTTGCTTTTCTGCTAGACATGGACAATGGCAGATTGACCCATACCCCCAACCTGTTTCTATTTTTCCCTAGTGGGCTAGGTCTCTTGAGAGGTGAGATTCTGGGACACATTGGTGAGGTCATCTGTACCCATCCTATTTTTGACTATCTCAGACATGATACAGATGGCAAAACTGAGAAGGAGTTGTAAGTCTTAATTCTGTGTAAAAGTAGGGTTTGTACTTATGATCTAATATTACCAGAAACTCAAACTGGGATCAGATAATCAAACCAGTGTAAGCAGGATAATGACTCCCTTACCTTTGACATCTTTTAAATACTTGCACACATGTCAACATTGTTTCTTTAGCAACCCTGTCCTGTCTTGGATGTTCTGTTGTCAAAATAAGTAGGAAAAATAGGTCAAAGACATATGGTATCCCTTCAATTGAAAACTAGACATGAAATTTAAATACAACCAAGAGAAACCAAGGGTAAGTGCTGACAGCACTGAAAATACATTCACAGTCACCGGATGGACTGTCACTGTCTGAAGCTGCTGCACTGATTGGAAGAGTCATGTGGTAGAACAAAAGAGAAGTCTCACATGACTTGCACGAGGCAGCAGTAGAGTCTCCTCAGCAAGGTGAGAAATATGAACCAAGCTGCCTACTGGAGCTGTCTTTATTTCATTAATATTAACACAGAGAGAAATAGAGTCAAATGAAAGAGGGAAGGACACCACCTTGTATAGCACTGGTGTGTCCTCTGGTGTCATATCCCAGAGGGTGGCAAACGCTAGAAGAAGAAGAATCCCAGAGGGTGCTGGGACTCAACCTGAGGTTGGGCATGGCAAGGCATAAAGCTCACCTGGTGAACTTTATTTCAGAAATCTGTCTGGCTTGCCAATCCCTTTCTCCCAAGCCTTTTGTACATCTCCTGAGTGTGGGTGGGAGAATAGGAAGATAATCATTGATCCAGCTGGTGTCGTTCCAGTCACTGTGTGTGTTTTCTGAGAAATGTGACTCTTCCTAACTCCCATGTTCCTGCTATTGCTTTATTACAGTTAATTCTAGAGATAGATTGTGAATCTCCCCTGATCATGAGGATTTAATACTATTTTGATTGTGCATTTTTGACTTCCTCTCAGTTCCTATTTTCATTTTTTTTTGTTGTTGTTTTTCCCTGGAAGGATGACTCACTCATTGAAGTACCAGAGATAAAGTAAATAATATTTTCACTTTACTTTGTAAATAATAAAACATGAAGGTGGTATCCTCAAAGTGTGGCTAAGGACTACCCATATTAGGACAGTCTTCAAGTGCTTGTTAAAATGCAAATTTTCCATACTCCAGACTTACTGAAGAATGAAGATTTTGCTGGAGCATCATAGAAAAAAAAAAAAAAAGAAAGAAAATTCTTATTACCCCTTTTGTTTTGTGTTCTAACTCTGAGCTGGCTCTCTTACTCGAAGGCTTTCTCAGTTTGGGCTGTACAACGAATTAACTCTCAGTCATTTCAGCAATCTGTATGTAATGAACTGACTTCTTTCTTATGCCTCTGGAACAATATTAGCTAGGCACTACCATAGGAGATTGTGGGAGTGGGGTATCTATCCTTATCTGTCCCTTCCCTCTCAATTTCTTTCCATCTCTAGCCAATAAGTGAAATGCAACATTTTTTTTTAAAGATAGGAATCTTGCTACAATGTAAGGTAAATTCAAAATTGCAATATTTTGGGCTACAAAATAACTCAGTTGGACAATGTGCTGCTTTGCCATGTGTGAAACCCAGGTTCCAGATCCTCCCTCCTTATATTGAAGGAAGCTTCCGTGGTTTCTTTTCCTTTCTCTTTACCTCTCCATCCCACTCTTTCTACCTGAAGGGAAAAAATATTCAACCCAGAGAGAAAATTGAAGCCTTGAAGATGAACAAAAAATTTTTAAAGAACTGTGGTGATTTATAGTAACAAACTTGCTTTTATAGCTTGCAATGAGGATGTTTCATAGGCTGTCTGAATGACAACTCTGACACTTGTATTTTCTTTCTAAGAAGGAGCCACCAAAGTTTCCAGTGATTGCTATTGGGATGCAGGTGTGGTGAATTGTGCAGTCACTCTTATAGTCTCTATCTGCAAGCTACCCCCTGACAAATCACTGGTTATGACTCATAATATAATAGTTCTATGCATTCCCAAGAGGATCAGGTAGTGCATTTCTGCCTTTTTTTTTCCAGGGGATAGAGAACTGGAAATATTTGGTGAACAGCACTCATCATTTGAAGTTCTAATGAAAAGCAAGTGTGTCTTAATCAAATTCCTCTTTCTCCAAGGCTCTAGCCTTAAGTGACAACTGCTGTTCTGTGGTTAACTCTTGTGATGTGTTATTTTCAGCTGATTCCAAATTTTCAACAAAAATTGATTTGTACATTCTCTAGTGACTGCCTGCTATGAAGGAAGACTTGTCAACATATCAGTGTTCCCTTTGACTTCCCTTTCTCCCTCTACCTCAGGAAGTCACTGAAGACTCACTAGAGTAAGAGGGTTTATAAGCAAAGATGAATATGTTGTATCATGGGAAGCATAGGCTTAACCTAAAAACACAGTGACATGTTCTTCAACTTTGATAGCTGTATACTGACCGGTTTAGAGAGAAGGAGGAGGGACTGGGTGGTTGCACACCTGGTTGAGGGCACATGTTACAAAGCACATGTTACAAAGACCCAGGTTCGAGTCCTCAGTGCCCACCAGAGGGGGAAAAGCTTCAGAAGTAGTGATGAAGCAGTGCTGTAGGTTTCTCTCTCTCCCTACTTCCCTCTGGATTTCTGGCTGGCTCTATCCAATAAATAAATAAAGATTAAAAAGAAAATAAAAGAAAGGACTTTGAATGGATAGCTCTGGGAAATGGGTGAAATATATAAAACATGAAGGATGATTAATGACTTATACAAAATTAAGAATATGGTAAAAACACTTGGTGGAGGATTCATAAAGGAAAATGTGCCCTCGCTGACACATGGAGATTCTTCTTATAGAAGTATAAAGTGATATTGAACTACAAGAAATTAAATATAATTTTGCTAGTATAATATATTATGAAAGCAATTTATAATAATTATATTATAAATATAATGTATAATATTATACTATAAATATAATGTATAATATTATACTATAAATATAATCAAAGTAGCTTCTGAAGCTTCTGCCAGTATAAATCTTTCACCTTTTACCAAGCGGCAAGCAATTTTATTTGTAGTAATAGTATTATGGTAATCTTTGCTAGATTTAATACTTTGGAAATAATCTATATGAATATATTGGGTTGCCAGAAAAGTCATGACAGATTTTTCTATGCTTTTATGTGTTTGCGTATATGTGTGTGTGTGAGTGCAAAAATGCATCATGACTTTTATTTGACAGTCCAACAAAAGTAAATTTATGACTGTCAAATTTTGGCTAGGACATAAAAGGGGGTGCGGAGAGAGTAGGGCTATTAATATCTTCCCTTCTACAAAATGGGGAGCCAGTGCTTGCCACCTGATTCAAGACATTTGAAATGGATGTTTAACTTAGTTACTTGAGATTGCAAAGGTACTACTTGGGTCTGGGCTGGGAAAAATAGCTGACTTGGCTAGTGCACTGCTTTACTGTGTGGGCAACCCAGGTTTGAGCGTCACTGCATTGGAGGAAGCTTCAGTGCTTTGTTCTCTTTTGTTGTCTCTCTCTCTCTCTCTCTCTGTCTGTCTGTCTTTTTGTTTCTCTGAAAAAGTCATCATGGACTGGCGAAGTCCCGGTGATAAACAAAATTAAAGAAGTTCCACTGGTGTAGGGCAGGGCAAGACTGAGGGCAGTGTTTAGATGTAGGTAGATGGTAAGATTAACTGCGTGGGAACAGAAATAGGAGTGGAAGACTCTGTGATTCTTTGCAAATATGAAAATGTCTTTCATAGATTCATATTCACTTGATAGTTTCCAGTTACATATTTCTAATAGTTCACTGCTTTGAAGGCGCCACTCTATTTGTGTTCCTCCTTTTGGAACTATTAGCATCCAAGAAGTTTATTATTCTTTTGTTAATAACCTATTTTTTCCCCTATAGAAGATGTAAGATTTCATCCTTATATTTGAGGTTGTTCTTTTGTATGGACTGTTTAATGCAATAGATTTTTTTTTTCTCCTGAGAATTTGAAGGATACTTTCAGTCGAAATGTCACACATGCCTCAGCTTTGGAAAAGTCTCTTCTAAAGTTTTTGATTGATTTCTTTCCACTTACTTCCTATTCTCTTTCTTGAACTTTGGCTAGTCAGAGAATTAGCAATACATATTTTCTCTTAATATGAAGTAAATATCTCTTACACATTTCATTAAATCTGAAGCCCCAGCAACAGTAAATAATCTGTTAATTTTTATCTTTTCCATTTTAATTCTTGGGTGCATTGGTGAACTTAGGTGTGCATTTTGTTAGAAACTCTGTATCTGCCTCTTCAGTTTGGGAGAACTTTTTGGTTATTGTTTCTTCAAAGAAGATTTATATCTCCTTTTCCTTTTGGCACGTCTATGATGCAAATGTCCTTGGTGTTGTTTCATAAAACTCTTATGTGATCTTCATTTATTTTTTTCTTCAGTTTTCTTTTTAAAATTTTTTTATTATCTTTATTTATTGATTGGATAGAGACAGAAATTGAGAAGGAAGTGGAGCTAGAGAGGGAGAGATACAGAGAGACATCTGCAGCTCTACTTTATCACTTGCAAAGCTTCCCCCTTGCAGGAGAGGACTGGGGACTCGAACCTGAGTCTTTGAGTATTGTAACATGCATGCTTACCTAGGTATGCCACCACCCAGCCTCTTTATTCTGTTTTCTTTGGTAATTTCCTATATCTTGTTCTCCAACTCATCGCTTCAATCTCTGGCTTCACATACAGTTATGGTGTTCCCATCTACTGTACATTTTAGTTTAGCATTGTATTTTTTTAATTTATGAATTTTTAGGACTTCTCTCAGTCTTTCTTTAGCTTGCTGAAGTTTCCTTCCATAGAACATCTCACTTTGGTGAATATTCTTAGGACCATTGTTTGTTTGTTTCATTTTGTTTTTACTAGAACCCTGCTCAACTCTGGCTTATGGTGGTATTGGGCATTGGACTTGGGACCCAAGTGCTTCAAATATGAGAGTTTGTTTGCTTAATCATTATGCTATCACCCCTGTTCAGGACTATAGATTTGATATCTTCTCTTGGAAGTTTTCATAGCTATGTTGAATTTGGGTGTTTTCTTTCAGTTGCTGTCTTATCCAACAGAAAAAATGTTTTCCTCTGCTTTCTCATTGTATTTGATGCTCTGTGGTGGCCTGTGCTCAGAAATCTGTGTTTGAACTTGAATATTGATCAGAAATCAGATTGCAGATGCTCAACAGTCATTTGGTTGCTGCTGGCAGTGAGTCAGTTAGTTCTGCTGTGCAGCTGAGCCTGCAGTCTAGGTAGTGATAACTATGCACACCTTGTGGGGTGTAGGTTGGGTTGACAAGAGAATTGTCTTCCTAAAATTCTTCCCCAGGACCTATTAGTATGGAAACTGAATTTCAGTATGTGTCCACCAGAGTTCTGGCAGGACATCATGATCTTTTGATAGGCTACTGCCATAATTCCACCTTTCTTCCTTTGAAGCTTTTAATTTCTCATTACTTGTTGTTTTAGTGTTATAGGAGTAAGATTGGGTATAGGTGTTACAATACAACCTGGCCCCTATATTCCATACCAGAGTTCCATGCCCTATAAGTCTCTTCTGATTATGGTTTATTGTTAGTTTTGTTGCCATGTGGACAACCTTTTTCTTTGTATAAGATGCCTCACTATGTCCAACTGTCTGCTCTCTGACCTTCTTGCTGTGCAAAGTTCTTTTCTACATGTGGTTTTTCCATGCACGATGTGACTTTTCTATTTATGCTGGAAGCATATTTAGTTATCTTGGTTCTGCTTTTCCTGGTTTCTTAGTTTTGTTTGAAACATTCACTATTGAATATTTTTCTTTCATATTAAGGTGTCAGAAACTACGTCTTTGAACTAGAAGCCTTCAGCCAGAAAACATTTTTTTCCCCACAGATAGCTTCTAGCTAATTTCACAACATACATTCTGATTTTCTACTTTTGTCTGTTAACCCAGCATTTAACAATGTCTGATAAATTTAGAAGAAATAGATGTACTTCTAGTGAAGTCTATTGCTCAAATGTGTGATTTCCTTGGCACTTACTAAAGAGCTTGAGTTCCTTATATAATAGTTTATTACCAGCTTATTCTATGCAGTCTATTAGCTCCTGGTGTATGCTTGTGAGCATATCCATTAGGGTAAAACCAGTTCTTGTGTAATTGTGTTGACAGTATTTGATGACTCTGACAGTGTCTATTTAGTGGATTTGAGTGGATAGTTTTTTAGATAGCCAGCATCTGCTAATATTATCTTGTGTTTGGAACTGTGACTAAAATACATTAAATAAAGTTGGGTATAGTAAGTGACATTCTTCTTTGTTAAAAAAAACTTCAATCTCTGAGAAGTAGACATCAGTAGGATTATTGATAATGAATTATTCATTTATATATGCAATTAAAATATTTACTGAACTAAAAATCTGTGCTTGCCATGACATTAAAAGCTAGAAGTAAAAATGGTAGAGAAAATATATTCATCTTTTGCCTTCATGAAGCTTAGAAGCAAGAGAGAATTATAATGCAAAGTGCTAAGTATAACAAAATATTGTTTTCACTAGAATTTAGTTGATAGTCAACTAAGATTTAAGTGGAGGGATTAATGCCAGGGAAGTCTTTCTAGTGAAAATGCTATCAGAGTTGACATCTAAATGATGTATAAACGTTAACCAAGAATATCAGTAGAGAAAGGTATGGAGAAAAAGCATTGGAAGATTATGAAATATTGGTTGGGAACATTATATAATTAATTAAAAGAATGATACTTAGGGTGACAAGTATAATGATAAATTGAGAATGAGAGTGGATTAAAGTGGAATTCACAATACTATAGTATGTCATAATATGAATACTGACGGCATTCTGAAAGTAATACAGAAACTTCATTTTGACTTTAAATAGGAAATTACCATGGTTATATGTGTACGTGTCATGTGTATGTGAGTGTATTTATTATTCTGCCTGTTTTGTGAAGAATCAGTTAGAGAAAGGAAACAAAGGAAAGTAGGGAGGATGGGCTAAGCATTTATTTATATTATGATAAGGAAGTAAAATGAAGATAGAGGAAAGTCGATATACAGTTTTTACTTTTTTTAATTTATAAAAAGGAAACATTGACAAAACTATAGGAGAAAAGAGGGGTACAACTCCACACAATTCCCACCACCAGAACTCTATATCCCAACCCCTCCCTTGATAGCTATCCTATTCTTTTTTTTTTTTTTTTTTCCTCCAGGGTTATTGCTGGGCTCGGTGCCTGCACCATGAATCCACCGCTCCTGGAGGCCATTTTTCCCCCTTTTTTTTGTTGCCCTAGTTGTTGCAGCCTCATTGCGGTTACCATTTCCATTGTTGATGTTGCTTTGTTGTTGGATAGGACAGAGAGAAATGGAGAGAGGAGGGGAAGACAGAGAGGGGGAGAGAAAGATAGACACCTGCAGACCTGCTTCACCACTTGTGAAGCGACTCCCCTGCAGGTGGGGAGCCGGGGGCTCGAACCGGGATCCTTACGCCGATCCCTGCGCTTTGCGCCAAGTGCGCTTCACCCACTGCGCCACCGCCCGACTCCCAGCTATCTTATTCTTTAACCCTCTGGGAGTATGGACCCAAGGTCATTGTGGGATGCAGAAGGTGGAAGGTCTGGCTTCTGTAATTGCTTCCCCTCAAACACGGGCATTGACAGGTCGATCCATACTCCCAGCCTGTTTCTCTCTTTCCCTAGTAGGATGAGGCTCTGGGGAAGCAGAGCCCCAGGACACATTGTTGGAGTTGTCTGTCCAGGGAAGTCTGGTCAGCATCCTGCTAGCATCTGGAATGTGGTGGCTGAGAAGAGAGTTAACATACGAAACCAAACAAATTGTTGACCAATCATGAACTTAAAGGCTGGAATAGTGCAGATGAAGAGTTGGGGGGTACTCCATTTTGTAGATAGTTAGTAGGAATATTTTAGTTATATTCCAAAGGGCCTGTGGCTATACTATTTTTTTTTCTTTTTCTTTTTTCCCCTGAGCCTGAAATCTGATATGCAGGTGGATCCAAGTTATTCTCTGGGAAGAAGATGTCATGGCTGGAAAAAGAAGAGAAAGCTGGATCAGGAAAGAGAGTAGCTAGCTCCCTAATATGGGAAAGGGGTATAACTATTGTTGACTGTAAACCACATCAATTTGATATGATCTGGGGCCCATATTCAGCTTAGTAGCCTATGTGACCTCTGCATCCCTATAGATCTGAGCTCACATTCTGTGGTCATGAGTAGAAATGTTCTAAGGTGCCCCAATATCGACCCATCTTCCTCAGATGTAGCTTAGAGTATATTGTCCGTCCTCCCTTTGGAGGATGGAACATTCTCTACCATTGTAGATCCAAGTTGAGGGCAAGGTCCTATAGGGGACCCACAAAGGGGTCTATTTTGTTGTTCCTCATAGAGATGACCAGTTAAAATGGAGAGAGGGATTTATTTGAGGTCTAGGCCCATCATGTCTTTTTGGGAATCTCAGGACTCTCTGAATAGGGCCCCAGCTGATGGGGTGGCCTGATAGTGACTAAAGAGCCATCATTAAAGTATGCCAGTCCCTTGCCCTTATTCTTCTTTTGCAGTCCTTGCTTTGCTAAGGTTAGTTTTAGAGTGAGTGAGAGAACTGTAATGGGAAGTAGGTTGAGGAGGGTATCTAAGTCTAATTAGATACTATTTCATTAGGAACTTGATACTGACTCACTACAGACTATTGTGTACTTTTGCTTTCAGGTATGTATTTTGCGCTAGTTTATGGATATATGTGAACATATGCTCTTATCTCACGGGACCTGGTCTATATCTAGGTTTTGGGACTTTGTTAGGAAGTGAACTGCCTGGAATGGAATTAGAGAATACTATGAATGGAAAGGTCTCACCCGAGTAGTCAAGCTGAAGGGTTGACATTCCACACCTGAAGTCTCTGGACACAGTCTGAAGTGATGCTGAGGTGGTACTTATTGCGTTGAT
The DNA here is from genome assembly GCF_950295315.1 of Erinaceus europaeus. Taxonomy (NCBI): domain Eukaryota; kingdom Metazoa; phylum Chordata; class Mammalia; order Eulipotyphla; family Erinaceidae; genus Erinaceus; species Erinaceus europaeus. The sequence goes on from NC_080175.1 coordinate 68,814,896, forward strand.
TAGGTTAGGATCATGGTTGCAATATTATTTGGTATGAATTGAGAGAAGCATGCAGGAAAGTGAGCCTTGCCTTAGAGGTTCCAGGAGTGGGGGAAATATAGGCTCTATAGAGGAAATGTTAGGTTCCTGCTGTCTTAGGGTTCAAGAAGATAACAGATAGTTATTGTTATAGTCATATTATATGATAATTGGGTTAACTTTGAAAAATCCCTTTGTTACGATTTGCTGTATTATACCCAACATCAGAGATTAGACCAATTTACATTCCCACCAGCAGTGCAGAAGGGTCCCTCTCTCCCCACAGCCTCTCTAGTATTTGTTGCTACTGTCCTTTTTGATGAAAGTTATTCTCACAGGAATGGGGTGGTATCTCAATGTTGTCTTTATTAGCATTTCTCTGACAATCAGTGACCTGGAGATATTTTTCATGTGTTTGTTAGCCTTTTGGATGTCTTCTGTAGTGAATGTTCTGTTCATATCCTCTGCCCGTTTTTGGATGGGATCATTTGCTTTTTTGGTGCTAAGTTTGCTGAGCTCTTTGTATATTTTGGTGGTTAGTCTCTTGTCTGATATATGGCATATGAAGATCTTCTCCCATTCTATGAGGGGTCTCTTTGTGTGATAGTTTCTTTGGCTTTGCAAAAACTTTTCAATTTGATGTATTCCCATTGATTTGTTTCTGCTTTATTCTTCCTTGCAATTAGGTTTGTATCATCAAAGATGTCCTTGAGGTTTAGGGGGGGAAGTGTTCCACCAATGTTTTCCTCTAAGTATTTGATAGTCTCTGGTCTAACATCCAGGTCCTTGGTCCATTTGGAGTTGATTTTTGTTTCTGGTCAGATAAGGTGGTTCAGTTTCATTCTTCTGCATGTTTCAACCCAGTTTTCCCAGCACCATTTATTGAAGAGAGCCTCCTTCCTCCATCTAATACTTTGGCCCCCCTTGTCAAAGATTAGATGTCCGTAGGTGTGGGAGTTTAGTTCTGGGCTTTCAATTCTGTTCCACTGGTCTGTGTTCCTATTTTCGTTCCAGTACCAGGCTGTTTTGATGATGATGGCTTTATAATATAGTTTGCGATCTGGCAGGGTGATGCCTCCATTTCTGTTCCTTTTCCTCAAGATTTTTTTTGGCAATTCTAGGTGTTTTCTGGTTCTAGATAAATTATTGTAGTTTTTGTTCTATTCTCTTAAAGAAGCTTGTTGGAACTTTAATGGGTATTGTGTTAAATTTGTATATGGCTCTGGGGAGAATATTCATTTTGATGATATTAATTCTTCCAATCAATGAGCATGGGAAGTCTTTTCATTTCTTGGTATCGTTTTCTATTTCCTTGAATAGAGACTCATAATTTTCAGTATAGAAGTCTTTTACTTCTTTGGTCAGGTATATTCCTAGGTATTTTATTGCTTTTGCTGCAACAGTGAATTGGAGTGATTTCTGGATATCTTCTTCTTCAGATTTAGTGTTTGCATAAAGAAATGCCACTGATATTTGTACTTTGATTTTTGTATCCTTACACCTTGCTATATTGCCTAATAACTTCCAGTAGTTTTCTGCTGGACTCTTTAGGTTTTTCTATGTATACTATTATATCATCTTAAATAGTGAGAGCTTGACTTCTTCCCTTCCAATCTGTATTCCTTTGATTTCTTTCTCTTGCCTGATTGCTATGGCAAGAATTCCAATACTATGTTGAAGAGTAGTCGGCAGTCTGAGGGGGGAATACTTTCAGCTTCTGCCCATTGAGTATGTAGGCTGTAGGTTTGCTTTATATGGACTCCACAATCTTGAGGAATTTCCCATTCATTCCCATTTTTTTGCAGTGTGAGCATGAATGGCCTTGGATTTTGTCAAAGGCTTTCACTGCATCTATTGCAATAATCATGTGGTTTTTGATTTTCCTTTTATTGATGTGGTGAATGACATTGATTGACTTACATATATTGAACCAGCCTTGCATTCCTGGGATAAATCCCACTTGGTTGTGATGAAAAATATTTTTTTATATACTGCTGTATCTGGTTGGCCAGGATCTTGTTTAATATTTTGGCATCAATGTTCATTAGAGATATTGGTCTACAGTTTTTCTTTTTTGTGTGTGTGTGTGTCCCTATCTGCTATTGGTATCAGGGTGATTTTGGCTTCATAGAAGGTGGGAGGGAATGTTTCTGTTTCTTCAATCTTGTGGAAGAACTTTAAAAGTACAGGTATTAGCTGTTTCCTGATGGCTTTGTATAATTCCTTAGTGAAGCCATCTGGTCCAGGACTTGTTGTTGGGAAGATTCTTAATAACTGTTTCGATTTCTTTGTCTATTTTTGGTGCTTTTAGGTTTTGTTGTTCTTCTTGGTTCAGTTTTGGAAGGGTATATGTTTCCAGAAGTTCTTCCATTTCTTCCAGATTCTCTAGCTTGGTGGCATATAGTTCTTCATAGAAGTCTCACATGATGTCTGGATTTCTGTGATGTCTGTTGTGATATCTCCTCTGTCATTTATAATTCTATTTATTTGGTTTTTCTCCCTTTTTTATTGAGTCTGGCTAGAGGTTTGCCAATCTTGTTTAATTTTACAAAGAACCAACATTTGGCTTCATTGACCTTTTGTATGGTTCTCTTATTTTTGATGTTGTTTATTTCTGCTCTAATTTTAGTAATTTCTGTTCTTCTGGTTGCTTTAGGATACCTTTGTTCCTCTCCCTCTACATCCTTAAGGCATGCAGTAAGTTCGTTTATTTGAGCTTTTTCTTATTCTGTTATATGCGTTGTATGGCTATGAGTTTCCCTCTCAGTACTGCTTTAGTTGTGTCCCAAATATTTTGATAGCTTGTGTCTTCATTTTCATTTGTTTCCAGCAACATTTGAATTTCTTGCTTGTGTGCCTCTCTGACCTGGCGTTTCTTTAGCAGTATGTTGTTGAGTTTCCAAATTCTGTGACTTTTAATAATTTTCTATTTGTTGTTGAATATTAACTTTACTCCATTATGGTCTGAGAAGATACTTGGGATGATTTCAGTGCTCTTGTATTTGTTGATACTGTCTTTGTGGCCTAACAGTGGTCTATCCCTGAGTATGTGCTGTGTAGACTTGAAAAGAATGTGTATTCCAGTTTTTTGGGGTGAAGGACTCTGAAAATATCCAGGAGGTCTAGCCTGTCCATTTCTTCATTTAATTCTCTTGTTTCTTTGTTGATCCTATGCTTTGTTGATCTGTCTAAGTGTGTGAGTGGGGTGTTGAAGTCTCCCACTATTATTGTGTTAATATTGATCTATTTTTGTAGTTCTCTCAGTAGGTGTTTGATGTATTTAGATCGTCCCTCATAGGGTGCATGCATATTAATAATTGTTAAATCTTCTTGGTTGATTGATACTCTTATCATTATGTAATGGCCTTGCCTATCTTTTATTCCTTTATTTTATTTAAAGTCTATAGTGTCAGAGATGAGAATGGCTGTTCCAGCCTTTATTTGTGGTCCATTAGCCTGTATGATAGTTTTCCATCCTTTCACTTTAAGTCTGTGTTTGTCTTGTTGGGTCAGGTGGGATTTTTGCAAGAAGCATGTGGTTGGGTTGTCTTTTCTGTTCCATCCTCCCTCTCTGTGCCTTTTAATGGGTAAATTTAAGCCATTGGCATTTATGGATATTAAGGATTTAATATATTGCAGTGCCATTATTCAACAATTTTTTATTTGCTCTGAAGTATGACAAGTATTACAGTGATGTTCTTTTTTATAAGATGTGTTTTATTACCTCTTTCAGGGTAGGCTTGGTGATGGTTGCCTCCTTTAACTGTTGTCTGTCTGAGATGGTTTTGATCCCTCCATCCAGTTTGAATGAAAGTCTAACAGTATATATTATCCTTGGTTGAAACTCTTTTTCATTAAGGGCTTGATAGATATCTTGCCATTCTCTTCTGGCTTTTAGAGTTTGAGTGGAGAAGTCTGCTGATAGTCTTATGGGTTTCTCCCATATGTGACTTTTTGTTTTTCTCTTGCAGCCTTTAGCATCCTTCTTTTATCCTTACTTCTTTTCATTGTAACTATGATATGTCTTGCTGTCGTCAGGTCTGAGTTGATTCTGTTTTGGGACTCTCTGGGCCTTTTGAATCTTAATGTCCTTTCTGCTCTTTAGGTCTGGGAAATTTTCTTCCATTATTTACTCTCGAATGTTTACTTCCTCTTCCTCTCTTTCTTCCTCTGGTATTTCAATTATATGAATGTTACTTCTTTTGATATCATCCCATATGTCTCTGTTGTTGTTTTCAGTGTCTCTCAATCTCTTTTTGAGCTCCTTCACCTCTTTCTTAGTTTTGTCTAACTCATCCTCTGTCTGGCTAATTCTGTTTTCTGTTTCTGTTAATCTGCTTTTCCTTCCCTCAGCTTTTTTCTTCAGTTCATTTATAGTTTTGTCTAACTCATCCTCTGTCTGGCTAATTCTGTTTTCTGTTTCTGTTAATCTGCTTTTCCTTCCCTCAGCTTTTTTCTTCAGTTCATTTATAGTATTGTTCTGCTAGTTGGCCTTTTAGCTCAGCTATTTCAGCTTTCAGTTCTCTAATTACCTTGAGGTAGCTTGTATTTTCTTTGAGGGTTTCATCTGTAGTTTCCCTAATTCTGATTGCCCTTTCTTCCATAGTTGTCTTCATTTCTGTGATTATTAGGTTTATTACTGCTTGCATGGTTTTCTTACCTATGGTTACTTCTGCCTGATTTGAAGTTTCTTCTGGCATCCTATCCTGATTCATTGTGGTTGCAGTTTCATTTGCTCTTGATTTAATCTTTTTTTTTTTATTAATGTGTTTTTTATTTTTCTGTTCTGTCGTTCTTCAGTTGTTGTGTTTTGAGTACAAGCCATTCTATACTAAAGACCTTTATGACAAATGCAGTCACCAACCTCAGAAATTACAACAATAGTGGGAGTTGGGCAGTAGCACAGTGGGTTAAGCACACGTGGCACAAAGCACAAGGATCCTGGTTTGAGCCCTGGCTCCCCACCTGCAGTGGAGTCACTTTACAAGTAGTGAAGCATGTTTGCAGGTTTCTAGCTTTATCTCTTCTTCCCCTCCTCTCTCCAATTCTCTCTGTCCTATCCAACAACAACAACATCATCAATAATAACTAAAATAATAAAACAACAAGGACAACAAAAGGGAATAAATAAATAAATAATTCTTTAAAAACAAATTACAACAATAGTAACTGAAGCAAGGTTTGATGAAGTTCAACCAATACCTGTTAGCCAAACAACACCTCCAGTCCAAGGAAAAATAGCAGCCAAACAAAAGAACAAGAAATAGACAGGAATAAAGGGAAAGCAAGAATAGACAATTATGCAAATCTACTGTCTAGAAAGAGGAGAAAGGGTAGTAGAGAAGACACACACACAGAGTCCACTCAGAGTCAGATTTCTTCCTCCAAATAATTCACAAGTGAGTATCAGTGAATTCAGAAAACAGAAGGAGGAAGAATAAAAGAATAAAAAAAAAAAGAAAGAAAGAAAAGGAAGAGCAGTGAAAGGAAAGAGAAAGAATTTTTTTTTTTAATTAGCTGGGAGGAGGGAAAAAGGAGAGTGGAGAGAAGCGGTAGAGAGAAATAAGTTCCTCTCACAGTGGATAGGACACCTAGCAATGGAAAAACAACGGTTAATTTTGGTCAACCTGAAGAAGGTGGATGGAAAAGGGACACATGCATATAATAATAGTAGTAATGAAATAAAATAGAGTAGAAAACCCCTAACAGTCAGTCAGTCTGCAGCTTGGACAGCTCCATATTGGCTGCAGGTAGCCTGAGCAAAGACAGCCAATTGTAATAAGTATCCAAAAAAAAAAAAAAAAAAAAATATATATATATATATATATATATATATATATATATATTCCAGATAGTCTTTCCCAGGCAGGGATGAGACTCTGATTGGTCAGGTATTTTGTCACTCAAATAGAGCTCCAGCCACAAAAAAAAAAAAAAAGAAGTTAAAGGAAGAGACTTGGAATGATACTCCTGGTGAGCCAGGAATCTTGGTAAAGAAACTAGCTCAGCGGGGAGCCTGCTAGGAGTGGCTGTCCGGCCTCTGGGGGGCTGGTTCTGGGGTGAGGGGGTGAGCTCAGAAATAATCAAAAGATTTTGCTTTGTCCTCCTGTCCATTTGTCAGCCCAAGAGAGTTATGGGACTGTATTTTGGTGTCACCTCTGACCAGTCTGTGTTCATCCTCCTACAGAGAGCTTAGTATCCTACCCTATTCAGAGAATCCCGGGTTGCAAGCTACTGCCTCTTAGAGCTCATGGCAGCTGTGTCTCCAAAGTCACCATCTTGGCTCTGGCTCCCTGGAGTTTTCACTTTCTAATAATACATTGGTATAATGAATGAGGAAAAATAATTCAGTAAATACTTTATTTCTGTTCTTTTTTTTTTGTCACCAGAGTAATCTGAGACTTGGTACCTATACCACTCCACTATTCATTTTTTTCCCCCTTTCTGTTTTGATAGAGGATGAGAGAGACAGAAAGGAGGAGAGGGAAAGATGCCTGGATCAATGATTCACTGTTCATGAAGCTTCCTGTTTACAGGTGGGAACTGGGGACTTGAAACCTAGTATTCACATATAGCAACTTGTAAGCTTTACCCCCACCATAACTCTACGGTAGACAGTTCATTTGTTATAAATATCATTGCCCCCCCCCAAAAAATCTAAGGACTGGATTGTTATTAAGAAAAACCTTGATGTATATGTGGCACACTCAAACTTATGCAGTAGGCTGCAAAAAAGACTTAAAAATTTTTGACCTAGATATGCAGATTTGTTCCATACATATTTCTGAAACATCTGTTCTATTTCCTTAAATAATTCTGTTGGAATTTTGATAGGTAGGTATCACAATTTGATGGAGTCTGCATAGTGATTTGTGTAGAACGGTCATTTTAACAATTTTTATTCTTGTAGTCCAGGAATACTGAAAACCCTTTCATTTCCTTGTAGCTTCTTCTACTTCTTTTAACTGTGACTTAGTGTTCTTTGTCTAGTCAGATTCTTCATCTTGACTGAATCAAATTATTAAATATCCTTTAATCCTAATTATCATGAGAAGTACTTCTTAAATTGACTTTACACAGAAAAGCAATACATATGATTATATAAAATATATCACAAAATTAAAAGATAAAAATTATATACATGTTGTTTTTTAATGATGTGGACCTGAAACTCACATAATATTATAATGTGCTATGGCACTTCATTAAAAATAAAATAGTAATCTCTTAGCTATAAGCCACTTACTCCATTTCCCTAAACCTGTAAGATATGTATTTTAGAGACTGTCTATGTACTTATGGAGTATGTGTTCATTGAGGTCACAGGGACTAGCATTATTCATATTGTTATTGGGGACAATAACTATATTACTATTTGACAATTTTAGTGAATATCAGTCTAAATCCCTCTGCATCTGGTTTGTATACTAGAGTTCACTGTGAGGTGTCATTAAGAGTTATCTCTCATTCTGAACTAGAATTTTGTAATTTTTTTTTTTATTCACACAACAAGATTATCATCCATACATTGAAAGAAGTACTTCATCCTAATTAGTTCCACAGGTGCCTTTCTTTTTAGAAAGGAAATACTTTCAACACTCTGTCCATAAGGATGTTTTGGGTCATTATCCCTTTGATAAATGAATTCATTGCAGAACCAGAGTTTCCCTGAAGAGTCTTTGTGATGTACAGAAATGCTGTGTTTTAAATTTTGGTCCATCATTGCTCTAATTTTCTCCATTTACCCAGTATTATATCTGGATATGCAATCCCAGATCTCCAATGAACCATGATGATGCTTTCTTGTTGATTTCGATGTACTTACTTTTCCTTAGGTTGCTACTAAACATAACTTCTTCTCGTCATACGAGCTATTATATGTCAACCTTTGCAGAATTAGGTTGTTTATGACGTTGATAAGGGAATAAAATATTTACAGGCATTGGATTCATGATTTGAATTATTCCCAGACTCTCAGTAATCAAAATTTGTTAGTACTCTTGTGGGGTCTGTAAAAATGAAGGTGATATGAGTACACTTAGGTTCCAACAAGAAGGAACATGGTTTCTGTTTTTGTTTTCCCAAATCACTTTATTGGGAGGGTTTAATGATTTATAGTACATTTGTACTCACCTGGCTCCCCTTGATAGGTGTCTACAGGAAACTCTCATCCCCAATTTGGGTCCTTTTCCACCATCATACACCAGGACCTCAAGGCTCCCTCTACCCCTGCCCTTACTCCTCACTTCCCTAGAATCCTGTACTTTGGTGTAGTACATTATATTTGATCCAAGCTTTGCTTTATGTTTTCCATTTCTGTTCTTGTAATTTGTTTTTTAGTTTTTATTTATAAAATGGAAACAATGACAAGACCATAGGATAAGAGGGGTACAGTTTAACACAATTTCTGCCACAAGAAATTCCATCTGTAGGTGAAGTCATCCTGTATTTGGTATTTGTCCTTCTCTTTTGGCTTCTATCTTCTAGCACAGGTCTCTTTGCATGGGTATTTTTGTTGGATAAATCCCCAGGAGAAAAATCGTGGGCTCATATGGTATGTTTTTTTTTTTTATTATATTTTTTACTCTAGTATTCTGGGAAATCTCCAGATGGTTTTCCAGTGGTCAGTGAGGAAATTTAACTAGTACGGTTTCACCTTACCAGGAACCCTGCCTAGGTTTGTGTACTTTGCACACCATGTGGAGTACTCTGGGGGAAGTTCTGTGGTCTCTCTCCTGCCCTGTCTCTTTCTCTCTCTCTGAAAACATTAGCTGACATTGTTGAAGTTACAAGGTTTGTGGTGATCTGTTGACACTGTAAAAAAAGTTACTTCCATTCATTTTTTCCTTTGAACAAAGAAACACTGCTTCCGGGAGTATCATTTCAGCATATACTCAGACTGTTAATATATCTAGTAAATAAATGAATCCTTTCAAATTTTGCTTAAGTCAAAGAAGTTATTGTGTTCCTTTCAGCTAGCATACCCATTTTACTCCAGTGATCCATGCAGTTTTCCCTCATTTACTGGTCCATATTGTTGTGTTCTCACTTTATACTAAAATTTACTTTCTCCCTGAATGGTAACAATGCTCCCTCTATTTTACTAGATTAAATTATTTTAGGAGAATGCTAAATCATGCAATTCTTGTTAGAAAAATTCCTTTGAGCCAGTTTTTTTTAAATGATGTTTACACTACTGACAGAAAATAACCATGCATATTTCTGGACCAAATTTAACCAGCTGATAGTCATCCCTTAGGATTGAGATAAATCAATTCTTTGCATATTATGTTTCCGTTGATTCTGCTTTCAAGTCATGCAACATTATTTACTCTACTAAGGAAGCCAGTCACATAGTAGATCCTGGAAGCTAAGCTTTCCCAGTGGTTCATTGTTGATGACATAACCTGATCTTCTATCTCAGTGATGAATTTCCCAGATCATTGACAGATGATGATTTTCAAAATGCAGAAGGTGGATGAGGAGATCATCAGCAGGCTGGCAAGGAAAAATGAGTCCTGTTCCTAGTTCAGTCAAGATTTTACTCTTAACACCTTAATCAAATTTAGTTATGCTATGTTTTCTATAGTGCAGTTGGCTGTGTGTGAATGTGCGTTACTTAGCAATGTTGTAGATTCTTTTTCAAGTAAAGCGTGCATTTCATTTTGATTCTTAGGATGGAGAACTGAAAAAATAAATGCACACAGAGATTTAGAGCAAATATCAGCTGTGTGATCTTCTTTAAGTGTGAAATCCAGTATATGTCATGTTTTGATAAATAGAATGGCCCTGTAGATATAGATCGGGTGGAGAAAGTCCTCTGCTGTTCTCTCCTGTATCAGCTTTCACAAAGGACTACAGTTCAGAGGTTGCCCCAGAGGAAATTGAAAGGAGCCTCAACCAGTTCATAAAAACAAATCATGATAAAATATTTATATTTCTCTTCAACACACTTTTCACACAAAATTTGCCAATGTCCTACAAGTTATTATATACCCATGTGGTATTAACTGTATGCCTTAGAATTACTGAAGAATCTAAATACTAAATATTATGACCATTTTAAAGTTTAAAGTCTTTGTTCTCTGCAATGTCAATGCTATGACTTAGTGAAGTTAACTTCAGGAACATGATTTTACTAGGGGACCTGTCTCGAGCAATGCAGAGCAAAACTGGCTTGCTATATTGAAAGTTTTAGACATTGAGAGATTTTTAACTCCTTAAAATCTGTACCCCAGTTTATCTAGTTATATCTGTATCTTATGAAGATTACATTTACATTTTACTTCACTCAGATTTTTCCTCCTACAAGTAACATCTTATTTTATTTCATGTAAACACTTCTATATATCTAATCAGATTTCTTCCTTTACTGTTCTATCAGTTAATATGAAAAATTTCACTATTTTTTATTTATTTATTTATTTATAAAAAGGAATCACTGACAAAATCATAGGATGAGAGGGGTACAATTCCACACAACTCCTACCACAAGAACTCCGTATCTCATCCCCTCACTTGATAGCTTTCCTATTTTTTAACCCTCTGGGAGTATGGACCCAAGGTCATTGTGGGATACAGAAGGTGGAGGGTCTGGCTTCTGTAATTGCTTCCCCACTGAAAATGGGCATTGACAGGTCCATACTCCCAGCTTGCCTCTTTCTTTCCCTAGTGAGCTGGGGTTTCTGGGAATTGGAGCTCCAGGACACATTGGTGGGGTTGTCTTTCCAGGGAAGTCTGGTTGGCATCATGATAGCATCTGGAACCTGGTGGCTGAAAAGAGAGTTAGCATGTAAAGCCGAAGAAGTTGTTGACTAATCATGAATCTAAAGGCTGGAGTAGTACAGATGAAGAGTTGGGGGGTGGTGGTGGTCTCCATTTTGGAGATAGCTAGTATGCATATTTTAGTTATATTCCAAAGGGCTTGTGGCTATACTAGTTTTTTTTTTCCCCTGAGCCTGAAATCTGATATGTAGGTGGATCCTAGTTATTGTCTGGGGAGATGATGTCATGGCTGGAAATTTTTTTTCTTTTTTAAAAACATTTTTTTTACAAAAAGATTTTCTTCTTTAAAAATATTTTTATTGGGAGTCGGGCGGTAGCGCAGTGGGTTAAGCGCAGGTGGCGCTAAGCGGAAGGATCCCGGTTCGGGCCCCCGGCTCCCCGCCTGCAGGGGGAGTCGCTTCCCAGGCGGTGAAGCAGGTCTGCAGGTGTCTTTCTTTCTCTCCCCCCTCTCTGTCTTCCCTCCCTCTCTCCATTTCTCTCTGTCCTATCCAACAACAATGACATCAATAATAACTACAACCACAACAACAACAAAACAAGGACAACAAAAAGAATAAATAAATAAATAAATAAAATTTAAAAAAAATTTTATTATTTTATATTATCTTTATTTATTGGGTAGACACAGCCAATATTGAGAGGAAAGGGAGAGATAGAGAGGGAGAGAGACAGAGAGACACCTGCAGCACTGCTTTACCACTCACAAAGCTTTCTCCCTTCAGGTGGGGATGGGGGCCTGGAACCTGAATCCTTGAGCATTTTAATATGTGTGTCAGCCAGGTTTGCCACCACCTGGCCCCTAATTATTGTTTTTTCTAATCACCTTAACTTTTGTCCTGCTGTTTCCAATCCCTTTCACAGCAGAGAAGTCATAGATTACATTGGACTAGGACAGAAGCTATGACTGAAGAAAGAGAAATAACTGTGTTGGGCAGTGCATTTTTCAGGTTCTGAGTGGAAAAGAAGTACAATAAGGAAAGAAAGCAGAAGTGGGGGAATTGAAGTTAAAGATGACTACATCTTGGAAAATCCAGCCACAAAGTTTAAACTGTCTCATTACTATTTTTATTTAAACACAGGGGTCAGTTCTGCTAATGTCTGTATTGTGGATTCATGAAATGGTTGGCTACTCTTTGGCATTCAGTTAGTATGTGATATTGAGATCACTTAAAAGCTGGAGTAATCATTTTGTGTTTTTAAGAGTATTGCCTTTGATGTAAGTTCCTTTTAATGGTCTCAGATCCTGAGAAGGCTTCTATTTTGCCCTGAGGGTATTCAGCAATTGAAGAGAGGCTTTTGTCTTTTACATCTACTCTGGATCTAGTTTTATTGAGGCATTCTCTCACTTTTAAAAATTGCTTTACTTTATCAACATAAAATATGAAATCCCTTCCAAAAGCAAGAAAGGTTGCATTGTAATCATGATGCAGAAGTCCCTTGACCTCCAACTTTATTTTACTACTCTTGTGACACTAGCCAACATTTTTACGTTTATTCACACTTGTCTCTTTATCTATACCACTTATACTTACCTTTTCCAATTTCAGAAATATAATCAATGGCAGTATTTTATACGACATAAGCACCAGATAAATGGTAGTAATAGCTATTATGTTATTTTTAATATTTTATTTATTTTAATGAATGATACAGGGGAGGAAGGGAGAGAAAAAGGGAGAGAGGGAGGGAGAAAGGAGGGGAGGAAGAAAAGGAGGGAGAGAGAGAAAGAACAGAACTGCTCAGCTCTGGCTGATGGTGGTGCAGGGGTTTGAACCTGGGACCTCAGAGCCTCAGGTATAAGAATCATTTTCATGTGAGTCGGGCGGTAGCACAGCGGGTTAAGCGCACTTGGCGCGAAACACAAGGACTGGCCTAAGGATCCCAGTTCAAGCCTCCAGCTCCCCACCTGCAGGGGTGTCCCTTCACAGGCCATGAAGCAGGTCTGCAGGTGTCTATCTTTCTCTCCCCCTTCTGTCTCCCCTGCTCTCTCCATTTCTCTCTGTTCTATCCAACGACAGCAACAACAACAATAATGATAACCACAACAATGATAAAACAACAAGGGCAACAAAAGGGGAAAAATGGTCTCCAAAAGAAGTGCAGGCACTGAGCCCCAGCAATAACCCTGAAGGCAAGAAAAACAAAAAAGAATCTTTTTCATAATCATAATCATTTCATAATCTTTTTCATAATCATTCTGGTATCTCCTCAGCCCTGTTTTATTATTTTGATGTCATTGCTGCAGTACTTTGTATATAATATATATATATACACAAATGTATTTGTGAAAAGCTACCTGTCCAGGTGAAAAATGAATGTTTTTCTATGTGAGTGTAGAGAGAATCAAGGGGGCCATCAAACAGAATTACTAGGGAAGAGTTCTGGTGCCAGAGAATTGAACTGTGCATGTATGTATACATGTCGTCACGGATGATACTGATCTCTCAGTTCATACATGGAGGGAACCCAGTTAATTTTTCGGGAGCACTGTTGAAAGCACCTCATAGGTGAATGGTTTAAGTTGAAACACTTCAGAGGAGTGACCTTGAAAGTGACTTTGATTTATATTCTAAGACTGGTCCAGTCAGGTACCAAAAAGACCTGCGAAGAAGTGGATATATGTGACAAGTGAAAAGAGAGCTGTTTGAGTGAACATAAGTAGTGGTTAAGCTTAACAACTAATAAGAATAATCAGCCATGCTGCCTGTGTAGATTTAAGAGGCAAATTACATGTTTAACACATCTGACTAACAGAGGTGCTCTTAGCTATTGTGTGAGGACTTAGAAATTTGTTCCATGAGGCCTCTGTTGGCTAATATATAGAGTTCTTGTGTATTTATTCGTTCATTCATTCATTTATTCATTCATTCATTTAGACAGGAAAGAAGCATAGTCTTTCCTTCCACCACATCCCATACCCTTAATAACAATAGTTGGTATTTCTACATGAAAGAGAAGTAATGAGGAGGGGCTGGGGAAATCTTTTCTCATCACCTGTGTAACAACAAAGAAGTCAATTAATGCCATGTGATGACAAGGGAAGTTACAACTTTTACTTCTTTTTTTTTAAAAAAATGTTTAAATCAACATTATTTCAGAAACTGTACTGAGATTCAGAATTCTGTACTACTTCAAGTGCATTATTAATAGGATTGCCAAAATAAAGATGACATATAATTCAAAATGACTTTAAAAGGGGAATGAAGTTGTTGAAAGGCTCTTGTGTGCTTCAGTATGTTTGAAAGTAGGTTTTCTTGACCATGAATCAACAACGAAAGTCAGATCACTGTGGTTTTTTAGGATGTGGCAGTGATAACTGAGGGAAAATCCAGCTCCAAGGGGAAGACACCCCAGTGGAGTATTTTCTGTGGTGCATTTTTTTTTTAACTCTTCAATATACACACACCTCAGGAAAATACTTTTCTGAACTAGAACACACTTTAACCATCAGAGATGAATTTTTCCTGTTCTTGTTCAATGTAGATAACTTGTTAAGGGATTTTTGGGGTCTGAATGAATTAGCAGATTCTTAATCTATTGCTTTTTTTTTTTAAATCTGATGGATGATATTCCGTTATGTAGTCTCTCTCCTGATAATTGACATTTAGCTACTGGAATTAAATGTTTTTTTTCTTGTGTAAATAAAAGTGCAATTATGACTCTTAGGGTAAATGTGTAGCTATAAAAATCTTCCAAACTATTTTCCTAATAGTTGAAATATTCCACATCTCTACCAACAATTTATGAGATTTTCAGTTGTTCCACATTTTTGCCAATATTTGTATTTTCATCTTTTTTATTTTAGCTCTTCTAGAGAGTTCTGAATTGTATATAATTGAGGCTTTCATCAGCATTACTTGAATAACAATGATGTTAAACATCTTTTTGTTTGTAAATTGATTGTTCCAGTATCTTTTTTTCTTTTCATGAGTGACCTGTTCAAATATTTGGTATCCGTTTACTGAGTTACTTGTCTATGTGTTATTGATTTCTTAGAGTATTCTGGCTATAATGACTTTATGAGATCTAGAAAAATAATCCTATTAGTATTGGTTTGCACATATATATGTAATTAAAATACTGAGATGGTGTTGTCTCTGGTCTTTCCATTCTCAATGCTTACTTTTTTCAGATAGAAAAAATGAGATAGAGAAGCTTAGAGAGAGGGTGGGGGTAGACAGCATAACTCTTATGTAAAAAGACGCTGACACTTTAGGCTCCAAAGTCCCAGGTTCAATCCTCCATAATGCAGAGCTGTGCAGTGCACTGGTAAAAGAGAGAGAGAGAGAGAGAGACAGAGACAGAGAGAGACAGAGAGGAGCTTATAGAGAGATGGATAAGTAGATACCACAGTGCTGAAGCTTCTTTCAATGCAGTGTCAACCAGGCTTAAAATACACTTTTTTTAAAAAAAAATTTTTAATGTTCTCTTTTGTTGCCCTTGCTGTTTTTTATTGTTGTTGCTGTTATTAATGTCGGCATTGTTGGGTAGGACAGAGAGAAATGGAGAGAGGAGGGGAAGACAGAGGGGTGAGAGAAAGATAGATACCTGCAGACCTGCTTCACCACCGATGAAGCGACCCCCCTGCAGGTAGGGAGCAGGGGACTTGAACCGGGACCATTACGCCAGTCTTTGCGAAAAATACACATTTTTAAGAGTGTGTACAGAGATGTGAATAATTATTTTCCTTCACTATTTAAGCGCTTTATATGATTTTAGGCTTTAATTAATTATATCCACAATTTATCATCATAAAATCTTAGTTTTATAAATTAACAATCATATGTATTATTAATCACAAATCAAGTTCTATTTAAATTTAGAATTATAAACCTTGCTTTCATTACTAGAATAAACCACACAATTATATTTTTCTTCATATTTCTGGATTCATTTGTATATATTGGGTCTTATGAGAAGTAATGACTCATCTTTGCATAGAAAAATATCCTGTGACTTTTCTGACAGTCATATATATATATCTATATATATATGTATGTTTTGTTAAGAGCTATTGTGTCTATGTTCAGAAGAATTATTAGTATAAATGCTTTTTCTTTGTTGAAGACATTCTTGTCAGTTTCTCATATGAGATTTATGTACAGCTTTTAAAATTAGTTGATGAGATAGTCCATACATTTCTAATATCTAAGAAAGTGTTTAAAAGATTGTTCATAATACTACACCTAAGGAAGATGGGTCGATACTGGGGCAGCTTTGAATGTTCCTACTCATGACCACAATGTGAGCTTAGATCTACAGGGATGCAGAGGTCACATAGGCTCCTAAGCTGAATATAGGCCCCAGATCAGATCAAATCAATGGGCTTTATAGTCAACAATGTTTATACCCCTTTCCCATATTAGGGAGCTGTTCTCTTCCCTGATCCAGCTTTTTGGTCCTTTTTCCAGCCAGGGCATCATCTCCCCAGACAATAACTCGGATTCACCTGCATATCAGATTTCAGGCTCAGGGGAAAAAAGAAAAAGAAAAAAAAAACTAGTACACAGCAACAGGCCCTTTGGAATATAACTAAAATATTCCTACTAGCTATGTACAAAATGGAGGAGCCCCCAACTCTTCTTTTGCACTATTCCAGCCTTTAGGTTCATGATTGGTCAACAATTTGTTTGGTTTTGTATGTTAACTCTCTTTTCAGCCACCAGGTTCCAGATGCTAGCATGATGCCAACCAGATTTCCCTGGACAGACAAACCCACCAATGTGACCTGGAGCTCCACTTTCCCAGAGCCCTTCCCCACTAAGGAAAGAGAGAGTATGGATCCACCTGTCAACACCCATGTTCAGCAGGGAAGCAATTACAGAAGTCAGACCTTCCACCTTCTGCATCCCACAATGACCTTGGGTCCATACTCCCAGAGGGTTAAAGAATAGGAAAGCTATCAGGGGAGGGGTTGGGATATGGAGTTCTGGTGGTGGGAATTGTGTGGAGTTGTACCCTTCTTATCCTATGGTTTAGTCAATGTTTCCTTTTTATATAAAAAAAAAATTACCATAGTCCATAAATGTTTATATTTAACCATGAATATAAATGCTCAGTGAAGCCTCTGGGCATCCTTATAGTTATGAAATGTTACTTTTGTTTCATAAAAACTCTTTATGTTGAACTTTATTTTTCTGATATTAGCATGGACACAGTGCATGGCATATATTTTTTCTTTTATTTATTTATTTATTTTTTATTTAAGAAAGTATTAATTAACAAAACCATAGGGTAGGAGGGGTACAATTTCACACAATTCCTACCACCCATTCTCCATATCCCACCCCCTCCCCTGATAGCTTTCCCATTCTCTATCCCTCTGGGAGCATGGACCCAGGGTCATTGTGGGTTGCAGAAGGTAGAAGGTCTGGCTTCTGTAATTGCTTCCCCGCTGAACATGGGCGTTGACTGGTCGGTCCATACTCCCAGTCTGCCTCTCTCTTTCCCTAGTAGGGTGGGTCTCTGGGGAAGTGGAGCTCCAGGACACATTGGTGGGGTCTTCAGTCCAGGGAAGCCTGGCCAGCATCCTGATGACATCTGGAACATGGTGACTGAAAAGAGAGTTAACATATGAAGCCAAACAAGCTGTTGAGCAATCATGGACCCAAGCTTGGAATAGTGGAGAGGAAGTGTTAGGGGATACTCACTGCAAACTCTAGTGTACTTCTGCTTTCAGGTATATATTTTGCAGTAGTTTACGGATACGTGTGAACATATGCTCTCTCTCTCTCACAGAAACTGGTGTATATCTAGGTTTTGGGACATTGTTAGAAAGTGAACCACCTGAGATGGAATTAGAGTATACTATGAAAGGAAAGGTCTCACCCGAGTAATGAAGCTGAAGGGTTGTCATTCCTCACGTGTAGTCTCTGGACACAGTCTGAAGTGAAGCATGTTGAGGTGGCAATCGTTGTGTTGGTTAGGTTGTGATCGGCAGATGCAACATTATTTGATATGGATTGGGAGAGGCATACGGGAAAGTGGGCCCTATCCAAAGGTTCCAGGACTGGGGGAAGTAGAGGCTCTATAGTGGAGATGTGAGGTTCCTGCTGTCTTAGGGTTCAAAAAGACAATGGATAGTTAATGTTATCATCACATTATTTGGTAATTGGGTTAACTTTGAAAAGTCCTTTTGTTCGGGTTTGCTGTACAGTACCCAGTATCTTGTATATAGCTGTGCTATTGGTTGCTTCTGATCTACTTGGTCTAGGCTTTTGAGAGAGTCTGCATATCAATTACACAGCCTATATATTGAAAAGATTCAGTTTGTGTTTTGAAAAACTTCGAGACATACAATTGGTTTTCCCCCTCTCGTATTAATTAACTAGTGATGTATATGACTACATTTTACTAGGAGTGTACATAAACACCATTCCCACCACCAAAAGACTGTGACCCATCCCTCCCACCCACTCCCACCCCCACTGTCCCAGGAAGCTGCATGAATATAAATGCTCAGTGAAGCCTGTGGGCATCCTTATAGTTATGAAATGTTACTTTTGTCTCATAAAAACTCTTTATGTTGAACTTTATTTTTCTGATATTAGCATGGGCATAGTGCATGGCATATATTTTTCTATCTGATTTTTTTTTTTTTTTTCATTGCTGAGCCTTCACCTCTGGAGGTTGACTTCTCCAGATAGGAAGGATGAGTCATAAAGAAAGAGAGGAAATTACCATAACACTGAAACTCCTCCCTGCCATGTGTGGTGGGGGAGGGATTGAACCTGGGTCATGTGTATGGCAAAACAAGAACCCTCCCAGGTTTGCTAGCTTGCTAGCCCTCTCTCTAATTTTTTAAAACTATGTGTCTTTACACTTGAAGTGTGTTTCTTGTACACAACAGATAATTCATTCTCCCTTTCATGTTATTTTTTTCTGATTATTTTTGTTTTTTCATTTAATTTTCTTAATTTTGTTTCTGTTGTTCTATATTCTTTGAATCAATTATATTTCAGCATTCTGTTTTACATCTTCAACTGACTTTATCTTTATTATATTCGTTTATTTACTGCTGTAGCACTTTCACTATGAATTACTAACATCAAACTCTAAATTAAAATTTTGCTTCTTACCTCTTGACAGACCTCCTTCTTTTGCATCTTATTCTATTGCTGCAGTTTATTTCTATACTTTCACCCTATAAGCTTATTCCAGTTTACACTAAGTAATCAATGGTCCCTTAAGTTAGAGGAAAGTGTTTTATATATTTAAACCATGTATCGTGTTCTCTGTAGATTCAGATTTGCATCTGGCATCAATTCCTCCTAAGATAACTCTCTAGCATTAGTTTTTATAAGTTGTTTTTAAGATAAAATTCTTTTGATTGTTTTAAAAACTGAAAACTAAAAGAGAGGGGGCAGGCGGTAGTACACCAGGTTAAATGCACATAGTGCAAAGTGCAAGGATCCTAGTTCGAGCCGCCTGCTCCCCACTTGTAGGGGAGTAAGTAGTGAAGCAGGTCTTCAGTTATCTATCTTTCTTTACCCTTATCTATCTTCCCCTACTTGCTCAATTTCTCTTGGTCCTATCTAGCAACAATGGAAAAAAAAAGTTTTGGGGTGGTCCTCTTCTTTTCTTTTCTTTTCTTTTCTTTTCTTTTCTTTTCTTTTCTTTTCTTTTCTTCTAGGGTTATTGCTGGGGCTCAGTCACTGCACCACGAATCCACTGCTCTTGGAGGCTATTTTTCCCCTTTTGTTGCCCTTGTTGTTTAAAGTTGTGTGGTTATTATTATTGTTGTTTTTGATGTCGTTGTTATTGGATAGGACAGAGAGAAATGGAGAGAAGAGGGGAAGATAGAGGGGGGAGAGCAAGATAGACACCTGTAGACCTGCTTGACCGCTTGTGAAGCAACCCCCCCCCACCCCCCCCCCCCACAGGTGGGAAGCCAAGGGCTTGAACTGGGATCCTTACACCGGTCCTGTGCTTTGTGCCATGTACACTTAACCCATTGGCTACCGCGTGACCCCTGGGATGGTATTTTCAGTTTTTATGTTAGTTAGATAAAACATACGCTAGTAGGTCCCTCCCATTCATATCAATTTAAAAATATAGTACCATTGTCTTTTAGCTTGTATTATTTATGATAGAATGTCAACTGTATTTTTAAACTTGTTTTCCTGCTTGAGGAGCATTATTTTCTCTTTTAATTTTCAGATATTTCCACATAGCATTGGTTTTTATCACTTTGACTACTATACCTTTATCTAGTTCTTACTTGTAGAACACAAGATCAAGTACTACTGTCATCTAGTTATCTGAAAAAAATCGGTGTTGGAATACATATGACAATTCATCAAGCACTATAAATTTGGATTTAATTTTACTTTTCATTCATTTTTTTAGTTTTCCTTTAGAGAGAAATATAGCTAGAACTAATTTACAGCTGGAACTAGTTTACAGCGCCCCAGAACTAACAGGTTCTTCTTTTGGATAGAGTTCATCTTTTCAAACATGCCTGTTTTTACTTGACAGAAGGTTCATCTGGCCATCCTGACTTTTAGAGATGTCTGCTTTCTAAGATACCAAGTCTTAAGTCAGTATTTGCTAAACATTATATTCACTTCCAAAGTTTCTTGTGTCTTTCTCAGATTTAGTGCTTGCTTGTGTAGGTGGGCTGTTAATTTTTAAGATTTGTATACTTCCTTCAACATTTTCCTACTCTTTGTTTCCAAATCTTTCAGCTCCGCAAATCACAGTTTAAATCCCCATCCAGAACCTTTTGGCAGAACCAGAAGTCTTGCTTTCAGTGACTGTATATACATCTCTCATAACAAGATTCTCTGAGGGTCTCAGAGTACAGGAACATATACTTTCTCTTAGAAGAAACAGTAGCAAGCAAGAATATTGACATATAATATAAAACCAATTAAAGTCAGAAACTTGTAAGATAAATATTTGTTAAAGATCTTTCTGCATAAGATGTAATACATTGCTACAAATAGAATTGCTTTTGTGACAGTTAGTTGATTGGTCAATTACTGAATGATTTAAAGAGCCATTATGACCAAAAAAAAAAAAAAAGTCCAGAACTAAAAGAAAATCATTGAAAGGTATTCTCCAGCAATTTCAGGTGGTGAAGTTTGATCAGATATTAGTGAATTTGGAGCGATATAACTAGAGAAAATCTTAGAAAAGTAGATGGGAATAAAAAGTATATATGTGTGCTTATTTCTCTTGGCAGTGGAGAATGCTGTGAATGGACTTAATCACTAAGTAGTTACTTAAGTTTTAATTGAATATTACTATATTACTATTTACACAGGAATATATATTCTATAATATATTAGAATATGCTCTATATAAAAGGCAAATCTGAATTTCAGATTTGTTTATAAAGGCATACATAAGTCTTCAGTGAGAGATCTAGTAGATTTTACTTAATGTATTCAGAGTTGTAATCTTTCTCTCTTCATAACCTCCTCCTCCCTGCTCCAACCCAAAGTGTCTTTGCAAGAGCCTTCATCATTCAACAAAGCAGGGATTCCACCATTTAAACCAGGGATAATGTTCTATGACTTCCTGTGCTGATGGAGAAGCCTGCTTCCATCTAGGTCATCTGAGGACATCAGCTGGCCATAGTACAAGCCTGCAGCTTTGCAGCCACCAGACATTGTGTAATAAATAAGAATAAAATGTGCCTCCTCAGAGTTAGTGCTGGGAAAGAAACTCACGACATGGGGATGTTGATCATGTGTATGTGCTGGCTGGCTTGAGAACATCAGCTGAAGCTTTTAGAGAGATTCCACACTTACCTGGAAAGTGTTTGTAGGAGAAACACAGAGTAAATTAGTAAATCTGTAGTGAAAGCTATAAGAAATGAAGTATATGCAAAAGTGCACCGATAGCCAAGGTATTTACCGTCAAGAGACTTTTATATCAACTACTGAGGTCAAGTTTATTGCCGAAAAGATAAGAACAGACAGCCCTGCATTGCTCAGTACTCCTAACTTTTCCTACCCTGCTGCATGTGTTTACTCTCAAATAGAGATAGATGTTACCCATATTTTTGCAAATGCTAAATTGTTATGCAACAAGGTCATAGACTTTAGAATCATCTCTGAATCACCCCCTTTGTTGTCCTCAGGCTCATCTATTTAGAAAATCTGTTTTGGCTCTGTCTTCAAATGATATATACTCCCCCTCATTCTCACCACCTCGAATACATGCATACCAGTCAGAGCCATGAACGTCTCTGATTTGGGTTTCTGCAGTGGGCTTCTCTGCTGAGTGTCTGTTTCCCCCTGGCTCCACCTACATCTGCTTTTAATACAGTAACAGACTGAATATTTGGGAAGTAAAAATGACTCCTCTGCTCTTTTGTGTAGCAATTTACAGAGTTCCCATTTCTCTTAAGGCTATAGCTGAAATCTCTGCAGTGACAACCAGGACTCAGCCTGATCTGGTTCTGCTCCATCTCTTGTCTCACTAGCTTCTTTCTGCTCCAGTCTCTCTAGCTTCACTCTGAGGAATCTCTTGGGAGTGATTCATCTAGTATAATTTTCTTTTGCAAACAAAGTTTGCTTTTTTTTATCACACTGGTATGCATTCTGTACAAGTTTCTTTTTTAAAATATTATTTTATTTACTGAATAGAGAGAGAGAATTCGAGAGGGAATGGAGAGATAGAGAGGGAAAGGAACAGATACCTGCAGCACTGCTTCACCACTTACAAAGCTCCCCGTGCAGGTGGGGCAAGGGGGCTTGAACCCAAGTCCTTCACCATTCTCACAAGTGTGCCATCACCTGGCCCCTATATACAAGTTTCCATTAAATGCCCGTTTTTTTTTTTGTCATTTATTGTATGTATTGGACTCAATGAAAGGGAAAGCACAAGTTCATAGGATTATGAAGAATGAGTAATGCAAATTTATATTTATCTTTCTGCTTAATTAGAAGGATATTTAATCAGAACCTCTTGGTATGCTTCTAAATTCTGCTTCTAAGACCCCTTCTGTTTCATTGGTTTAATCCCCCCTGCTTGGCACTGTATTCTATTTACATAACCACTGTTAACTAAGCACCCCCCTGCCTCCAGGGCATTGGTTTAATACTCACTGGTTCGCGTGCTTTTTCCTTCTCCCCACCCCCTATCCTACCTACATCCTCTTTGGACCTGACTCTTCCGCCTCAGGATAGATAAGGACAAGATTGTGATTAGAGATAGATTAGATTGCTATGCGTTCCACATGAATAAAGACTGAACTGCGTACCACTCTGCCATGAGTCCCTGGTTGTCTCTCTCTCTCTCTCTCTCTCTCTCTCTCTCGCCCGCGAAGCTCAGCCTGACAAGAACCATGTTGATTGAATTGTAGATTCAGTTGACGAATTGTATATTGAGTGATTGTAGAATGAATGTTGAAGAATACCTTGTGGCAAAGTGTATAAAATATGACTAGTACTCATTACAATTTCCATCTTCTGCTTTACCCAGAACCATGGGAGATAACATGTTCATGTCCTTTTTTAGTTTGAATGTCACATAACTTGTGGTGATCATATGAGAAGATAATAGCTTTGCGCTCTGTTCTACTTGAGAACTCAGGTGCTGAAAAAGACCTTGAAGTCAGTGATGATCAGAGAGGTGAAAATAAAGACAATGAAAATGTTGTCTCTATACCCAGGTGAATGCCATACATTTGAAAGGATAGTAACAGGGCTGGGTGGTGGTATACCTGCTTGAGCACACGTGTTACAGTGCACAATGACCCAAGTTTGAGCCCCTGGCCTCCACTTGCAGGGGAAAAGTTGTGAAGTTTTCAAATTGTGAAGCACTGTTGCAAGTTTCTCTCTTTCTCTTTCACTCCTTTCACTCTCTATTTATGGCTGTCTTTATGCAATAAATAAATAAATAAAGATAATTTAAAAGGAAAAGAAAATCTTTAAAAATATATTTTAAAATTAAAAAAAGATAGTAAAAACAAATGGTGGAGAGGTTGTAGCAAAAAATAGACACTTCTAAACTGCTGGTGGGAATGTAAATTGATCCAGCTCTTGTGGAAAACAGCCTGAAGATTTTTTTTAGAACATTTAAATGGACTTACCCACCCTAGGACCCAGTAATTTCTCTCCTGGGGATTTAGCCAAAAGAAATAGAAACGCCTATCAGAAGAGATCTATGTACACCTTTGCTATAGTAGCACAAGTTTTAATAGTCAAAACTTGGAAATAATCCATATTTCTAAAGATAGATGAGTGCCTAAACAATTGTGGTATATATATATATATGTATATATACATATATATATATATATATATGCCACATATATGAAATATTTTAAAAAATATTTATTTCCCTTTTGTTGCCCTTGTTGTTGTTATTATTGTTGTAGTTATTATTATTGTTGATGTCATCATTGTTGGATAGGACAGAGAGAAATGAATAGGGGAAGGGAAAACAGAAAGGGGGAGAGAAAGACACCTGCAGACCTGCTTCACCACCTGTGAAGCGACTCCCCTACAGGCGGGGAGGCCCGACTCCCAATTGTGGTATATTTACATGATAGAAAATTGCTCAGCTGTTAAATGTGATGAAGTCATCTCCTTTGTGTCATTGTGAGTGGATGAAACTTGAAGACATCATGTTAAGTGAGATAAGCCAAAGAGGGAAGAACAAATACTGAATGATCTTGCTTATAAGTGGGACTTAAAAATAGGGACAAGGAGGGAGAACACAAAATGAAACTTGGACTGGGCATGGTGTATTGCATCAAAGCAAAGGACTCTGGTGAAGGAGGGACTGAAAGGACCTAGGTTGTGAGTGAGAGCTTTTTTGCAGAGAATTTTCACAAGATGATGAGAAATTATACCTATGAGTCAGTGACTGCACTGTAAACCATTAACCTCCCAATAAAAAATAACAATAACTACAACAAAAGAATGTGCAATTCATTTCCCTTTCATCAAACTCCACACACACAAGAAAATGACAGGGTCATGAGATGACTCAACTCTCTTTACCTAAACTTTTCAGTGACCATTAGGATGAACCGTGTTGGATTTGTGCCTATACAAGAAATCAATCAATTTCTTTTTTAGGTAGAGATAGAAAAAGCCGAGAGGCAGACACAGAGCAAAAGAGACCACAGAGAATAAAAAAGACCACAGCACTAAGCTTTCTTCAACGTCAGTGGGGCTTGAACCTGGCAATCATGCTTGAGAGTGCAATGCTTTTCCCCTTGTGCCACTTCCTAGGTCTTGCAAAATTGTGTTTTATAAACTCTATTAAATTCCTGAACCTAAAAAACTGAAATCCCACTTGTATTCACAGAGACTGAAAAAAAAAAAAAAAAGCTAAAGCACATTCAGAAAACTGGTACTTCCACCTATTATAGTGTCCCTAGAGAAGGATAGGTATTAAAAGGTGGAGGAGGAGGCATAGGCAGTATCCTGAGAGGCAGGTGAGGTTTTACAGGCATGATTTGAATCCATGGTAATTCAAGTTCCTGGTTCTACCCCTTGTCACATCAAGATAAAGTGATTTAGCATCAGGCAGTGCTGCACCTGGTAGAGCGCACTTGCTACCATGCTCAAGGACCTGGGTCTCCACCTCTGGGCCTCTGGTCTCCACCTGCAGGAGTTAGGTTTTACAAGTGGTGGAGCAGGTGGCTCTTTTTCTCTATCTCTATTTTCCCTTTAGCTCTCAATTTCTCTTCATCATATCAAATAATAAGGGAATAAAAGAGGGAAAAAGAACTGCTGGGAGCAGTGAACTTAGCAAACAGGCACGGAGACCCAGCAATAACCTTGGAGGCAATTAAAAAAATAACTGATTAATATAACCTCCAATGTGCTTTGACAAGAAGACATATTCTTATAGGCATGGTAATTTAAAATTCAACAGAATTACTTGAAGTGAAGATGAAACACATGTCTTGAGTATTGTATTAAGATTACAGATGTATGTGTTGAAGAACATTTCCTCTGAATGAAAGGAAAATACCAATTAAACTGATTTGGGGCATATGAGAATTCACTGCATTTCATTAATTTTATATTAATTATGAATAGAGATTTAATCCCCCCACTGTATGTCCTCTTCAAACTCAAAGTAAACAAAATTATTCATAGAGAAGAAAAAGAGTGGGGCCGGGCTGTGGCACACCTGGTTAACCACATTATAGTGCTCAAGGACCTGGGTTCAAGCCCCTGGTCCCCACCTTCAGGTGGAAAGCTTTACTAGTGGTGAAGCAGGGCTGCATGTGTCTTTCTGTCTCTCTCCCTCTCTATCTCCCCCTCCTTTCTCAATTTTTGTCTGTCTTGATCCAATAATAGATAAATAAAATTTTTTTAAAAGAGAAGAAAAGGGGTCTAAGAATAGTGGGATTATGCACAGGGTGAGGTCCAGTCGAGCAAAATAAACCTGTAACTAATGAGAGACCTCCTTGGTAGGTGGCAGGCAGTTATTACACACCCATGCCTTATAATTTCAGATTTGTCTAAAGTATTTGAAACTATCAGCAGATCTGGGTACTTACTGGTCCACAAAATTCCTGTTATAATTTCAGTGAGGAATAACTTCAAGATTGATGTAGAACCTATGGATCTCAGCTCCTCCACTAGGCAAAATACAACAGGGCTCGGCTGAATAGGCATTACATCTACAATTGTTCATCATAACATGCGGACTTGAATGAACCACATTCAGATTAAGGTTGAGTTGGATTCTTTAGTGACATTCACTCATAGGGTTCTAAGAAATCTCTACATTAGGAAAAAAGAATTTATATTATAAAATTATCACTTTCTGTCCCATGCTTTGTTTCATGAACTACTCATCTTCCAAACCTAGACTTTCTCTGTACCTCCACAAATTCTTCCATTCTACAAATGATAAAAAGTCCCTCACCTGTGTGATATTGCTGTCTTTGCTTCAGCAGATTCCTGATAAACTGTGTCAGCAAGATAGACTGACAGTGAGTGTTGACTTATACCTTGTGCCTCGCCCTTCATTCAGTTCCATGTAATCCTTTCAGAGTAGACTGTTTGCGTATCTTTTTCCCCTCCAACACTTGACTTCCCGGTACAGCCTGTGTCCTCAGATTTGTATTGTGTTAAAGATAAAAAGGAACCAACAAGTGTAAGAATTAGACATGAAAACTCTACTCAAATGGCATTTGAGGATGCTTCAGTACTGTGGTCTCTTTCATTCTCTCTGCTTCATTGCCTCTCTATCCCCATCAAAATCATCATCATAATCATCATCCACTACTTTAGAAAAGAGAGAATTATTCCTTGTTCATTAGCTATATAGTAAATTGGTGTCTGATATCAATTGTTGTCATGGGATGAGACCAATGTAAAAGGATGGGATGTAAGTGGGTTTCATCCTATAGGACCTTAGGAAATTCATTTAACCTCTTTATTTTTGTTTATTTAAAAGAAGACTGTCATGGCTAAAATATCACCTATTATCATAACTAGTCCTCTTATCTAATTTGGCTGATGTTTAAGATATTTGAATCATTTGTGAGTGTCAGTCTTGAGAACCGTGAAGTTGTTTAATGTAGATTTATTTAGCTACATTAAAAATGACTAATTTGTGTAAAATAAAATAGAGAAGGCCAATTTAGTGGTTTTCAGTACACCCATTCTATGTCAGGGTTGAATGTTTGAGTCCTACAAGTATTTTACTATCAACTGGAAATAGAATAGAAATATTTATGTGAAAGATGGAAAGTTCTGCTGTTTTCCTGTTGTAGACATCTGGTGTATCTAGCCAGTGAGGTTGTGCATGAACCAGGTTCGAGCCCCTGGTACTTGTGACACTAGGGAATCTTCGGTGATATGGTGACTTTTTCTATCTTTGTATTCCTCTATCTATGACTATTCCCTTCTACCAGGGACATAAAAATCAACGTCAGTATCTGGTTGGAGAATTGACTCAGTGGCTAAATTTGGGACTTCTAAGCCTGCCCTGGCTTTGATCTCTGGCACCACAGATCCCAGAGCTGTATTCTGCACCCACTCAATAAATAAGATACATAATTTTAAAAAATCTGTAGTATTAGCTTCATTAAAATAAATAGAAATGGGGAAATACCTATTTATCCAAATAAATAAAATAATTATTTTTGTTTTTCAAAATTTCTCAAATTCAAATATCTACATTTTGTATAGTTATTAGAGAAATGAATTTCATATTGAATAATTTCTCTAGCATTTGATTTCCTTGTCATGTGATCAAATAAAAATTGTGCATCTCTTATATACTGTACTATATGCAGTATATGTAGTAACTATGTTTGGTTAACTATTCCACTAATTTTGGATGTTTTGATTGGTCTAAATATTGCTACTATAAATTATTTTGCAAATAGGACTTTGCTGTAAATGAATTTTCCTTCCTTGGCATATTCTTTCTTCATTAAATTTCCAGAGAATAGATAGTTAAACCACTGGACTAGGCTTAACTCCAGGAAGCACAGCTAGTGCGAAGGGCAAGTATCTACTTTCTTAATAAGTAAATCTGGTGAGCATCAGCATCCTGAAACTGAATGAAATTAGTAACAAATACAACTAATTTAGTGGGTAATTAAGTGCGTTAAACAATAAAGACAAAATAATGAAAAGCAAATTAGGGAAATAGACATAGCTTCAGAAGGAAAAGGAATTTCTGAAACTTATTTATTCCACTCACTGTGCTTGTTTCCTCAGTTCTTTTGCCTATGGTAAAAAATTTAAAAGTACACTAGAAATGTTATGATTCCTGAAATGTATAGTGCAGTTTTAGTTTACCTTATCATTTTATGAGAGTGTTGTGTTCTTTTTGGAGAGAGAGAGAGAGACAGACAGATAGAGAGAGAGAGAGAGAGAGAGAACATTTATTAAACACAATTGAAAGAAATTTATTGTGGTAAATTTTCCTCCAAAGCAATAGATGTGAAAAAAGATGGAGAAAATCTGGGATTATTAGCCTTCATGGAAAGGTTCCTTCCCAACTTATCCTGTAGTACTTTTAGAGGAGATATTTTCATTTCATCATTCAGTTTATGAATTAATCTTTAAGTTTTTGCATTTGTTTATTGCTTTCTATTAAAATTCTCATTTCGATATTGAAATTCTATGAAAATGCATCATTCTCCTGTAGAAATGTTTTCAGAGAAAACTATTTTCATTTTCTTAAAACAGTAGTCCCTTGGCTCTCATTAAGACGCTCAGCCTATACTGTCAAATGTAAAACATTAATTCCCCAATAAAGAAATAAAAAAGATGCTCAGCTTAAATTTAAAATAGCCATATACTTTATATAAGATATAAATATGTATATATATATATTTCTAAAATATACCTTTCCCATCATGGTAATCTTTCTATTAAATTCCTGTCCTTTATTTTTAGGGCTATCGGTTTTTCTCAAATGCTTGCTGTTCCTGATTATCTGTTCACATTTATGAATAAAAGATTAGGTTGTCTAATACAGATATCTGGCAAGGATTTTCTCTTATAATAATGAAAGTTTTAGAGCTACAGATTCGGAGCTGCTGAGGGTCATGGTTGTCCTGTTTTCTGGCAGTATGATATAACAGATGCAGTGCCAATCCACCTCTGTGATGCTTCCCCCCTACAGGTGGGAACCAGGGACTTGAATCTGGGTCCCTATACACTCTCACATGGGTGCACTACTTCTAGACCCCCTTCCTTTTTTTACTATACTGAATATCAGATTCAGTGTGTTGATAAATGAAGTAAAAACAACACACATCTAAGTATGTAAGAAATAAAAAAAAAAAGCCTAGGACAATTACTATTACTTTTGAGCATAGCTCAACTGAGTGCAGTGAGACAGGGTTGGTAAGCGGTCAGTGAGCTAGGGAATGTCCTGAAGGATCTCTGGAATCAGTGCTGATTGAGGTTAAGAGTGGATGAAATTTTGGTGCTGTAGTCTTTTTCACACTCTCTCTGCCTCAGTCTAAAAACAAACAAACAAACAGCCCTCAGAAATTGAATACAGGGAGTCGGGCTGTAGCGCAGCTGGTTAAGCGCAGGTGGCGCTAAGCTCAAGGACTGGTGTCAGGACCCCGGTTCGAGCCCCCAGCTCCCCACCTGTAGGCAGGTCCCTTCACAGGCGGTGAAGCAGGTCTGCAGGTGTCTGTCTTTCTCTCCCCCTCTCTGTCTTCCCCTCCTCTCTCCATTTCTCTCTGTCCTATCCAACAACAACGACATCAGTAATAACTACAACAATAAAACAACAAGGGCAACAAAAGGGAATAAATAAATAAAATAAAATTAAATTAAATTAAAAAAATAAATTGAATACAGGTTCATCTGGATGCAAATCTTATACACATTGTTCTATGTTAGCAGAGTCCAGCTAAAAAGGGGCTTTGTTAAAAGGTTCAAATGCCCCCAGGAGTTTAAAAATGCACCCTGTAGGTAAGTGTTCTTAACTTTGGCTTGGTATAGCATCATTTGGGAGAGCCTTAAAAGTATTGCTGATTGAGGGCTGGGTAGTGGTGCATCCGGTTGGAGGCAAATATTACTATTCATAAGAACTTGGGTTCAGGCCCTCAACCCATAAAAAATGTGACTGGGGGATGGGTGGTAGCTCACCCTGTTAAGCGCACATAGTGCAAAGCACAAAGACTGGTGCAAGGATCCTGGTTCTGGTCCATGGCTCCTCACCTGCAACGGTGTCCCTTCACAAGCAGTGAGGCAGGTCTGCAGGTGTCTTATGTTTCTCTTCCCCTCTCTGTCTTCCCCTCTTTTCTATATTTTTCTCTGTTCTACCCAAAAACAAACAAACAAACAAACAAACAAAAAACCACCAGCAGCAACAACAACAAAACAGCAACAACAGCAATGGAAAAAAAAGATGGCGTCCAGGAGCAGTGGACTCATAGCACAGGAACCAAGCCCCAGTGATAACCCTTGAGGCATAAAGACTGATCTCCAGAGATTCTGATTTAATTGGCTTGTGGAGAGCAAATCAGGTGTCAGGATTTTTAACTTTCCCCCATCAACAGATTCTAATGGGCAAATTTAGAGTCACCATTGCAGAGAAGTGATTTAACCAGAGTTATCTTGTAGAAAGATTATTTTGGTATCGGTACTGAGAATGGATTGAAGTAAAATTAGCTATGGATAGGAGAAATTAGTCAGGAGGCTGGCACAGCCAGGCAAGCTTGAACTGATGGGGATCCATCCCTGACAGCAAATAACTCCAGTGTCATGTACTCCTGGACATTGTGGTTGCTACCACGTCTTCTGAGGTCTATCTTGTTTTTCTCAGTGGACTCTTCTGCTGTCAGCTCCCTTTGATCACATGTCCCTGGTGCACCAAACCACATCTTTCTATGCTGACTCTGGTATCTTGACAATGTCCTTCTCTGGGTATTCACATACTGTAGCAACTCTGAATGTTGGCTAGGCCAGGTTGGGCATTTTCTCTCATCTGACTGGCCTTATAACAGAGGATGCTGGAAGAAAGGAAAAGATGGTAACTGAATGATCTCTTGGACTTTGTGAGGGATTTGGTGGTTATGAGTGGGTGGAGGTGCAAAACGTTGGAGGTAATGGTGACACACACGTACCATGTGTGGATATGGAATTATACAATTGATTTTTTTTTTCTAATTTTCAATTCAATAAAAAAGAGAAACTGATGGATGAGGGGAAGATAGAGAGAGAGACTGATAGAGAGACACTGCAGAGATAGTAGGTGGAGATCAAGGTTCAAATCTGGTTTCTTGTGCATGATAACATGTGCTCTTAACGGGGTGTGCCACTGCCCAGGCGCCTGAAGTTTTAAGATTGTGTAAAACACTGTTAAAAATCACTACTAAAGAATAAAGAGGATTTTCCTAGTTGCTCCCATGCTGGACACGGAGCAGTGCCCTCCATTTAGGGATACTCTCAGTACTTAGTTCACAGAGGGAGCTCACCATGTTTCCCTAGAAGGGGTACACTCCCCCTCTGCTATTCTTTACCTCAGCACCATTAGCCTCTTGTGAACATGGTCACTGGTACTACCCTAGCTTTCACTATTGTCCTTACCTCTTGAAGTGTCTGGATACTCTTTGATCCAAAGGATGAATTCCCTTTTTTTCTACAGGGACACTCTAGTGGATCACTCCTTTTATATTAACTCCTGAAAAAGGAGTCATTCTTTGAATATTCATGATCTTCAACTGTGAGTTCCCTAGAATGTTGAGAACAGGAGATGTGGTATATTGAGACTGTTCTCTTTTTCTCTTTCCATTTCTTTTTTATGAACTTTTGGAATTGGACTGCTTTCTAAAATCATAAAGAAACAGAGAAAAAGAGAGACACCATAGCACCAGAGCTGCCCACAGAGCAGTGTTACTCAGATGTGGTGCTGGGACTAGAATCTGAACTCTGGGCCTTGCCAGGCAGCTGGCCTGTCCAGCTACTCCTTGGCCCTGATGCATTATTCTCTTTCCCGAAATGATGATGGCACTGATGATGATGATAACAATTTTCTACTGTATTTTTTTTTTGTATTTTTTCTTGGTTTAGTACTTAGTGTCTTTGGGTAGAAAAGGTAATAGAAGAGTTTTTGATTTGCCAGAATAAGGAGTCAAAAGACATGACGGAGCATTACCATTAGATATTAAAATTTATTTATTTTTATTTATTTATAACCTTTTGTTGCCCTTGTTGTTTTATTGCTGTGGTTATTATTCTTGTTGTTATTGATGTTGTTTTATTGTTGGATAGGACAGAGAGAAATGGAGAGGAGGGGAAGACATACAAGGGGAGAGACACCCCTGCAGGTGGGAGAGCTGGGGGCTTGAACTGGGATCCTTAAGCTGGTCCTTGTGCTCTGCACGACATGCGCTAAACCCGCTGCGCTACTGCCCGACCCCCAAAATTTATTTTTTGATATATGCAGTTGAAATTAAGATTGGAGCTGATTTGTATCTTGATTGGTTTGTCTTTAATATAGGCAAAATAGGACAAAATTTGGAACTTTTATTAAAAGTATTTGTTTACAACTTAGAGTTATTTATAATTCAACCAAGTACTATCAATAAGAAATCACTTTATTAAAAGATGTTTATTAATTATATAAAAATATCCTTTTAAAATTAGTTTCTAAGCCAAAAATAAGAAGACCTGATTTCTATATTACAACAGAAGTCATAGAGTGGTTTCAGATGTCAAAATTTGATTAAATTGAAATAAAATTCAATGTAAAAAGTGATATGTAATGTATATCAGACTTACTAATAAATAGTTTGAAGAAGCATCACTGAACAACCATAATTCCAGACACCACTGATGACTTTTAAATAATCTATGTATTGAAAAAACTTTTGATCTAAGGCAGATTCCTATCCCAACTCCTGATTTAAACCTACCACTAGACTAATTTGCTTAATGGATGAAAGCTATTCCTTTAGAACTTTTAATATTCATAAAAGTGGGAAGAGATGAGAGCATCAAAGAATATTCAGTGGATGCTAGTAGAATGATTTTTTTCTAACTTTTCAA
This sequence comes from Erinaceus europaeus, assembly GCF_950295315.1. Taxonomy (NCBI): domain Eukaryota; kingdom Metazoa; phylum Chordata; class Mammalia; order Eulipotyphla; family Erinaceidae; genus Erinaceus; species Erinaceus europaeus. The sequence goes on from NC_080175.1 coordinate 68,848,156, forward strand.
GTCTTTACTTTACTCAGTTATACCTTCCTCCACCCCAAACTTCACAATTTAGCCCGGAAAATATTTGTGAGTGTTTTTATAAAATGCCTTGGCTGAAATCAAGATAATCAATTCAGATAGCACTGCAAACTACAGCTAAAACTGAAACTGTTGTAAAAATGAAACCTTATTTGGATTTGACATGCACATATCAAACACAAGTGAAAGTGAGTTCTAGAGTCTTCTTTTAATGCCTAGAATTGTAAACTTCAGTTTATACAATCCTATTTGCAAAACAAGAAAGTTAACAATTTTCATGAAATTTTCCATGGCAACTCAAATATAAAGATATCAGTTCCAAGAACACATTTTTGAGTGTTTTTAGTATTTTATTGTATAACGGATTTATTCCTAGAATCTTAAAACTAATTTAAATCACCTTTAGGCATTCTTGCCATTCCTTTACCATCATATTCTTTTCTAGTTCAAACATCATTCTTCTTAATGGATAAATTGCAGGCTAAGGTTTAATAGTTTTGCTTTTCTCTTGGTCATTTGTTCATATTACATAGTTGGCCCCAAGCAATGTCATTCTTATCCTATCACTGGTAATCTTTTTGTTCTCAAAATACTAGAAAAAATTTTTCTATTATCTTTAATATTTTCCACAAATACTAGACAACTTAGTATCATTAGGCCATCATACTTATCTTTTGTATGTTTATTTTTGTTTTGTTTTGTTACTTCTTTTAATATATTCCTTAAAAAAACAAACAAGTAAAAACTAACAAAATACTGCTTAGCTTTGGTTTATGGCAGTACTGGAAAGAAATAAAACTGGGACCCTGGAGTCTCAGGCATGAAATTCTTTTGCATAACCATTATACTTTATCCCTGGTCCTCCTCTATTATTTCTTTTTAAGTATACTTCGCAGACATAAGGTTAACATAAAATTGGTTATATAGACATTTGGATTTCTTTACATGCCTTTATGATTCTTCATCTACTTTGTTGCAATCAGAGAATATGAGAGGGACGAGCAAAAGGACAAAATAGCTCATTAGGTAGTGCATTGTTTTGCTCTGTGTACAACCCAGGTTCAATTCTGGCCCTCACTGCGTTGGAGGAAGTTTCGGCACTATGCTGTCTTCTTTTTCTCTCTCTTGACTTTGTCTCTACTTGAAAAAGCTAGTTCGGAACTGTGAAGTTTCAGAGGTGATGTGTGTGTATGTGACACTACTAGTCTGTAGAACAATATACAAACATTTTCTTTTTTTTGTTTTTTTTTCTTAGATTCTTTTTAAAATTTTTATTTATAAAATGGAAATATTGCCAAGACCATAGGATACATTGGATACAAGAAGGGTACATTTCCACACAATTCCCACTACCAGAACTCCATATCCCCTCCCCTCCTCTGATACCTTTCCTATTCTTTTTTAAAAAATATTTATTTATTCCCTTTTGTTGCCCTTATTGTTTTTATTGTTGTAATTATTGATGCTGTCGTTGTTGAATAGGGCAGAGAGAAATGGAGAGAGGAGGGGAAGACAGAGAGGGGGAGAGGAAGATAGACATCTGCAGACCTGCTTCACTGCTTGTGAAGTGACTCTCCTGCAGGTGGGGAGCAGGGGACTCGAACCGGGATCCTTAAGACCGGTCCTTGCACTTTGTGTTGCCTGTGCTTAACCTGCTGCGCTACCTCCCAACTCCCAGCTTTCCTATTCTTTAACCCTCTGGGAGTATGGACCGAAGATCAGTGTGGGATGCAGAAGGTGGAAGGTCTGGCTTCTATAATTGCTTGCCCGCTGAACTTGGGCATTGACAGGTTGATCCAGATCCATACTCCCAGCCAGCCTCTCTCTTTCCCTAGTGGGGTGGGGGTCTAAGTTGCACTCTCCAGTGTCATACCCAGTAGCCATAGGAAGTTATTGCACTCTAGAAATGGAATCAAAATGGATGCATTCTAGACACCTCAATAAACAATCCACACATTCAATTGTAAAGACTTTGGGAAATTATAAAGTACGCATTAAGAATGTTGATAGGGATTACATGCTGACTGATAGTATATTTTATATACTAGGTTAAATAAAATGAATTATTTGTACATGATTTTTTTTTTACTTGAACACTGTATACGTGGGCCATAAAATAGGTCACCTGGAGAGTGCTCTACTTTGTCACATGTGCAGCCCAGCTTTGTGTCTGGCCTTCATTGCACTGAAGGAAGCTTTGGTGCTGTGGTCTCTTTCATTCTCTCTCTCTCTTTCTGCCTATCTGACCCTATCTTAAGATCATATATGTAGTGTGTATCATATTTCTATTGGAAAGCATTATTCTCAGAATATTAATTAGTTAATTTTTGTAGTTTCCAGGACTTCATGACAGAGAGAGAGAGAGAGAAAGAAAGAGAGAGAGACTGAGACTGAGGGAGAGAAAGTTGTCAGAGGGAGTGGGGAAGATTCCACAGCACTAAATATTCCTAGAAAATTTTTAATGATATACATTAACTTTCTTTTGCTTATTAACCAGTTACCACAAATTTAATGACTTAATACAAATTAACATAAACTTTGAGGGGCCAGAAGGTGGTGCACCTGATAGAGAACACATGTCACAGTGTTCAAATCCCTGCTCCCCATCTGCAGGAGGGAAGCTTCACAAGTGGTAGAGCAGTGTTGCAGGTGTCTTTCTGTCTTATCTTCTCCTTCCTTCTGAATTTCTCTATCTCTATCCAAAATAAATAAAATACTAAAAATCTGAAAAGCAGAAACATAGAGTTTGAGAGATCAGAGCTTTCAAGTGAGTTGACAAAGGGTATATGTTCTGTTTGTAAGTCCCTAAGGAAAAATTTAAACCTCCATTCTTTGTTTTTTGGCCTTTTTCTGACTCTCCTAAAAATTAAAAAAAGAATTCAGATTTCTCTTTTTCTCTCTGAACTTTCTCTTATTCCATGTTTTACTGTGATCCTCTGCTTACTAAACTCTCATAGGGGTTCTTATGATGACAAGGGGCCCATATTGAGAGCCCTCGTTTATCCTTAAAGTGCCACATAAGGTAATATATTAACAGAATAAAGGGATTAGGATGTGGACTTCTTTGGAGGATCATCATTAATTATTCTGTGACTATATTGAACATATTTATTGTGATTTCTTGGCTTTTTTCTTTTCTTGTTGTTGTTCACAATTTAAACAGTGTAGCTCAGCTCAAATACATTAAGGGTAATGACCCTCTAATGCTTAATAAGCAGACATATAAAACAATAAATCTGGAGTGAAATGATGCAATGGATTCTCACTGTGATTTTAGGTAAATCAGTCATTCTCTTTCATCCCTTCCTCTTCTAAAATTTTTAAAATTATTTTTTCTTTGGTAGAGACAGCCATAAATTGAGAGAGAAGGAGAGGGAGAGGGAGAGGGAGAGGGAGAGGGAGAGGGAGAGGGAGAGGGAGAGGGAGAGGGAGAGGGAGAGGGAGAGGGAGAGGGAGAGGAGAGAGCGAGCTGCAACTCTGCTTCACTATTCACAAAGCTTTCCCCCTGTAGCTGGGGACTGGGTGCTTGAACCGTGGTCCTTGTGAATTGTAACATGTGTGTTCAACCAGGCGCACTACCACATGCCCCTTCTTTTTCTATTTAGCAAAGGAAAATCTTTGATATTTTTATTAGCACTATAAAGCTACAACTCTTTGAGCCACAATTCCAATGTTCTTTACTTGTTTTGCTTAGTGTGGTTTCGGTTAAACTTGGAGTATGCTTCTTCTATCTCTTGTTAGACTTGTAAATGGTGAGTACACTTTGCAAATTATTTTAATGTATTGAAGTTAGTCAACAATTGCCTTCTCATTCCACCATTCAGTAGGTAGACTTCCTGCTAACACATAAACTACCTACTCTAATAGTCACTCAGTTTAGAACAAACCTGAAATATTTTGACAATACCTACCTTTGCATAATGTCCTTTAGGAAGTACTTAAATAGAACTCTTTTTTTTCTTTGCTTCTCTCTTTTTCTCCTAGTATTATTTAAAAATGCAGGCTTATGATTTTATTTTATTTTACTAACATGATATTTTTAACCTACTCATTTCTAAAGTCATTTTAGAAAGAATTTTTTTTTTCAGAGAGAACCACAGTACATAATCCGAGTCATGATTTTAGAATGAATGACTAAGGATGAGCAGCTCCTTATCCATTCACTGAATGTGAGAGATTGTTTGACCATTCTGTTCAATCACATTATCTCATTGTTTGTTTCCAGGGTATTAGAAAGAAAATATTCATGTACAATCCCAAAACAAGATCTAAAACTACATACAAATGATTTTAGGAAAGAAAAAAAAAAAAACAACCTTTTGGAAATTTGTGGCATATGTTCCAGTTTGCAGCAAATAACTAAATAACCACAAAACAACTAAAGACAGATTTATGTTTAGAACTCTTGAGAGAGGGCAGAGGGCAGATAGCATAATGGTTATATAAAGAGACACTCCTGCCTAAACCCCCAAAGTTCAAAGTTCAGTCCCCTGCACCACCATAAGACAGACCTGAATAGTGCTCTGGTAAAAAACAAATGAACAGGGAGTCAGGTGGTAGTGCAGTTGGTTAAGTGCGGGTGGCACAAAGTGCAAGGACCTGTGTAAGGATCCCAGTTCGAGCCCCCGGCTCCCCACCTGCAGGGGTGTCGCTTTGCAAGCTGTGAAGCAGGTCTGTAGGTGTCTCTCTTTCTTTCCCCCTCTCTGTCTTCCCCTCATTTCTTCATTTCTATTTGTCCTATACAACAAAAACGACATTAATAACAACAATAATAACTACAACAATAAAAAACAAGGGCAGCAAAAGGGAAAAAACAAAAAACAAATAAATAAATAAGTATCTTGAGATACAGGGAAAGGGAGAAAGAGGAGAAGAGGGAAGTGAAAAGAGAGAGAGGGAGAGAAGGGAACCTGTTCCTTTCATAGATGTCATTTGTAGACCTTTATTTATTTTTTTTTTTAATTTTTTATTTAAGAAAGGATTAATGAACAAAAACATAAGGTAGGAGGGGTACAACTCCACACAATTCCCACCACCCAATCTCCATAACCCACCCCCTCCCATGGTAGCTTTCCCATTCTCTAGCCCTCTGGGAGCATGGACCCAGGGTCGTTGAGGGTTGCAGAAGGTAGAAGGTCTGGCTTCTGTAATTGCTTCCCCGCTGAACATGGGCGTTGACTGGTCGGTCCATACTCCCAGTCTGCCTCTCTCTTTCCCTAGTAAGGTGTGTCTCTGGGGAAGCTGAGCTCCAGGACACATTGGTGGGGTCTTCAATCCAGGGAAGCCTGGCCAGCATCCTGGTGGCATCTGGAACCTGGTGATTGAAAAGAGAGTTAACATACGAAGCCAAACAATTTGTTGAGCAATCATGGATCCCAAGCTTGGAATAGTGGAGAGGAAGTGTTAGGGAGGTACTCACTGCAAACTCTAGTGTACTACTGCTTTCAGGTATATATTTTGCAGTAGTTTATGGATACGTGTGAACATAAGCTCTCTCTCACAGAAACTGTTGTATATCTAAGTTATGGGACTTTGTTAGAAAGTGAACTACCTGAGATGAAATTAGAGTGTACTATAAAAGGAAAGGTCTCACCCGAGTAATGAAGCTGAAGGGTTGTCATTCCACACGTGAAGTCTCTGGACACAGTCTGAGGTGAAGCATGTTGAGGTGGCAATCGTTGCATTGGTTAGGTTGTGATCGGTGGATGCAATATTATTTGGTTTGGATTGGGAGATGCATACGGGAAAGTGGGCCCTATCCAAGGGTTCCAGGACTGGGGGAAGTAGAGGCTCTATAGTGGAGATGTGAGGTTCCTGCTGTCTTAGGGTTCAAAAAGACAATGGATAGTTAATGTTATCATCACATTATTTGGTAATTGGGTTAACTTTGAAAAGTCCTTTTGTTATGGTTTGCTGTACAGTATCCAGTATCTTGTATATAGCTGTGCTATTGGATGCTTCTAATCTACTTGGTCTAGGCTTTTGAGAGAGTCCGCGTATCAAATACACAGCCTATATATTAAAAGGATTCAGTTTGTGTTTTGAGAAACTTTGAGACATACAATTGATTTTCCCCCTCTCATATTAATTAACTACTGATTTATATGTCTACATTTTGCTAGGAGTGTACATAAATACCATTCCCACCACCAAAGGACTGTGACCCATCCCTCCCGCCCACTCCCACCCCCCACTGGCCCAGGAAGCTACATGTCTACCCCTCACCACTGGGTTTTTACTTTGGTGCCCTACTTACTTTATTTTTTTAGAGAATTGTGAAATTATCTAAATATTTGGGGGCAAAAGATGTTCAGTAAATAGCTAAGCCAATTTACTTTTAGTAATGTAGGAAACATCAAATCCTATGCAGATAAGAGGGAGTATCCAGCCTGTGCCTGTGAGACCAGTGACATGGCAATGCCATTGGGGTAGGGCTCTACTGTCTTATTCACAGCTGAGCATTCATTTTCCAAGTTAGACCAGATTCATAGTGAATTTTGCAATTACTGGAAAATGTAGACACAGAGCACTACTATGCAACCAAATTTCATGGGTTATATTCATTAGTATAGTTTTCTGTTTGTATTTATTCCGTAGTGCAGACATATTTAAGATCATTCTATGTAGGTTGATTCATTCTAGACAATCCTACAGTGGGCTAAATCAGACCTAGTATTATAGACTCAAATTCAGCTAATCTGTGTAGGGAATTGGCTATGGAGTTAGTAGAAGGTCACTGTCCATGCTGTTAAAAGTGCAAATATACACATATCAATCATAATCAAATCCAATATATAATAATATGTTATTATTTTCATGTCAGTTAAAGTATAAATTACGTAAGTGCACACTTATATACAAGTGTAGCAGCTCCTTCTAAAACAAACAAAATAGATCTTAAATTATTAACATACTTGCTGCAGCATTTGGAAACTTTTTTGGAACAAAAGATTTAAATTTGTTTTGGAAATCTGGATTGATTTCTCACTAAGTCCCTGCTTGAGCTTGAGCTTTGAAAATATGGAATGTTTTATTATCTCAGGCTAACCTTGATGAAGAAGACCCCTTTCTCATCCTAAAATACATAGTATTGATCCTTGCTTCTTGGGTTTCTGTCCCCAGTCTTCAAACCATAAAATAGAATGATGCATCTGGTAAAATTAGCATTCAGGCAGGTGTATTCTCCCAATACATAACTGAAATATTCAGTACCACTGAAGAGTTTAAGAGTTTTAAGTAGTCTTTCCTAATTAAGCAGGATTGTGTGAGCAGATTCTTCCCCAAAGAAAGAACCACTTTGTAAGCAGCCACCTTTGCAGTAGTTAGGCCTTGGAATGTTGCAGCACTTTTGATTTTTATGTCTTTCATAATTTCCAGTTGCCATTCATTTAGATTCAAGTCCTGAGCACTTAAATGAGGATACATCGGGGGAGTTCTGAAGATGGTAGAAGGATATTTTCCCCAAGACTTGCTTTAAAATTCATTTTATTCTTTTCTTTTCTTTTTAGAACACACCAGTCTTTCATAACATTTTCAAATGTTTACTACCAGGGAGAATTTAATGTATTTGACCAGGTCAGAATAGATGTCCTTTTATATCAATTATAAAAGATAAAAATACAGTTCTCTTTTCACAATGACTCTTCCTGTATTAAAGGCAAAAACTGAATACTTGCTCAATTATTTTATAGTAAAGTCAGCCATTTTTTACATGATCCATTTTGTTGTCAAGTTATCTTCTTCTTTAAAATTTTTTTTTAAATAAAAAGTTATGCTATCTTATGATAGATGTTAGCACAACTGAATTTTAGGACCTAAATAAAGTGGAATTCATATCCCATTGAGCACTCAGATTTGTCATTCTTCCCTTATTCAATTTTTACTTTCTTCCAGTATTAATTTTATTTTCTGAAAAAAGATAACAAGACCACACAGAGAAAGAATAAATTTATCTTCCTGTATCTACTACTTTTATTGTTTAATCTATAAAGTCACCAATTCCTAATATTATGGCACATACAAAGATTACCTAAAACTCTATAAAGTAAATCACCAATAAAATACATTAAGTTCACATTTTATTATCATCCTGTTAAAGAGACTTTAAAAACAACAACAAAACTCTTCTCTTTCATGACTGCCTTGGCCTATCAAACCCATTTGTACCTAAACACACTGAAAAATGAACTTTTAGTCATGAAAATGAATTTTCAGTTCTCAGATAAAGCCCGATTTCTCTTAAATATGTCTGTTTGAAGGATTAGTTCAAAATAATTATGTGCAGGGAGCCCGGCAGTGGCGTTAGCAGGTTAAGCGCACATGGCGTGAAGCGCAAGGGCCAGCATAAGGATCCTGGCTTGAGCCCCCAGTTCCCCACCTGCAGGGGAGTCCCTTCACAGGCGGTGAAGTGGTGATGCAGGTCTGCAGGTGTCTATCTTTCTCTCCTCCTTTCTGTCTTCCCCTCCTCTCTCGCTTTCTCTCTGTCCTATCCAACAACAACGACAGCAATAACAACAATAGCAACAACAACAATGATAAACAAGCGCAACAAAAGGGTTGGAAATAAAAATAAAATAAAGAACAATGAAAAAAATTTAAAAATAACAATTATTTGCCAATTATAATTGTCAAACCAGGGATCAATAACAGCTTAATGATTGTGAAAGCTGTTTTCAAGACAGCTCTCCTGTGATGTGCTTTGTACTGTACCCACTTTGTAGGAGCTACTTAGTAGGTGTTATTGAAAATGAAAGTGTCAGTTTCTTCAAATATCAGAGGTATGTCTATTTCTTCTGCCTTGTCTCTTCTATCATTGAAGGCAATTAAATTGTACTTTCACTGGTTCTTTATCACAGTCTTGCCCAGGAACATTGTGCTGAATGGTTGAAAATGGTTTGATCATTTGTCCAGCCATCCTTTCTGAGGTGGGTGCTCATGGAATGGTATTAAGTGTGAAATATAGTTAATTCTAATTTTATAAGTGAGTTACTTTCAATCCCCGACAGCACATGTACCAGAGTGATGTCTGGCTCTTTCTCTCCTCCTATATTTCTCATTAATAAATAAATAAGTGAGTTACTGAAAGCTGTTTTCCCATATTTGACATCTTCTATTCTGAAAAGAAGTTATGAAAAGTATTCTCAAGACTTTGAAGTTAGACTTCTTTTTTTTTCTTTTATATTTGTTTATCAACAAAACCTTCCAATTTAAGTTCACATGTGTATTCTAAGCATTCTGGAAGAGCTCTCTTTTGTGTTATGGTTTGGCTTTGGTGGCTCTCAGTTAACTGATCAGATCTGAACATGATTATATGACTGAGTACTTCACAATTTCAGAAATTGTGTGAGCTCAAAGGAAAAATGCAAAAAGAGCTAGTTGAAGGCTTCTTTTATTTTCTATTTCACCGCAGTTTAATTATTTAGGTAGAGACTTGTGTTTGCAAGCTGGAACTTTATCCATTAAAGAAACAAAAAAGCATCTATTCACTTTCACTTCTTAGAAATGAAGAGTAGAATAGATTTAAAAATTTAATGATGACACTATGAGCTACCCTACTATTTCTTTTTTCGTTTTTTTTCCCATTTACTAACTCAAATTAAAAGGTATTCCAGCATACTATAAGAGATCACATAAGTCTTCTAGTCAAATATTTATTTTAATAAAATATTTCTGGTCAACAAGTATATGCAACATTTTAAATAGCAGAGAATTCAAGATTGAGCCTTAGAAATGTATTTCTACTGATTGAGTTGTCCTGTGATGCCTGGCCAATTTCATTAACCTTTATTCTTTCCAAAGATAACTTCTCTCCTGAATTTCAGGTTAATTAATATTGCTCATGTTTATGCACTTTTTGCTACATATGCATGTACTAAAAGTAATAGATATATTTTGCATATTTTCATACTTTATAAATGGAATCATCCCATACGCATCTTTCTGTGACCTGATTATATTGTTACTGCTCCACATTTTTTTTCTTTCACTTTTTAAATTGGCATTAGGAACTTAACAGACTCACACACATGATACCCTCCAACAGTGTCCCTTGCCAATTTTTTTCTTCATGTGTTATTTTTTGGAGAAAGAGAGGGCAAGAATGAAAGAAAGAGAGGAGAGATAGATAAGAGAGACACCTACTTCAGCCACATCACCACTCATGGAGCTGTCCATGGTGCTCCCATGTTGTCCATGATGTGCCTGTGTTGTCTGAGCTTGAATGTAGGGCCTTGCACATGGTATTGTCTGTCTGCTATACAAAGCTTGAGGCTCTTGGCCTCTTTGATATTTTTGACATACATTCATGTTGACTCATAGCTATTCTTCATTGATACTTTTATTGAATTCAGTGCTGCATATGTGAATATTCTATAAGTTACTTGTCATTTACTTATCCAAACATGTTGTGATAATGTTTGCACCTATTAGTGATTTCTCTATATAGAAATACAGAGTAGGTAGAATGAATGGAGTTTAGGATATGAGAATTTTCAGCATAGTAATAAAACTTGGAAGCTGTACTGTTATGGTCTTTCTTTAGCTTCATATTCTCATCAGTATTTCACATTGTTGGATTTATAATATTTTTGCAGGTTTCGTAGCTGAGTAATGATACCTAATAATCTTACTTGTATTTATGTAATAACCAAGGAAATTAAGTACCTTTGTCAGATGTTTGTTGGACATTAAGAATTTTCTTCTGTCAATTTTGTTAATTTTCTTGACCCACTTTTTTTCTTTCTTTTTTGTCCATACAAAATTAAAAGGCATCTTTCTTTATTTGAAAACTAGTCTTTATTTGATTATAGTCATAGAAAACATCATTTGTCAGTTTGTCTTGATTATCCAGTATCATAAATTTTCAAGGTTAATATATCAGATTTAATTTTTATCTTTATGTATTTCACTTTTTATGTCTCAGTGCTTAATAATTCCACTGTCTATCCAAAACCATAGTGCTATTTTCCCCTCTTTAAGATAATTTAAGTTTTTTTTTATGTACTTTCAGGCCTTTGTCTTGACTTTAGTCCATAATTAGGTGTAAAGAGAGCCACTATTAAATCATTTCATGTCTTATTGTTTGGAAAATTCACCTCTCCACACCGCTCTCTAATTTTACCTGTTTATCAATTTTCCTCAATTGCAGGAATGTATTTCTAGTCCCTCATATTTTATTCTATGGACTATTCTTTAAATTTTAATGAGAGAGATGCAGAGAAGAGAGATAAAGAAAGATAGCAAATGAGTGAAAGGGCCAGGTGATGGCGCACCTGGTTGAGCACATGTGTTACAGTGTTCACGTCCCTAGTCCCCAACTGCAGGGGGAAAACTTCATAAGTGGTTAAGCAGTGTTGCAGGTATCTCTCTTTCTCTCTCCCTTTCTATTTCCCCTCTTTCTCTCAATTCCTGGATGTGTCTACCGAATAAATAAATAAATAAAGACTATATATATGTATACATACATAATACATATATATGAAATAGAGGGGACACCAGAACACTGCTCAGCTCTGGCTTATGGTGGTGCTAGGTATTGAACCTGGGACCTCAGAGCTTCAAGCATGAAAATCATTTGAAGAGCAAATCACTATATTATTGCAGAGAAAATTATATATATTGCAGAGAAAATCATTATATTATCTCCCCGGTCTTCCATGGACTATTTTCTATCCCATATCCATATCCAAGTTTCATTCCCTCTGTGGTTGGGAAGGTGACTCAGTGACTGAAACAATAAAAATTACCTGTTCTGGGGCCAGGTGCTGGCACACCTGGTTGAACACACGTTACAATGTTCAAGGACCCGGGTCCAAGCTACGGAGCCCCACCTGTAGGAGGATAGCTACACAAGTTGTGAAGCTTTGCTGAAGGTGGCTCTCTTCCTCTCTATCTCCCCCTCTCATCTCAATTTCTGTCTCTAGCCAATAAATAAAGATAATAAAAAAATTAAAAATTACCTGTCTGGGATACTGAGTTTATACATATACAGCGTGACTTCTCTCTGTCATAACATAAATAAATAAATCCATCTTTAAAAAAATTATAAAGTTACCTTACATCAACTACTGTTGTTTTATAGTAAGCCTTAATAGTTTATATAAATTTCCCATATTCTGTTCTTTAAAATCATTTTATATTTTCACCCATTTTTCTTGTAATCATGTTAGAATGAACTTTTTTAAGTTTTATTAAAAACTATAGTGGAATTCAGTAATTATTTATAGATTAATACTCAATATTGAATTGTTGATTCAGAAAATATTTTGATTCATTTATTTGGTTTTATTGTAATATTACTAGATAAATGAACCATGGGTCAAAAAAATTGTTCATAACCAACAAAAATTCACATGACCAACTAATAGCAAACCAGTAGCAATGGAAGTCTCTCAGGTCACAACATAAGGCTCAACTACTTAGTGAAGAAGGATTCATTGCATTCACCAATAAGAAAGGAAGTAACTTCAGGGGCATAATCAGACCCTTGAGACTCTAAGTGTGGTCAAAGCATTTGTGGAAAATGTAGAATCTGGTTCTTCTCTGGGGTTACAGAGTCTCAATTCTCATTTTGAAGAATGCTGGCTTATTGATAGGTACAGTAAAGTTTGTGAAGTTGTGCTTGCCTAAACAGGACACTGGAATTCATTGCATTGCTCTTTCTCTCTCTCTCTCTTTTTTTTTTTTTCTATCTTGAGTCAAAAGTGCTAGAGGTAATCTTGAGTGAGTCACTGAATTGCAAAACATTCAGGTTAAATGCCATTGAGATCTGCATAATGCCCTTAGGGCTTGCGCTTTCACCTTAGCATACCTGCAGTCCTCATCTGCTTTGTTTGAATGAGCACCTCTATTCCAACTTGAGAAGAGATTGTTCAATAAATGTATTTCCATAACTCATCCTCCTTATTTAAAAGAAACAAAATGTGAAGGATTTCACTAAAAGCTGCATATCTCAGACTGAAGCTTCTTTGGATATCTAGTTATTCTAGAAATATGCCTTTTGCTTTGAAATTACTAGCTGCCCCAAAATTGGCATTTTAGCTACTAAATGTCAATGAGGAAACTTCCATAGGAGATTAAAAAAAAAATTTAAAAAAAGATGTACTAGAGACAGTAGAGTCTGTCTCTAAAGTAAAACAAAGAAGAAAGATCAGAAGTTTTTTTCCCAAGTATTATAACTGTTCATGTTGATTTCCATTCATTCCTCTTCAGCTTTAAAAGCTATAGAAGCAGGTATCTAGAGTGTGTGTTGGGGGGGAGGGGAGGGGGTAGGAGGTGAGAGGAATTAAAAAAAAAAAAGTGAAATCCCTGCAATATCACCTCAAGCCACTAGGGGTATCTTTGTATCATTTTTCGTCTTGCACCGATTGGAGTAGAAACCTATATTAGGGGAAAGCCAGGGTCCTCGGCATTTTTTTGCGAGCTGTGCACCCAGAATCCAAAAAGATTAAAAAAAAAAAAGGAAGAAAGAAGAGAGGAAAGAAGAAACAGTTCTTTCCATCATCCGAACAGAGCTGAGAAATCGTTCTTCTGGACTCCAGTACCAGGGATTCATTTTTGAGGTCAATTTCCAATCGAGATAAATCTATTGGATTAGTAGGATTATCTGATTGCAGCTGAAAGAAGTAACGTTGTTTGATCATTTGTATTTCTTGCTTGACGGTAGGATTTGCACGGAGGTGGCTTTGGGTCTCAAGGATTCTGGATCGTGGTTGCATCTAGAGAGGGGAAAAAAGCATCGATCGACACGTTTTGGAAGTGTCCGTGGGTGAATGAAAATTAAAAAAAAAAAAGGAGGGGAGAGAGGAAGAGGACGCAAAATTGAGGTTGCGGCTGCTTAAAGAAGGAAATATATATGTATGTATGTATGTATATATAAAAGGAAGCATCTTAAATTCTGAAAGGATCATGACTGAGAGTGCTGGAGATGCCCACCGAAGCATCTAGAAACTGGTAAATACTTTGGGCCAATTCAGCTGGAATTGTGTGGCTGCCACTGTCTCCTTGGATTCTTGCATGGGGGCCAAGGGGAGATGAGGGGGACCCCCGCGGTGGATGGCAGTCGCCCAGGGTAAGTGTGGAGGGATCTGCTCCAGCGAGGGAGGGGGCCGGGTCCGAGCTCAGTGCTGCAGGTGCAGCGGCGCCTGGGAATGGGCTGAGCTCCTGCTGCCTCAGGCGGGCTGTCGCCCCGCTTCCCGGCCTCGCTGGGGGAAGCCGTGCAACCCTCCAGCCTGGCTCCCAACTTTGCAACGGAAAGCTCCACGTTTGGAGCCTTCCTGGATGAGAGGCTTTCTTCCCAGGATTGCTTGAAGGAAGAGGCAGCACGTCAGGGGGAAGAAGCAGCAAATATGTGATGGGGAGGAAGGGGATTGGGGATTGGAGCAGAAATTGCTCTTCCTCCCGGTGGCTGTCTGGGCTTTCAGGGAGAATTTTGCCAGGGGCCAGTCACCGCCCGTATACTGTCTCCTCCTTCCTTCCATCTCTCTCTCTTCCCCCTTTCCGCCCCCCCCCCCCTGTCTTCCAGCAGAGGGTTCCAGGGTCCCTGCCCGCGAGAAAGAGACAGTTAGAAGTGGGTGAGTGGCCCCACACAGGTTGTCTGGTGATTTCACTTGCACGACTTTGCACTAAGTGCAGCCCTAGGAGGGAACTTTGTTTGAGTTAGACTAGTCCAGGAAGGCTCTGCAGCAGCCGCCTCCGCGGGCCCAGGCTGCCTTTCTGTTGCCTCCCTGCCCGGGCTGCCTCACTACTTCAGCCTTAGCTTTCTGGCTGAGCCTGGTGCGCGCAGACCCAGACGTTTTGGGATGTTTCTTCTTTTCCTTTCTTTTTTTTCCTTTCTCCTATAATTTCTGTTTTCTATTCTGCACTTATCAAGAAAAGCTCTTTATTTGCAGCTGGAAAATATTAATTTCATCCGTTCTAATGAAATGTAATTGTTCAAACTGAGTGGATATTAATTGACCTAGGCAACTAAAAAAGTTGCTTTGGATTCCAGAAAAGCACATTATCGTGAACCATTTTCAGAGTCAACATAGGCTCAGAGCAATTACATCTAAACTGCTTCATTTCAATATACACAGAGAGGGATATAGGTACAGTAGATAGGTTAATGTGAATCCTTTGTACCTTTTCGACACCTCAACATGGAGATTTTCCTTGTTTTCCTTTAAGGAAAATTCACTTATTTTTAATTCTCCACTCAAATACACTAAAATGGAGATAGGTAATGTAAAAACATAAAGCAATGCACTCTGTGCACTTTAATATTTTAAAGAAAACTAACAGATTTGTTTCAAGGATTTTTGTTTGCAGTTGGGCAAATGTGTGCACATACCTTTATGACTTTAGAATGGAAGGCACTTTGGTTATGTGTGAACTCATTGAAAGGTAACTCTTCAATGTCACCTGCAGCACTCTTTGTCCCAGTTCATATTTAAGAAATTCCAAATGCTTCAGACATTCTGATACTAAAAGAGGAATATTGCCAAACTTTATTTCTTGATCTGTATATTTCTTAAATCTGTATCTGAGCACAAATGACAACCCTCTTTCTTCTAAAGGTGACGTAGCAAAATATGAAACTTTGGAATCCTAAAGATCTCTACAGTAGGAAAGTTATACATTTTCTGTCTCTGCCAACTTTTTGTAGGCTTGTTTAAAGATAATAAAAAAAATAGCAGCAGGTAGTTTCTACAAGCTGAATTGTTAGTTTCAGGAAGCTTTCTGAGAGTCTAGGCTTGCCTTTTTTTTTTTTTTTCCTGTTTCTACAGCTCTTAGTCACGTGGTTTATGTGCAGCCTGAGCTAGAAGAATGGGTGGTCTGTGTATTAGTACATTACAGCCCCTGATCCTACCACACAGTCTACTAATATTTGGCATCCCCCCTTTATTTTTTTTCAACATTTAAACTAATTTTAAAGAGCAAGCAAATGATGTATTGAAAGATAGTAAATTATGAAGGTGAATAGGAGCTGGGCTGGGATTTCTCTTTATAGGCTATGTAGAGATTGCAGTGTTACTATAAAAATAGATGAGGTGTATGAAACATGATAAGGGGGGGGTTCTATAATATTTAACATATATATGACTCAACCAGTGAAGCAGTGGTCCTGGCATGAGCCACAGCGCTGACACAAAGGACCCAGCTGAATGTACCTTTGTTACCAAACAATATTCTTCTGTGTCTAGAATAATCAATACTTTCTCTGCCCTCAATCAGTTCTTCTTTGGTAGTGAAACTAAAAAGGGGGGCCATTGGTTTCTGTATGGAGCTCGCATACCAAACTTTGGCAAAGTTTGTAGTTAGTAGTCCTACTTTGGAAGGTTAATAGTGGTGGGAATAAAGATAAAATTATACATTAAATTTTTTTTAAAGCTGGAGGCAGTTAATAAAGAGCCAACTACCTGGTTACATAAATGATATTTAGTAACAAGAGTGGGTGATTTTAAGAACTGCTAGAAAAAAAAATTTAGAGTCCACTTGGAAAAAAATAAGTGCATTTTGTTTTATCTTACCCAGATATGTGTGTGTGTGTGTGTGTATATATATATATATATATATATATATATATATATATATATATATATCATGCTTATTTAAGAAATATGGTGGCATTAGCTGGAACTTGGCTTGAATAATAAACCTAAACCTGTTTCTAAAATAACCTCCCTTGTATTCTAATTGGCCTCCATGAAGGAGGAGCAAACACAAACTTCCTCCTGTGACTTTGAAGTACTGGATAGTGCCATTGACTATACTGTTCTAATCTAAAGCTAAATGAGAAGGGCATTTCCTTTTTCATGCTTTGTTGAAATTTAACAATGGCATTCCCAAATGAAAATCTTACATCATGATTGTTTTATTGGGAAAAAGTCCTTCAGAAAGTCCTTCAGCTAATTAAGAAAAAGTTGTTACCTCAAGTTTACACATCTCTGAAACAAGTGAACAGTTGTGATGATTCTAGGCAGTTGTTTTTAGTATTTTTTTTTTTTACAAAATTTTTTTTGTTCCTTTTTTATTTTTCTTGCATTTACTTTATAGATCAGAGAGTGGTTGAGAGGGGAGGAAGAGAGACACCTGCAGCACTGCTTCACTGCTTGTGAAACTTCCCTGTGCAAGTGGGGACTGAGAGCTTGAACCTGGGTCTTTGTGCATGCTGGGTTTGTCATTTCCTTTCCCCTAATGTCTTTAGTATATATATATATATATATATTAATTTTTAAAAATTTATTTATTTATTCATGAGAAAGGAGGAGAGAAAGAACCAGCTATCACTCTGGTACATGTGCTGCTGGGGATCAAACTCGGGACCTCATGCTTGAGAGTTTAATTTCTTAGCCACTGTGCCACCTCCCGGACCACAGTATATTTTTAAAAGGTCATTTATACTATATTGAAGTCCTTAACCTTTTAATTCTGTGGGATAGTAATAATCTGAACTGTTTCTAAGAAGAATGTTTCCATGACAGTAGTATATTCAACTATCTTTGTTTAAAATGGAATCAGCTGATGGCCTCATGTTGGCAGTGGTAAGTATTACTATTTTGATATAAAAGTTAATGCATTATTTCTTCAAGGACACCTTCCTCCAACACACACACACAAAAATGGTAGTGAACTCTTTTTTTTTTTTTTTTGAGAGAAATGGAGAGAGGAGGGAAAGATAGAGAGGGGCAAGGGGAAAGCAAGACACCTGCAGAAGTGCTTCACCGCCTGTGAAGAGACTCCCCTGCAGGTGGGGAGCCTGGGGCTCAACTTGGATCCTTATGCTGGTCCTTGCATTTTGTGCCACGTGTGCTTACCCCACTGCACTACCACCCAACTCCCGGTAGTGAAATCTTTGTGAAAGAAAAAGTGTCAATTTTAAGCTTAACTGAATTCAGAGAAAATTGGCAAATCATTCCAGGCATTTGAAATTATTAGACATTAAACTTTTTGGGGATTTTTATATGGATTCTTTTTATAACAGTCAATATAATCTCTTCTGTGTCTATTTCCATTGCATGTAAGAGAAATTCTAGTCAATGGCAAAACGCTTTACTGCTGCTATTACCGCAGACTTTATAGATCAGAGATGTGTCAGCATGTTAGCTTTAGCAGTAATGCCTCTTTTGTGTGAAACCTTATGGGCCTTGCAGGCACTTTCTCATCCTGACACTCATAAAACGTTCCAGTCCCCATATTTATTATTTAATTTTCTTCCTATATATAGCAACAGAGCACTTCAGTATATGAATGGGTAGCCAGAAATGACAGGCAAGCGTGAATAGGACTAATGAGTTTTAATAATACACATATTAGGGACTGCTAAAGGAAGTTTAATTAAGAAAAACAAGTTGAGCATGAAATTCATTTTGGAAGAAATGCAAGTTCAGTTACTGCTACAGATGTAAAATCAGAAACTATAGTGATACATTGCATGGAATAAAGTTCCAAGCTGAGACTAAACCTACTTGATGCAATTGACATCTTAGCACCTGCTTTTAAATTGACACACTTCTCTTTGACTGATGAAATAGAATATACATACATATACATTGATATATATGTTGTACTATTTTTGTTTTACTTTGGGTTCTGTGGCAATTTTACTTTAGAGTTCTGTGTATCTAGGTTTTTTTTTTTTTTCCTACATACTACAAGTCTCATTGACACAAGTCAGATAGTGGCCTTTTTTTCATGTAACCTTCTCTACATTTCTCTCACCTCACATACTTGAAATCAAAGCTAAATAATAAAACTTCCCCCACCCCCATCCATTTGGTAGAATCTAAGTGGTGCTTCAATAAGAGAACTGCTTAGGTATCAACTTACCTGCCTCTCTAGTTCTAATTTTTGTACCGTTTAGGAAAAAAAAAAACTACACTTATTACTTTGGTTATTTACCTATTTGGTCATGACAATGGAGACGGGGGGCAGATGGGAAACAGAATATCAGGAAATATTTTCTTGTGATGTAGATTTCTTAGATTTTGTACCTACACACTTAGATATACTCTGAAAAGAGTGAAGCAGTCAGGCAATAAAAGTAGATTCCTACATAAGTTCCTTATTTAACTGCCTCTCAGGAACACATTTAATTGATACACTATTATCTTCTTTATGCATATGTTGGGCATCATTCATATAGAACAGTAGTTTTTCTTTCACATTCACAATGAATGTAGAGTCTCTAGGAAAAAATTAGTTGTAATGTTTCAAAAATGAAACTTCTTGTGGTGCCCGCATCTCTTGAAGTAATTATAGTGAATACCCCCAGAAAGTCATATGGAATATTTAGAAATTCAACAGGGTCACCTGAAATCAATGAACGTTGATTTGATAAAAACTGTCTTGAGATCATAATGAGTGTAAGTTTTTCCCCACAGGATATTCAGTCCTGTGACACAAGTGACTAGGAAAAACCATGACTGCTGCATTTGTTATTGATGGAAAGAATATTCACACCTGGAAATAATCCTCAAGGCATTTAATACCAAAGTACTAAAAGGAATCAAGGTTCACTTCAGTACCCATTATGTTTCAAGTCACTACATCTGTCATTTTTTATTTAAATTTATATTTCTTGGCTATCGAAAACTTTACATACTCTTGACAGTGTTACTTGTGGACACAAAATAGCCATCAGTTTCTTACCGCTTTAAATGTACCAAATATTCTAATGACTATGATGCTTTGAAACTGATGCCAAAGGTTACTGTGAGTTCGAGTTGCTTTCTTTAATAGTAGTCGCTCAGGTGTCATTGCATACAAAAAGGTAAAACATCCTACATACTGAAACAATAATGGAGTAGTAACCTGTAGATGTCAAGAACTTCTGTCAAGTTTTTCAAAGTTGTGCATGTTTCTCCTTGATAACTACAACACTAATCAACACGTGACTGAGGACCAATACATATCTCCTAATGGATAAAGAGACCTATTTGCTGCCTGGGATATTAACAGCTGAATATGCACCATCTTTATTTAATTCTTTATTTGACATTTTTTATTAATATAGAAATTAGTTGTTATGTTAATTTGCAGATTTTCTGGAGTTATGGGTAACACTCAGATGTAGAAAAGAATGTATATATATATATACATATATACATATTTATATTTAAATATTTTCTTTCTTACTTTAGATAGAGACAAAGAAATTGAAAAAAGGAAGAGGGAGATAGGGAAACAGAAAGAGAGACACCTTCAGCCTTGTTCACCACTAGTGGAGACTCCCCAAAGCCTCACCTGCAGGTGAGGACAAGGGTTTTGAACCTGGTTACTTGCACATGGTAACATGTGCACTCAACCATATGCGCCACCATCTGGCCCCCCAAAATATATTTCAGACCTTGGATTTTAGACTGGGTGATAGCATAGTGGTTAAAGCAATAGACTTTCTAATGTTTGAGGTTCCAGAGGTTCTAGGTTCACTTTCAGGCCCAGTCATAAGCCAGAGCTGAACAAGTCTGTGGTTGAAAGAATAAAACTAAATAAATAAACATTGGATTTTAATCCAAGGCAAGTAATTAGAGTTTATTAATACTTATATGTAGAATTTATTTTATTATGAAAGATTTCCTTTCCAAGACTTATCAGTGCAATGGGATTATTTTGGGTCATAATTTACAAGAATGTATGTTAGATTTAGCTTCTGTCATGAAGAAAACATAATCTCTCTAGGAACCTGGGATGTACAAAAATTGTTTGAAACATGTAGGACTTAGTAAAACCTAAAAGATGGGGAGCTTGAATTTGGGTGTCCTTAGTTAAGACTTTAATTTTTAAAAATATTTATTTATCCCCTTTTGTTGCCCTGTTGTTTTATTGTTGTCATCGTTGTTGGATAGGACAGAGAGAAATGGAGAGAGGAGGGAAAGACAGAGAGGGGTAGAGAAAGATAGACACCTGCAGACCTGCTTCACCATCTGCGAAGCGACTCCCCTGCAGGTGGGGAGCCAGGGATCCAACCAGGATCCTTCCACTGGTCCTTGTACTTTGTGCCATGTGTGCTTAACCCACTGCGCTACCGCCCAACTCCCTAGACGTTTTAATTTTAAAACAACTTTACAATTCCTGCTCCCTATTATTCTGTTTTATTTGAATAGTGAATTCCTTTAGTAATTCATATTCCATGTGCATATTATGTTCTTATGAATATCTTTATACGTTGATTTTTCTACTATTCAAATGCTCCACAAAGAACATGTCTTTTTTTTTTGAATTTAAGAGATGTGGGTCACTAAAGGAGAGTGCAAGTGCTATATTTATTTGGGCCACTGGTGGAGCTCTAAGTTGGGTCAAGAGTGACTAGACAACACTACTGTTGTTTGGTGCCTTCAGAGAAAGGAGTTGGTGGTGTTGGTCCAGTTTCTAGTAGGCAGCTACTCCTTACACAAAAGCCACTATAGTATTTGCCAATTCTAGTAGAAGAAAGAACTGAATGGACACAAAGGCTTAACTACCCCCTGTCTGCTAATCATCCTTTAAGGGGTCAAGATTGACACACCTTGGCACCGGGCCATACTGAGGAACTTAGCGCTGCTTCTGCCAAAGTCATAGCTATTCTCTGACAACAAGGGATTTTTTTTTTAAAAGAGGACTTTAATTAAACAAGACACCAGAAATGGCAATTCTCCCCTCTTCCCAGGCACAAAAGCTTGCTAGAAACAAAAATAAGCTGAGACTGTGAATTGAAAGTGTAACATTGCCCTTAGATTGGGCTATCTCCTCTATAAAGATACTGACAGACATAATTAAGCTGCTTCTAGAAGCAATGATTCATGACCCAGAGGTGGCCCCTTTCAGACAAAAGCATCAATTTAATATCAAGGGAAGTAATCAGCTTTACCTGTCTGTTTCTCTTGAGATCTTGAGTGATTATTCATTTTCTTCTGGGGGCTCAGAGGTTCACCGATTGGCTTGAAAAATGTGTCATGCAGTTTCTACATGTACCTTAAAACTGTCAGCTGTGCTTTATTTCTATTTGTTTTCCTAATATCTTGTCTTTTTGTTTCTTCCCCTTCTCCTACTTCCCTTCTTGCCAGTTAGGACTCCTGTATTTTAGATTTTATAATTCATGTTTGGAGAACGTGGGAATGAGTTCAAAGTAAATCAAAGTAAATCTTATTGTATATAATTATAAGGGTAAATGAAACAAAGCAAAGTAAATCAAAACAGTATAAAACAAAAAGCCATAACAGAATGTAGAAAGAAATGAGCTTTTATTTTCATTTTTATTTGTGTGATCAGAAAACCTGTCATGACTCTTTAAAATCTGATTTTTTTTAAAGAATGATAGTGTCAACAACAATTTTATATGATCACCTATACATGATGAGAAAATTTTCATTATACTTTAATTCATTTTTACCCCTTTCCTACTCCCTCTTGTTGCAGCTCTAATTAAGATAATGCCTTTGCTGAAGCGAGGCACCAGGGACGGACAAATCATATCTGAGGAGTGGATTAATTGATGAAAATTAATATAATTTGTGAATAGGTTATTCTTTCAGAATTATTTTCTTGTGACCTATAATCTGAATAATTATCTTGGAACATATATATATATATATATACATATTAATCAATAATTCTGAAGTCAGAGCCTGTATTCTTGAGTAAATTTTATCTGATCACACTACCTTTTATCATTACAATTATTCTCCTCATACCTGGGAGAAGCTCTCATCCCTAACTTAGCCTAAAACTCTTCAGTTGTCATCTGTTTTCCAGACTGATGCCCCATCCTTCTCGTAGGTCAGATGGATCTCTCTGCTAGTGAAAGTCTCAGGATTCACAACCTTTGAGCCTCTTTGTGCCTTTCTCTGATATGCTCTGTCCTCTTTTCACTGGCCAACTCCTACTCATCCTTGAAAACACATTTTTTGGATAACTAGAAGATAATGCTATTTCAAACTCATTAAATCTCCCCTCAGGCCACCATACTGTATCCTTCTTAAATCAATCTCTGATCTACAGGAGTTTACCTTCCTCATTGAACTGCAGTCTCTGGGAATAAGTACTATATCTGTTTTCATGCTTGCATCTCCAGTTCCTGATATAAATAATGTAAGATAAAGAGGAAGTTGAGTTTATGATACTGTGACACATTTCTTTTAATTACAGTAAAGATATCAAGTACTGTGAGAGCAGTGACAAGGGAGTGCTTTTGAGGTTAGAAGGACCCAGGGAGTACTGACATTGCTGCCTGACCTGGAAGGAAGCTGGTTTTATCCAGGCAGAAAGTTGAGTCTTTCCTTGGGAGAAAGAATTCAGTGAACAAAGTGGCCCCAATTGATTAGTCACTATTTGCATTGCTGTGTAACACAGATAGTTTGCTACCAGGTGCAATCTCTGTATACTCTTTTTTTCCTTGCTGTTCTTTAACATATGTTGTTGTTGCTAATCTTTCCTCTTTTACAGCGACGGTTTAGGTTGCTTTTTTTTCCCTCTCAACAACTTATTTTCTTACATCATTGGAGAGATACATTAAGAGTAGAAGTAGCTCAAGGAGTAAGAGAGTAAGTAGAGTCATTCGTTTTCTGCAGAGAAAGCTGAAGTAAACTATGGGAAATAACCAAAGCCTGCTAACCCTCTGTCCAAGAAGAAAGCCTTGGGTAAAATTGAGAAAGAGGCAGGCTTTGTCATGAGAGTCTTTTTCTGAACTTTTCTTCTTTGTGTGCTGCAATTTGTTGAACTTCTCTACATTCATAAAACTGTTTTGGGTTCTTTTGAAAACTGTTTCAGTGACTTTGTGTTTCTGCTCTTCCATTTAATTATCTGTTCCAAGGAGATGATAATAATATCTTCCACATGATATTTAGAAGCAATTGAATTAAATGCAGTGGTAAACTCATTGGCTCCAGCTTGCAATCAAAAGATTCTAGTCTTTAATCAAGTTATTAATTAATGTTGATCATGACAGAATATGCTGGTTGCCACATTAGTTCGCAGTAGCTACATGCTGATAGGACCACAGCATGCACCATAGAGTTCCTTGAACACCTACATGACCAAGGTCTTGAACTAGCAATTCTAGTTCAAAAAAAGCTTTATATCCCTTCATTTCAACACTCCTACTTTTCTCTATATATACCCTTCTATTTCTGTTTACTTTGACACTCAGACTTAATTAATGTGTAATTACTAGAATTACCATGTTTCATAACATTGGTCTTTGAATTTTTACCATTCTTTAAAACTTAATTTAATTTTATTTGTTTACTTTGGTGAGAGGAGAGAGAGAGAGAGAAGTGAGAGAGAGAGAGGTGGGGGAGAATAGCTCTGATTAGCTCTGGCTTATGGTGGTGCTGGGGATTGAATCAGGGACCTTAGAGCTTTAGTCATGTGTCTTTTTTTTTTTGTTATTTATTTTATTACTGATTTAATAATTATCTACAAGATTGTGGGGTAAGAGGGGTACAATTCTATACATTTCCTAGTATCAGACTTCTGTATCCCATCCCTTTCATTGGAAGCCTCTCTAGTCTTTATTGCTCTGGAAGTATGGACCAAAGATCTTCATGGGATGTAGAAGGTGGGAGGCCTGACTTCTGTAATTGCTCATGGGCATTGACCAGTTGATCCATACCCCCAGTCTGTTTCCATCTTACCCTAGTGGGGCAGGATCTGGGGAGGTGGGGTTCCAGGACACATCGGTGAAGTCCTCTGCCCAGGGAAGTCAGGATGACATCATGGCAGCATCTGCAACTTGGTGGCTGAAAAGCATTAAGATATAAAGCAGAACACATTTTTTAATAATCAGAAACCTAAAGGTAAGACTATAGCAGATGAGATTTGGGGTTTTCATGTTGGATGAAGCCAGAAAATCTATTTTAAGTATATTTCAACGGGCCTGTGACTTTACTAATCTTTCCTGGGTTGGACAGCTAGGAGCACTGTAAACTGCACTCATTTTAGGACCAGCCTTCCTCAAGTGGCAGAGTATTTTGACCCAGCTTCCTTTTTGGGGGGGCAATTTCTACCACTGTTATTCTACATTGAAGGCAAGGCCCTTTAGAGGCCCACAAGAGGGTCCACAATGCAATTCCTGATGGAGATAATCAGTAATGGTGGAGAGAGTGATCTGGTAGAGCTCTAGGCTCATCATATATGTGTGTGAATCCCAGGATTCTCTGACTAGGGCCCTGGAAGATGGGGTGACCTGGTAGTGACCAAAAGGGCCATCATTAGAGTAAGGCATGTGAGTCTTTTGCATAACCACTATGCTATCTCCTCAAACCCCATTCTTGTCCTGTTTATATCCCTAGGACTGACTTTTCCATCTACTCTGGACACTGGGCTAAGGAACACTGCTGGAAAAACTGCCACACTGTTTCAAGAGCCTCTAAATCCTGTCTATTAATAATCCCAGCATGTGGTCAGCAGCTTCTTTTTGTTTAGCTCTTGCTAATATCTTATAGTTTTTCTTTTCTTTTCTTTTCTTTTCTTTTCTTTTCTTTTCTTTTCTTTTCTTTTTTTCCTCCAGGGTTATTGCTGGGGCTCAGTGCTTTGGGAGGCTATTTTTTTTCCTTTTGTTGCCCTTATTGTTTATTGTTGTTTTTATTATTATTGTTGTCATTGCTGGATAGGACAGAGAGAAGTCGAGAGAGCACGAGAAGACAGAGAGGGGGAGAGAAAGCTAGACACCTGCAGGCCTCCTTCACCGCTTGTGAAGTGACCCCCCTGCAGATGGGGAGCTGGGGGCTCAAACTGGGATCCTTATACCGGTCCTTGCGCTTTAAGCCATGCTCACTTAACCTGCTGCACTGCCACCCAGCCCTCTAATTTTTTTCCTTTAGGGAGAGTTATTTTTGTTTTTGTTTTTTTGCTCTCCTTAATCCCTTATACTGAGCATATGGCTTCTAGGATTTGTTTTTTTTTTAATTTTTATTATTATTATTTATTTAACCAGAGCACTGTTCAGCTCTGGCTTATGGTGATATGGGGGATTGAACCTGAGACTTTGAAGCCTCAGACAAGGCTTCTAGGATTTAGTCTTAGAGAAGAACAAAGAAAATGTCATTCATCAGGAAAGTTTAGGGTATGTTATTTGGAGTTGACAGAACTGGGCTTATCTTTGGATATGCCTTTTCCTATATTGGTGATGTTAAGAATGTCTTCTTAAGGGGTTAGATGGTGGTACATTTGGTAGAGTGAACATGTTACCATGCCCATGACCCCCAGCTGCAGAGAGGAAGCTTCACGAGTATTGAAGCAATGCTTTAAGTCTCTTTCTCTTTTTCTGTCTCTCACCTCTCAATTTCTCTCTCCTATAAAAAAATACTAAAAAAAAAAAAAAAAAGAGCATGTTATCTAACAATTAGGAGTGATGGAATGGATGTAAGTTCAGGTTTCAAGTTATGTTCCTTTGATATTTGCATCTGTTGTTGAAGCCACTATTTTCTGTCTTGCCACGAAGCTGCAGAATACTTCCTACTGGGAGTCAGGCTGTAGCGCAGTGGCTTAAGCACACTTGGTGCAAAGCCCAAGGACTGGCATAAGGACCCCGGTTTGAGCCCCTGGCTCCCCTCCTGCAGGGGAGACCCTTCAACAAGCAGTGAAGCAGGTCTGCGAGTGTCTATCCTTTTCTCCTCTCTCTGTCTCCCCTCTTCTCTCCATTTCTCTCTGTCCTATCCAACACCTATTGCAGCAATAATAACTACAACAATAAAACAACAAAGCAACAAAAGGGTGTAAATAAATAAATATTTCAAAAAAAGAATATTTCCTACTGGAATTAGAGGTTTCATTTTTTTTTTTTAATGCTCATGATCAAACTACTAGCTTTTCCTTCAATCTACATTCATCTGGTGGGGGAAATGAAATCTAGTAACCCATTTTATGAAGGTTACTTTACTTTGATTGCAATGAAAGATTTGTAAATCTGGTCTCCAGCAACAGATGTCATCTTTGACAAAACCAGTGTTGGGGCCGGGCAGTGGTGCATCTGGTAGAGCACACATCACCATGCTTCAGGGTAGGGCCCAAGGCCCAGTCCCACCCGCAGCAGGGAAGCTTCATGACTGTTGAAGCAGGGCTGAAGGTGTCTTTCTTTCTCCCTATATCTCCACTTCCCTCTCAATTTCTCCATTTCATTTTAAATTTTCTTAAATATTTTACTTATTAGATAGAGGCAGAGAGAGGGCAGGGGGAAGATAGACAAGGTGAGAGGCAGATACCTGTAGCACTGCTTCACTGATCATGAAGCATCCCGCTGCAGGTGAGGACCAGGAGCTTGAATGTGGGCCCTTAAGCACTGTAGCATGTGCTCTCTATCAGGTATACCACTGTCTGTTCCCCTTCAATTTCTATTTCTATTTCTATTCATGAATTAATTCAATTAAATATTTTTTAAACTATAGTTACAGCCAAGTGAAGATCATAGCATTCAGCATGTAATCAAAACTTAATTTCCTTCTGTTTTTCTTCTATTTAAACAGTTGTGATGCATAAAGACTCAGGGATTTGGTTTCCTTATTCTCATTTGGTCCATTTCATGATGGGATATGAACATACTGCTTTGCAGATTCCTTCTCTACTATATGCCAGTTTAATTTTCTTGTGAATAAGCTTAATAATAGTCTTCCCCTGATAGGAATATTTAATGACTTTTCATCATCCAGTGAATAAAATCCAAACTCTTTAGCCTTTTTAATGGAGGGCTTGCTTGATTTGGCTGTAATTTGCCTTTCCAGTCTCATCCAGTGTTCAACCTCATTTACTCTGTGTTCTGGCCAAACTAAACTATGCCCTTCTGAAATGTAGCTGTGGCTTTTCTTTCTGTTATAGGTCAGCTTTTCTAGTGAAAAATGGAAAAGATTGAGGTGGAGGCTTCCCTTCAGGATTTTTATCATGGCATGCAATTGGGATCAGCAACTGTGTATAAGTTAAGAGAGAGACAAAGGGAGATAGATAGATAGATAGATAGATAGATAGATAGATAGATAGATAGATAGATAGATAGATAGATGGAATGAATCATAACCAACTCTTTCTTCTGTGCCTTTCCACAGGGAGCTGTGAAGCTAGGATGTCCCTCAGAGTTGCTGAACATTGGGGTAAGGCCAGTCATTACAGTATGGCTGCCTTCTGATACAGAATCACAGTATCTATTGAGCATCCTTTCCTCTGCTTCTAGAATCTGTTCTCTGCCTAGAATCTGTACTGCAGCCACCATTACTGGCTTAACTCTTACACCATCTTTGAAGCTCAGCTAGAAGTTCTCCTGATTTATGAACAATGCATTAGCTGGAAGTAGACCTACCTCTTAATTTTAAGGCCAAATAACATTTTGTTATTGCATTCATTTGTTTACTCCATCCCATTTTAATTCTATGAGAGTGAATTACACTTCAGTAAGAGCTCAAAAATAGTTTATGGTCTTTGGAAAGTTTCATTATAAAAAGAGTAAACACTGCAGTAAAGTGCATTTACTATATGCACTCTTTTTTCTTTTTCTGAAAATCTGAAGTCAACACTGAAGAGTTCTTTCAGAGGGCCATCCTATTTCATCTCCCATGCGGAGATGAACAGAGTGCAAATGATAGAAGAAGCACAGGGAGGTTTAAAAAACTTCCTGCTCTGGACCCCTCCTGACTTTGAATTCCAACTTTGGCTATTCTTATCAAGGTGTACTCATGGAAATCACTTCACATTTCCAAACTTCTTTCTTCTCTTTGATAAAGTAGAGATACTAGACTCTACAGGGCGGCTTATTTTTTAGACTTTACAGTCATGGCTTCGATCTGTGTATCATGTATGCAAATCCATAACAGGTCTGGCTGTTTTGTGAATATACATGAGTACACACTTATAGGCATCTTTACAGTCATGAATCTCCCAGAGAGCAGTAGGCACATGTTCCTTAATTTAGTGTTTTCTGTTACTTTTTAGAATATAAACATGTTGAACAGCAGGTAGCACTGGCCAAACTCCATGTAGCTCTAGTGACAACTACACAGTTGACCCAAACCAGCTGAGATTTCTCTAAGCTTGTGCTCTGCAAAGGGCTTTCATGTGGATTCTTAAGGATGCATATAAGAGAAAACAATAAAAAAATATCCTTGCTCTTTTCAAAGTATCATTTATTTGTTCTGGGAGGGGGAGACCAAATCATCACTCTGGTACAGGGGTATCAACTTGTAAGTTCATAGGATTAGCTACTGTACAACCACCCAGAGTGTAAATCCCTGCTCTTGAATCAAGATATTGAGTAGGAAGAGTTGGGTTCAACATTGAAACAGATTATGTAAAACATTAAAAACAAGACCAGATAAAAATAAATAGGCATTCTCCAACAGAGGCATAAACATCTATGTAAAATTAGAAGAGAGAAAAAATAACTCATACAATTTATCATGTATTTATTGAACATGGTTCACAGATCATCTTGTATTATGGTTATTTCATGTCTTATTTTTTATGTAATATTGTAGCTACTTGGGAACAGTAAGTAGATTATACCCAACTTGAGATTCTCCTAATGATTTGTATAGTAGTTTATGCCTTATAGATATCTAATAAATATTTGTTGAATAGAAGATTGGAAAAGGGGACCAGGCGGTGGTGCATCTGGTTAAGCGCACACATTACAGTGCATAAGGTCCTAGGTTCAATCCCCTGCATCCCACCTGCAGGAGGAAAGCTTTATGAGTAGTGAAGTAGAACTACAGGTGTTTTTCATTTCTTTCCTTCTCTGTCTCCCCCTTCCCCTCTTAATTTCTCTCTGTCTCTACCCAATGATAAATAAATAAAAACATTTAAAAAATAGAAGAATATGGCTACTCTGTGGGTCCTCTTATGTACCTTAGACAATTCTCTCTATTTTCTCTGTCATCTTTTTTTATGGGCCATTCAGATGCACTAGTTGATGAGTCAACTATTATGCTGACATTTAGCCTGGATCCACTTGGAGGACCATGTGGACTGGAACTACTAAATGGAAGAATGTTGTTGTGGTGTCTTTCCTCCTATATTACAAAAATAATAATAAAGAAAGGAAGAAAGGTCAGAAGGTCAGCCAGGGACTCACACATGTGTGAGTCCCTGGCACCCTAAAAATGTAGTAAAGCAAATAAACAGGAAAACCATTACTTTTTGTTTTGTATCTGCAAGGCCAACATGCTTAAACTTAAAAAGAAGAATTTGGAAAGTAGAATTTGTGATCTAGTGTCTCCATTTATGACAATGAGGCTAAGTCTATGAGAGTTGATAAACTAATCTGCTTGTTTGGTCTGTAAAGTAAGGCTTTTCTGATCTCACTTTTGTATTAGAAATTACTTCATACATTCATAAAATACTGAAAATTCTATAACACAGGTGTCTGTCACTGTATTGCTTAATACTATGAAATTTTAGATTTACAAACTTGCAGAAGCTAATTAATTACTGTTATTTTAAGTCCTCACTACAGCTTTTCCATCTCAGTGCCAATTAACTAATAACATCAATTAATATCATCAATTAATTACAAGAACTAACTTCATACCCTTTCCTCTTTACTCTTGCAGACATGCCCTTTTTTAAAGATTTAAAATTTTAAAAAATTATTTATTTATTTCCTTTTGTTGTCCTTGTTTTTTTATTGTTGTAGTTATTATTGTTGTTGTTATTGATGTCATGTTGGATAGGACAGAGAGAAATGGATAGAAGAGGGGAAGACAGAGAGGGGGAGAGAAAGACAGACACCTGCAGACCTGCTTCACCACCTGTGAAGCGACTCCTCTGCAGGTAGGGAGCCAGGCACTTGAACCCAGATCCTTATGCAGGTCCTTGCGCTTTGCGCCACGTGTGCTTAACCCACTGTGCTACTGCCTGACTCCCAAGATAGACGCCTGCAGACCTGTTTCACCGCCTGTGAAGCGACTCTGTGCAGGTGGGGACCTGGGGGCTGCAACTGGGACCCTTACTCCGGTCCTTGCCAGACATGGCCTTAATCCTAGGGGTGATAAGAATCCTATTGCAATATATTTTTGTATCTATGGATTACATGTAATATTTTAAGCTTTACTTAAATAGTGTCTTATTGTACAAAACTTCTGCAACGTGATTTGCTTAACAACAACAAAAACAACTATGATTGATCCATGTTAACTTATTTAGATCTTGACCCTTTATTTTTATTGATGTACTGAATTTCAGGTTGTAAATACATCACAATTAATCAATATGTATTAATGGCCATTTGAGCTATTAAGAAATTGGGTTATTTTAATATGCACTTTTACTTTAACATGCTTAAATGCAAACACATAAGAATGACCAATCATTCAGTTCAGTAGAAGGATAAAAATGAGAACAATTTCACCTTGTATATCCCCTTGGTGTATTTCTTTGTTCACACCTGTAAGTGAGGTGATTTGATCTGTTACTCTTCCTTCTTTGTCTGCGTAATCTCACTTAACATGAATTCTTCTTTTTTTTGTAGCATAATTATTTCATCTCTTTTAATAGTTGAGTAGTATTTCATTGTGTCTGTATAACATGAAATTTCAGCAGACTCAAGGACTCAAAGGGAAGAGGGCAAGTGGGAGGGAGTGGTCCAGTGGTTGTGTCTGGTGGTGGAAGATGATGATAGTTTGTTGAAGTGTAAAGTGTACATCCATCTTGGAGAGATGTGAAACTGTAGGACAGCAGTCTTTGAAGTCAACATGGCCTCAATAAAGTACACACAAACACACACACACACACACACACACACACACACACACACACACACACACACACACGTAATCTAGACTTTTTTTTTTTCTCTTTACCAGAGCATTAATCAGCTCTAGCTTATGGTGGGACTAGCTTATACCTGGGACTTCAGAGCCTCAGACATGAGAGTTTAAACTTTTACGAAGAGGGTATACTATTTAAATGTTTCTCCTCTGATGAAAGTATCAATATCTAGATTCTCGCTTATGAAGAAACATGAAATACTTGTAAAAATTCAAGTTTAAATGTACTAGGATAAATTTTTTGAGATGTTAATTGTGAATTGAGAGAC
This sequence comes from Erinaceus europaeus, assembly GCF_950295315.1. Taxonomy (NCBI): domain Eukaryota; kingdom Metazoa; phylum Chordata; class Mammalia; order Eulipotyphla; family Erinaceidae; genus Erinaceus; species Erinaceus europaeus. Next base: position 68,880,146 of record NC_080175.1, read on the forward strand.
TGTAATGTGCAGTCAACAAGAAATTGGCTCCTGGATCTGCATTGGATGAAAAGAGAGACCATGGCCAAAGTATTTTAATCTCTTTTAAGTCTTGGTTGCTATGAGCAAAAAAGGTCTAACTGTTGAACCCATTTTATAGGGTTGTTGTAAATGAGATGCATATCCAAACTACCTTAGTGTTTGGCATGTGCTAAGGAAATACCAATAAGGAGGAGGAACAAAAACCTGCCAACAGATAAGAGCCTTTATATTTAAGCATATATGCTTGTATGTAAGTTTTAGTAACCTGGATGGGCTATTTTCACTTTAGATTTTGGGTGACTTATTATTTTAATAGCATCTTTTGAAAATTTGTACTGGCCGTGCCATACAGCTGCTCATATGGGTAAGAGGGTGAAATAGGGTGCCTTTCTAATAACTTTGTAAGTTAAATATTGTTAAAATTTGAAAATTTCCCATGCGATGTAGTAATCCTCCACAATTTATGTTAAACTAGCACATTAATGGGAAACAGGATTCTCCTGCATTTATTTTGTACACTGTGAAGGATTTATGAGTATAAAATAGTAGTGCTAGTTTAACAGCAAAACAAGTGCTTTCATTATTGAGATGGCAAGCATAGAAAAAAGGGCCATTGGAGACAGCAGTACTTGAAAATTAGACTGAAAGGATATGGTGGTGGAGACTTTTAAGACCTTATCATAAAGTTTTCTATCTTAGGTATCTAAATGGTGCTTTTTAACATCTCAAAGCAACTCCTTAAGTCTGCCCTACAGTGGTCCACCAGGAGTCTACATTACAATAAGCAGCATATACTAACAGAAATGAGTTTGTGTAGCTAAATCTTCACTACATGCTGGAGTTCTGGCACTGGAATAAGATGGGTGTAAGCCTCTCTTTTGTATGTTAATGTGCTTTCACAGCAAAGGCATGAGAATTAACACAGACTGAACTGTTTTTGAAGACAGACATTTATCTCCTTATTGCCTTCTGTGATGAATTGTTCACAGCTAAAGGAACACCAGGCCTGAACCAAATCTCCTGCTGCCCTATATAGTTTTTACAATCTCCTTTTAAATAACACAAAGTCAGGGCAGTCTCACTGCCAGACCAGCACTTCTTCAAGAATCCTTCCATAATTTGACAGGCTAGAACCATCTGTAATACAAATCAACATTATTATTTTCCAAGTAAGCTTTTTAAAAGGTTGCTTGAATAAGAAAAGACTAACTTGCCAAGTCATAGTTGATGTAAGATTACATGTGAATTTTGCTGCACTGCACGTTACACATTAGCCTCATGTATTTTAAGTTGATCTGGGTAAACAGTGTTAGATATCTGATTAGTGTTAAAGTGCAAGAGGCCTTGGTTAGGTATGGTTTCTCCTTTAAAATGCGTCCTCTCTCTTTGTTATTTTTTGTTTTCTTCCTTTGATCTCTGATAGTGAAACCAAAATTTGTAATTTGAAAACTTATTGAATATGCCTCAGAAATTAATTTTCCCGTTGTACATTTACAGATATTTTCAATATATAGCTAGATTGTTAAACATGACTTTTACCAGCAAATAATGGTACCAATTTCTGTCTCTTTCACACGTTGTATCTAAGATCATCTTTTAAACTCTTTAACTGAAGTCGAGGACCCCATTAACCAATGATTTTATGCAAACTCTTAAAAATCAACTGATAGTAAGTCGATCTTATAAGGTAGTTAACAGTTAATCATGAGGATAGTTGAGCTAGTATTAGTTTAAATTTAATTAAGGCACCAGTGAAAAATATTAGCTTTTTTCCCCCTTTATAGCATATATGGGTGACCACCTTTTGCTATCTTGGTTCTTAATGTGTGTATAGACTCATTCTTAACAAGTTTTCAATTCCATGTTTATTCCATTGTAAACCTATGTTCAACAATTCATGTTCCACTGATTCCCTACCAGTATATGTTTAAAAAGGCTGTCTGCCCTTGAATTTTAATTTTGAGCATGTTTTTGAGTTAATCCTATAGTTTCTAAAAGTGATTGATGAAGACTGCCGATAAAGAGGAAATTTCATATACCACCTTCAGTACTTGAAATGTTCTTTATCTTGTAGGGTTCCTGCAAATGTGTATTTTGACAAGCCCTACTTCCACTTAAATGTATGTGAAGTCAGCAGGCAAATTTCTCAGTAATCTAATAATTGGTTATTTCACTTGTCATCTCACATCAAACCATAATTTTCCTATGGTAGTATTTAAGTTGCCTGACTTTAGCTACTGGTAATATATTTCTATAGCTTGTAAAACATCTAGTTATCGCTCTGTCTATTTCAGTTTGTTGTACTAATGATTTATTTTCATTTTCTCTAGGATATAGATCTGCAGTTAACTGGATTTGATTTATAAGAAGGCAACCCACAGTCAATGGCCACTCTTGCAACATAGCAACTATGGAAAACAGAGTGGTCAATAGGATATGGTCTGATAAGTAATTATGATTGAGGATGCTACTTCAATGCATGTGAAATCAATGGGAGATACTGGCTGCAGGAAGAGTTTTCTAAGCTTCTCACCACCAGCTCATCTTTAAGAAACCAGAGGTGTGCTCTCCCATTATACGGCTTTCCTCAAGTGGATACAAATATCTTTGCCTGACTGTAACCAGACAACTGGACAACTAATGTGGAATCATGGCGCTGCCCAGATGCACAGGGCCAAATTATGTTTGGAGAGCAATGAGGGACTGTGTGGTCCACAGGGGCTTGGCTGCCCCATTGACTCTCTGTGTGCTGGGTTGTTTGCTTCAGACAGCACATGTGCTTTCACAAAAATTGGATGATTCAGACCCATTGGTGACGACCAACTTTGGCAAGGTCAGGGGGATTAAGAAAGAACTCAACAATGAAATCTTGGGACCCGTCATTCAGTTTCTTGGAGTTCCATATGCAGCTCCACCAACAGGGGAACATCGTTTTCAGCCTCCAGAGCCACCTTCTCCCTGGTCAGACATCAGGAATGCCACTCAGTTTGCTCCTGTGTGTCCCCAGAATATTATCGATGGCAGATTGCCAGAAGTCATGCTTCCTGTGTGGTTTACTAACAACTTGGATGTGGTTTCATCATATGTACAGGACCAGAGTGAAGACTGCTTATATTTAAACATCTATGTTCCAACTGAGGATGGTGAGTTCACTGCAGAAAAAAACAAACAAAAAAACAGGGAGATATATTTATATTTTTCTTTTCTGTTGTAAGTTCTAACAATATTAATTCATGTGTACTGGTAGCATGCATGGCTTCTCCTGTTGGCATGTAGACATATTTTACATGTGTGCATGCCGCTCTTTGTGTTCACGTGTGTTGGTGTATCTGTTCTTATTTCTTTTTCTGTGCCTACTCATTTTCTTTCCTCCATAGCACGTATCCTTATGTAGGTAGAAATGGGTTCCTAATTTCCATTTCCTACCAAATGACTTCTGAGAAGATGCATCAACATCCCGCCATTGCATGTGCAGGCTCAACAACTGGGGGCTCTTTCGCGCTCAGTAAACTGCAGGAGCAAATTTAGCTAGACAGTAGTTGCATGTTCCGGCGGTCTGTGATGGAGCGCCATGTTATTTTCTAGTCTTCTATTCATTTTTCAGTAAAAAGAATATCCAAGGAATGTGCCAGAAAGCCCGGCAAGAAAATATGTAGAAAAGGAGGTATGTATAAAGTGAAAATTAAAATGGGGGAAAAGTTTGCAGAGGAAGAACAAGATACTCTCCCTATGGATGATTTGCTGGTACTGGGAAGTGACTGGCTAGGTGATATTTGGAATTTAGTAAAGCCAACCAAGGAAAAGAAAGGTGGCTACGGAAAGCTCTTGCTGGGTAGATAATACCGACAAAGCTCATTGGTGGTGCCTGGTGTTTTGGTTCTGGTAGTCTTAATGAGAGGTGAATCTTTGTTTTGAGTCTGTGTTTAGAGGAAAATATATTGGGCTTTGATATTGCCTGTTAGGAACTCAGATGCTGGTGCTATCATCTCCAAAATATTTTCTCCAGATATGGGTTAAAACCCCTCTTTAAACTGAATCAGTTCAGTTACAAAACTTGTTTTATTGTTCATTCTTAGTTTCTTCTGAGAATCCTATCAACTTTCTCACCGTAAGGGAGGCAATGCCATGGCTGCTGGGCAGTAACTATTATTAAGTAATGTGGTTTTTTTCCCCCATTATCTTTGTCTTCAGTGACTCTTCTGGAGGAGAATGAGATTTTGTGTGTGTGTGTGTGTGTGTGTAGATTTTACACTAAATATTTACAGTCTTAAAATAACTTTAACATTTTTATATTTATGTTAAACAATTTAAAACATGGGGAAGAACGTGATTCAGAAGCTACAATTAAATCAACCTTCAAATCATCAACTAGCCAGATTGAGCAAATGTAGATACTGACAGCTGCAAGCTTGCATCTGAATGTAGCTTGTCCACACTCCATTTTGATATCACATCGCATAAATCACTCATAGGAAAGTCTGATTTTCTGTGGCCGTAAATCATCTATGTGTTATTTTGACCTTATTACTAACTTTGTAGAATTTACAATCTCCATACAGAAGTCATATTAATATTCTAGTCTTGCGCATTCTCTCTTTCTCGGCACTCTAATCTGCTGGTTGGGCCAAATCAGGTTTCATTACATACATCCTTGTGGTGTGGGAGTATCTGGACTGTTCTGCTTTACTGGGGTTGCATTCTGTGAAAGATGCTTCACATCACAGAATTCTCAAGTTAATTCTCAAGTGGGTCAGAAGCATTTTCATTAAATTATTATTATTATTATTATTAGTTTTTGTTATGCTTTGGTTGTCCTGGTAGGGTGGGATTTAACTTTTTTTTCTTCACTTAATCCATGTTTTGGGTTAAGTATATAGAATACCTAAGAAGGTGGATATGAAGGTTACATGATTGTTTGGAACAACTCAAAAGTCTTTTGTTTTCCTCCATGTGATTTCCTGCAGTGATTTACATGACTTAAACCAATGTGCAGTGCAGCAGTGGTTGTTATTATGCAGCTTATCAAGTGTGTGTAATTAGCTAAGTGACTCTCACCTCCTATCACAAAGATGTTGATTCACAAAGTCATAAATAAAGATGTTATTGTAGACTGCATAAATTGAGCATAATACATAAAAATATGTACAATCAAAAATGATAAGGACACATAAAGGGAAGTGGTGAGTGAGAAAGTGACCTTTCGTCTCATGCAGAGATGGATTCATTAGAAGAATCTTTGCCATTGTTCTTTGGATTATTGGCTCCATCTGCTTTCTGAAAGAGATGGCAAGGAGGTGTGTCATCTGTGCTATTTACTCCGCTAAAATTTGAACCAATTTATAATTAACTTGAAAATGACATCCTACTTCAATCTCGATGGTTTGGTTATAGCATCTATTTTTTTTTAGATGAACTGTTTTAAAAATGGTTTTGCTTTATTATTTATTGGGTGTTACTATTGTCAAATAAGCTTTGATTATTAATTTTCAGTTTGTTACTCCCAAATGTTTAAAAGCAAATAATTTAAATTTACTTTTCTATATATAGTAGGCTTAATGAATGAAACTAATGCTTGCAAATTTATTTTAAGTAAATTAGTAGAAACATTTTCTGACCTTTATTTATTTATTTTTTCCTATCTTAAGGATTCCATTGTAGTTACTTCCATATGTCATATTACCTATTTCAAGAAAACAGTAGGAATTTTATTTCTGTCCATGTATTAATATGCATTACACAAGACCAACCTATGAGTCCTTCAACAGAATTCCAGAAACTTATAAATATCCTGTCTCAGGGACTATAGAGTTAGTTATATTTCCTTTTTATCCAGATATTATAAATTTTATTTTATTGTCACCAGGGTTATAACTAGGGCTATGTGCCTCCACAACAAATCCACTTCCTGGAGGCCATTTCCCCCTTCCATCTTTCCTTCCTTCCTTCCTTCCTTCCTTCCTTCCTTCCTTCCTTCCTTCTTTCCTTCTATCCATCTTATTCTCTTCCTTCCTTTTTTCCTTCCTTTCTTCCTTCCTTCCTTCCTTCCTTCCATCCATCCATCCATCTTTCTTTCTTCCTTTCTTTCTTTCTTTCATACATAGACAGAGGAAAATTGAGAGGAGAGGAGGAGATAATAGGGAGAAAGAAACAGAGAGATATCTGTAGTACTTGCTTCATTGCCCATGAAGCTCCCCCCATTTATGTAGGGGGTTGTTGAGGGGCTTGAACCAGATCCTTCCAAATAGTAATATGTGCATTTAACCAGGTAGCCACCACAAGTCTCCACCCAAATGATATAAAAATCTGATGTACTATTGTTTCTTATTTTCCTGAGTATCTGTGGTTACCTACAGAGGCAGATGAACCCAACCTTGTGCTACGTATACAATTAGCTGTGTATGCTATGTTCATTGAAAGCTATATCTGGACGGCTTGTAGTAGTGAAAGCAGTAGTAAATGAAAAATATCAAAACTCCCTCTTCCCATAGAACTTACATTCAAGTGAGTTTACAGAGAACAACCATTTTCTGTGCCTTATGTTCATATGAGAGGAAGAAATTTGCAATTCTTCAAAAGAAGACTTGCTGTAATTTTTAAATGGAACTTTGTAAATATGAAAGAAAAAACAATGCACATATTTTTATCAATAGGCTGCCTCTCATTTGAAACAGGTCCCAATTGCATCTTTTAATCTAACTTTTTATATTTTCCATAATTGATTTGGCCATATGTTACTCTGTAGATATTTCTTGAGTCTTATCCTTGCAAAATTGGAAGAAAGAGTGAATGCTTAAAATGAGATAACTGTCAACACTTGGCCAACTAGGCAGATGACATGTGATAAGACTTGGAATTTGGTTGTGTAGGACAGACAATTCATCACAAAAGCTTTATGAGAAATGTACATCACTGTTCTTGTGCAAATGAGGAGACAGGTTCTGAGATTTCAGTATTCTTCTCCACATTCTACTGCTTGTCACTGCTTCTTGGTTCTTGCCCATTGGGGTAGACGGACGAGGCTTGACACTTTTCCATTTTTTTTTTTGGTAACACTATCTCTCTTTCCTCTTACACGTTTTTGTTTTTTATGTTAGAGAACTCCATCACCCCACTGTTTCTCCTTTCTTCCTTGTTATGAGTGTTCAGATATGTGATGAGTTGTTTTTAATTCTCTCAGTTGATGCTGGAGAGATTCTATTTTAGATACGTTAATTGAATTGGTTCACTCCAGTGTTAGGAAGTGATTTCAAGAAGCCATACGTAGTATCCGGTTGATTTGATATATTTAAATCCTATGAATGATTTCTTTCTGTGTAGATCAAGATCCTAATATGTTCCTCCTGGCTACAATCAGGTCTAGCTGTAATTTGCTTAAGTTTTGCTTGCTTTCTTTAGGTTGCTCTCTTATGAGACTTGCCAGTGAACAGTGACGTGTTCAAATATTAGGCAGTAAACATAACGAGGAACAAGGGATCCAGCGAATCCATAAACAAATTGAGTGGTTGCTGGATACCCTAGAGTTCCCTAATTTTGTTGTTCTTCAGTGCTTCAAGTGATATTTGCATGACTCTTGTGAAATGAACGCAAAAAATAACTTGTCCTTTCTGTAATGGAAACTTGCTTTTTCATTTACCCCATCCTTATTGTACAGACAATTAGAGTCTTTGCAGATGTCTTGGCAACAGTTCTTGACTCCTTGAACATCTGAGTTCTGATTTTCTAAGTGATTTCCTCTTATATTCACTGGTTAATTGTATTTACTTGGAATAATGCTGAATTTATTTGTGAAAGTTTTCAAAAAATTAGGAGATTCCCTTGCTTGCTTAATATAAATACTGATTTTTCTCTGTACAAATATTTATAATAATAACTCCTATCATTGTCAGTATGTTTGAGATTTTTAGAGGGCGATCATATTGCATAATGTTATTCCCTTTTAACTGATTTACTAAGTTAGCAAATATTTATTGAGTTCTTACTCTGTACTCCAGCCAGCCCCCAGTGATCCATCAGTCAAAAGTAGGAACAAAGAAACACAATTTTCTGTCATCTTATGTGGAAGGACAAATTGTACATAATAAAAGCAATTAGCAACAAAATTAAAAGATGTAGGAAAAAGTGATATGAACAAGGGCCAGACAGTGGCACCTGGTTAAGTGCACACATTACAGTACACATGGACCCAGGTTCAAGTGTCTAGTCCCCACCTGCAGGGGGAAAGCTTTACGAGTGGTAAAACAAAGCTGCAGGTATCTCTCTGTCTCTCTCCCTCTTTTTCCTTCCCTTTCCCCTCTCAACTTCTCTCTGTCTCTATCCATTAATAAAAAACAAAAAAGTGATATGAACATAGTGTGAACTATTGGGAATTCTGTTGTGGAGAGTGAAAGAGGTAATGAGATACAAAATTCTCAGTTTTATAAAGAGATTATTGTGAGTGGTGTATTGAGAATAGACTGTCTACAGCTATAAAGAAACAAGAGAAGCAAATAAGAAATTATTGTTTTCCAGACAAGATTTAAGTGTGTTTCAGATTTAGGTTAGACTCAATGTATCTTTAAATTATATATCTTGATAAATTTATTACACAATAAAAAATGAAGAGTCAGAGAAGATGCCTAGTTTTTGTTTGTTCTTGGAAGACTAGCTTTGCCATTAGCGTATACAACAGGAAAAGATGTTAGAATGGCTTAAGAAAAACAGTACTTAGTGTTAGCCATGCTAAATTTGAGATGACTCTGAGCATCCTAGCGTAGACACTAGTTTGAATCAGTTTGAAATGACTAGGTGGATATGGAAATTTTTGGAGTCATTGTGATACATATGGTAAAAGGTGAAAGATTTGTATGATCTGAAGAGAAACCAGAGTATATGTGATGCATATGGTAAAGGTTCAAAGTGAGAATGAAAGGAGTAGAATGAAAATGAGGGAAACAATGACACCAAAGATTGATTTATGGTGACATTCTAAATGCTAAGACTAGAAGGAAATTCAACAGAGATTGATAAATTGTTACAATGTCAGATGAGAAATAAACTAATACAGACATATATATAGTTGGGTATTTTGTTCTAAAAAGAAAATGCATCCAAATAGTCATGGGCCTTTTGGGATATACCGAAAATGAACTTTCTAGCTCCTTCCCTCACTAAGACCCTTAGTTTCTTCTACTCTAGTCTTACCTTTAGGTTCTTGATTATTAAGCAATTTGTCTTGCTTTTTACCTTACCACTTTTCAGCCACCAAGTTGCACACGTTCCCATGATGCCATCCTGACTTCCCTAGGCAGATGACCTCACCATTGTGTCCTGGAACCTTACTTCCCCAGACTCCTGCCCCACTAGGGCAAGATAGAAACAGGCTGGGGGTATGGATCTACCTGCCAACAGCTATGTTCAGCAGAGAAGCAATTACAAAATGCCAGACTTCCTACCTTCTGTACCCCATGAAGATCTTTGGTCCATATTCCCAGAAGGATAAAGAATAGGGAAACTTCCAATGGAGGAGATGGGATACAGAACTCTGATAGTGGGACTTGTGTGGAATTGTACCCCTCTCATCCTGCCATCTTTTTAATTATTATTAAATCACTAATAAACAATAACAAGAAATAGACTTAGTAATCATCTTTGCCAAGTAAACTTCTGGGATGATATGAAACTTAGTCTAATGAGTCTAAAAGCAAGTGAGAGAAAATGTAGCATTACTATATATAAATAAGGAAGCAGACAAAATAGAAGATAAGAACAACAAAAGAGAGTTTTGTTGTTATAAGTTAAGATGAAAGAAATAAGCTACAAAGTACTATATACAAACAAAACCAGAGTAGAAAGATAGTAGACAACTGGAATAAAATTGTTAGGGAAATATGGGATCTAGTACACAATTGTAGGTTTGGGAATAAAAAGAGAAAAAGCAGATACATTAAATTTTGACTAGGAAGAATATGTGCATACAGAGAATGGCAGTGGGACTCTAGTTTCATCTGACTGTATTTGGATTGTCTGATAGATGTTACATTAAGTGTAATTGAGATAAATTATCATTTACTCACTCTTAACATATTCTAGATATTTTCCTTATTAACTTAATACTACAATCATCCTGTGAAAAGCTTATTCTCATTTGCAAATGCAGAAATGCAGGACAAAAGACCTTGGGTCCATACTCCCAGAGGGTTAAAGAATAGGGAAGCTATCAGGGAAAGGGATGGGATACGGAGATCTGGTGGTGGGAACTGTGTGGAGTTGTACCCCTCTTATCCTATGGTTTTGTCAATATTTCCTTTTTATAAATAAAACAAATAAGTAAAAGAAATAAGTCATAGATTTTCCCCTAAGATACATAATTTATTGGTGACCATCTATATTTCTTTTGAGGGGACTATTTTGGAGCAGAGGGAAGACAAAACATCAAAAAATCACAGTAGCAACAACAATAATCTTGTTTATATAGAACCACAGATCTAACAGAAAATGAAATTGGTGACCAATTTGCTAGAAGAAACATTATTGCTCACTGGAATCGGTACAGCATTTTGTTCTTTTGGTGTCTGAAGATAAATGGGGGACCAGATTGAACCAGAGATTTGGTTTCTTATTTGAATTGGTATCCTTGGACAGATATGGTTAAGTCTTCAGAAAGCTAAACTGTTTAAGTTGGAACTCTGAAATGAAATAGATCTAAAGGGTTGTAAAGTTTTAAAAGAACAACATCGATTGTTCCATTGTTTGCTGACAGAGAGAGTCTCCTGAAACTGATGATTAAAAGTCCATTATAGTTGTCCAATTCAATTTTTCTGGAGAATAAGTACTATTTTTTCTTATGAAAACTGGGATTGAAGTTGAAAACCTTTAAGATTTATGCCACTAGCAAAAAAGTGTTATACTACCAAATAAATCCTTTGTAGAAGCTGCTGTTTTTTTCCCCTGCCAACAGAAGTATTCATTTTTTATTATTGTTTTCACAGATGATCATACTCAGTAAATATTATGTAGGTATTGCTCTGATTCACTTCTATATTTATGTATGAGTAGTCATTTTCGGATGATCTTTTGACCCCTAATATTTCTGCTTTTTATGCTCTACTCTGATCTTTTCCAAAGGTGGCAAGGTTAGTTCTTTCTGGAGATTCTGAAGAAGAAACTCCCTTCTGTTCTTTCTTTCTTTTCTTTCTTTCTTTCTTTCTTTCTTTCTTTCTTTCTTTCTTTCTTTCTTTCTTTCTCTTTCTTTCTTCCTTTCTTTCATGTAACTTTTATTATCTTATTATCTTTATTTATTTGGATAGAAACAGTCAAAATGAGAGGCAAGGGGAGTTAAGGAGAGAGACAGAGACAACCCTGCTTCACTACTTATGACACTTTTCCTGTGCAGGTGGGGACCAGGGACTTGAACTTAGGTCCTTGTGCATCGTAACATGTGCACTCAACCAGAAACACCATTAGCTGCTGCTACCCCCATACTCCCTTCCTTTCTTTTCTAAATTTCTGGAGGTTGCCAAGAACCATCAGTTTCTTGTCTTGTAGTTGCATTCCTCCAATCTCTACCTTTGTTTTATAGTGACTTTTCTTCTCTGCATGTCTCCCAGTGTTTTTGTCTTCATATGATCGTCCTCTAAGAATACCTGTCGTTGAATTTACGGTGTACCTGAATCCAGTATGACTTCTTAGTTTCAATTGATAAGCCCTTATTTTCAGACAAACAGTTCATTATGTTGTTTTGCAAGTATTTCCTTAACAAAATACTAAAGCTACATGGCATAACAGTAGAAAAACTTTTCTTCCATAATTTTGGAGGTTAGAAGTCTGAGATCAAGGTATCTTCACTCTGTGGCTCCTCACAAGACATTTTGCTTATGTATATCTGTGATCCAATTATCCAGGGCCATACTTAATATTTTAGTCATATTTAGCAATTAGAGTTCTTTTCAAAAGAGAAAATATTGGGGGAATTAATGGTTTATAGTCAGTGGAAAATAGAATTGTTGGTACATGTGTAATCTTTCCCAGTTTTCTGCAAAACAGTCTGACCTCCAGCCTAGGTCCTCCACCATCATGCACCAGGACCTGAGCTGACCCCCACCCTCTGAGTCCTTTACTTTGGTGCAATACTCCAAATTCAGTCTGAGTTCTGCTTTGTGTTTCCTCTTTCTGTTTTTATTTCTCAGCTTTTGTCTTTGAGTGAGATCTTTCCATTCTCAGCCTGGGTTTTCCACTGTTATGCACTGGAACCTAAAAGCACCCTCCCTCCCATGAGTCCTTTACTTCAGTGCAATAACACCAAACTCAGTCCATGCTATCCTTGTGTTTCTCTTTTTCCCCCTTATTTCTCAAGGTCTTTCCACCTCCTGTGAGCTGGAGCGTTCTTACCCATCAAGTAAGCCACTTCCATGTCTATTAATATTTATCATCCTTTTCACACTGAAAGATTAGACATGCATATTACTTTCTTTCACACATTCCCCCCTCCGCAGGAGGGTTGTTCTTGGAACATGATACCTGTACTACTCCATAGTTCCTGGCCATTTTTAATAGAGTCAGAGAAAGATGGAGGATAGAGAGACAGAGAGAAGGGGAGACACCTGCAGCACTGCCCCACCACTTGGAAAGATACCCCTTGCAGGTGGAGCTTGGGGCTTGAACCTGGTCCAAATATATTGGAACCCCAGATTAGGTATGGGGTGGTCTTTGATGATTGCAGTAGTGATTTGTTTGTGCTTTGTACAAGTATGTGCATCTGCTTATCCATATGTTTGGTCATTTATTTATTATTCTCGTTGGTGTGGAAACTGTTCTAGTTTGAGCTCCACATTCGGAAAGCATTGCCCTAGACTTCCTGCATGGTTCACTCCTTGCCTTTCTCTGTGCTCGGCTGACATTGGCCGAAGCCTCCAGGACCAGTCCTGCTGGAGACTGAGCTGGTCAGGGCATAGTTTTGCCTTCTAGAAGCTTCTATTACAGTGACAACCTACCTGCCAGTATCAGGACATTTTCATGGGTGGCCACATTAATATCATCAAGTCATTGTGAGGTTGATTTGCAATCAAACCTCAACACCAAATGAGGGAATGACTGTTTCTGTGAAGGGGAGAAAAAAAAGGTAATGATGCTGATATTTGGCACTGTGTTCCCTATAATAAAACATTTAATTAAATCTTTTAATGTGTATAGAGCACAAACTATGCACATCAGAATAAAACACATCAGGCATAACCAAAACTGTAATTATTTCAGCCCTGCTGCCTGAGCCCACCTTCGTTGCTCTGCCAAGAAACAGTGGTTGAAAACTTTTTTTAAAAATCCATCTGTTGATAAAAGTAAAAAAAAAAAAAAAGCTGTGCTGTGCCTACATGATTTCTGTGCAGGTTCTTCGGCCAGTGATACAGCAGCTGCTGAGTTCTAGTGCTTTGGTTGTGTCTTCTGCAGGGAAATAAAAAAAAATGTTTCTGATTTTCTTTTTGATAGACAGAAAGAGAGCTTGAGATGCAAGGTGATGATAAAGAGGGAGAGAAAGACAGATACCTACAGCCCTGCTTCACTACTTTTGAAGCTTCCTCCTCACCTCCACCTGTTGGGACCCGGGGCCTGCACCTCCTGTGTGTTTGAGCACTGTAATGTATGTGCTCTCCTGGGTGTGCCACTGCCTGGCCCCACACAGGTAAATTCACAGCTGCTATTCTGAGATTCTTCCTACATCTCTGTGCCTGCTTTGTTCAGGTTGTGTGCAATACAGAAAGAGAAAGCATCTTATACAGAGTGTCCAAGGCTAAGTGGCGGTGCACCTCTTTGAGCGCCAATGTTACAGTGCACAAGGACCCGGGTTTGAACCCCTAGTCCCCACCTGCAGGTGGAAATCTTTGCAAGTTGTGAAGCAGTTCTGCAGGTCTCTCTCTCTCTCTCTTGCTCTCTGTCTCTCTCCTCTTTCTCTCCGTCCCCCTAACTCTTTCTCTCTTGATTTCTAGCTGTCTCTATCCAATAAATAGAGATATTTAAAAATTAATGAGAATTTATGACAGAGAGAAAGAAAGAGAGAGGGAGGGTGGGAGGGAGTGAAAGAAAGAGAGAGAGGGAGAGAGAGAGAGAGAGAGAGGAAGAAGAGAAGGGAAGAGAAGAGAAGAGAGGCAAGGAGAGGAGAGGAGAGGAGAGGAGAGGAGAGGAGAGGAGAGGAGAGAGAGATGGAGATGGAGTGTCCCAGAAAAGGGAAGCCAGTGACATTGTGGTTACACATACAAAGGGGTTTGCCATTTAACAGTGTTTTTTGTTTGTTTGTTTGTTTTGGCACAAAATTGTCCTTGCTGAGAACTCTCCAGAATGAATACTGCATTCATTCCTTGATGCCTTCAAAGGCTAATGTCTGTGGGAATCTTTTTACCAAGTAACTTAGGTTCAAATATTTCTCATTGTTTATCTAAATTATGTGTTTACTTGTGTGAGTCTGTGTGGGGCTTATACATGTGTGTATTATGTGTGTGTCTTCTGCTTGTATATCAGTTGTATTTTATGACTACTTCCATTATCCAGATTTTAGAAACACTGAAGTACTGATTCTTGAAAAACTGACTCCCCACACATAAAGAAATAATAATGTTGTGGCTGGACAATAACTCATAGCTCTTTGGATGGGGTGTGTGCCTTGCCAAGAGTTTGGTCCAGGATGGAACCACACTTGCAAGATTCCACAGCAGGAAAGATGGAAAGAGGCCCTCTCTTATCAACTCAAAATAAAAATTTTAAAGAAGATAGCCCAGGGGTGGTAAATGCATGTACGTATAAGATCCCAGTGCCACAAAGATAAAACAAACAAACAAAAAACAAAAAGTCTGGGAAGTGGCACACCCGCTTGAGTGCACTTGTTCCCATGTACAAGGATCCTGGTTCAATCCTTCATTCCCTACCCGCAGGCAGGCAGCTTCACAGACAGTGGAGCAGGTCTTCAGCTGTTTCTCTTTATTATTCCCTCCTTCTTGATTTCTCTCTATCCAATGAAATAAAAACGAATAGAATATTTTTTAAAAGAAGAAAGAGAATAGAAAAGGAAGGACAGGGAGGGGAAAAAAAAGGAAGGAAGAAATTTACTGGTGAAATCATGTATGCATATGACCTGGTGTAAGAGAGAAAGGGAAAGAAGCAGAGAGAGAAGGAAGACAGAGCTTTTGGTGAAATGATCTATGCATAAGACTCCTGTGCAAAGAACAAACCGTCCTGATTGTGAAGTGAAAGCAAGTAATCCTGAAATGAAAGTACCTATCCTGTGTAACTGACAACAACTCAAATATGTAGACTAACAGAAAGTTCAATGTTTCTCTTGATTTTTTAATTTACATTTGAACAGTTAACTGCTGGAGAAGTAGTTTGCAAGTAAGAAAGGTATTTATTCATTGTGAAGTTCAAGGAACTCTGTATTCTTTAAGTGACTTCTCATGAGAGTGACAAGCCTGATATGACTAATTCTCAGAACCCTGTTGACAGGAGGCTCCCACCTCTGTCCACCTGCCTCCCTTCTCCACTTCCCTCACCTTCACCTCCAACTTTCTGTTTTGCCTGAAGCACTGTGATGGTCTCATCTACTATCTCTTTCTACTTTATACCTGTTCCAGGACTCCATTGGAGATACAGTGGAGGTAGGACCTTGAAAGTCTGACATCACATTATAGCCCTTTTTATGTCATTCCCTCAGGATTTCCAGTTGCTTTTAGGCTAAATTTGAACACCTGGCTACAACCAAAAGATCTTAGGTGATGAATCCTGCCCAGCTCTAGAATCTGCTTCCATATATTGCCCTTGCTTTCTATATTTCTACCTTTGCTGATTTATTTGATCAGAATGGCCACTTGTCATCTACCTCAGGACGGTTGTACTTGCTGTTCCTTATGATTCAGATCTTGGCAAAATACCACCTTGTCAGAGCTGGTTTTCCTAAGCACCATGCTAAGGCAACTCTACTTCACTTTCTTATTTCAGTTTTTTCTCTGACATCTCTGTGGTTATTTGGTTATTGCATTTTTTTTGTCTCCATAGGGAATTATCTTGTTAATTTCTGTGCTTATCTAATTATTTCCTGTCTGCTCTTGAAGAACATTTCTCTTCTTCAATGCTTCACTCCCATTCTTCACAAGGGATTCAGTTAAGTATTCACGGAAAACATAAACAGCCTTAAGAAACAATGTTCTTTGTTGGAGAGAGCCTTCATCTCCCGCCATCTGGATTTATTTGAGTAATGCTCCACCAGCTATCATTCTTCACCAGACACAGCCAGTAAGAATATATCCTATTCTGCTCTGTTATGCAATCACTACTTGTTTATGGTTCCCCAAATGAAGAACATTTCAAAGCCAGCATCAGAGTCCTTAACTAAGAAATAACAGTGTTCAGTGGCTCAGTGTCTGACAGATAGAACCTGGACTCTGTTGCCTGGACCCTTGAGGCCGAGTGGCTGCCAGCAGCCCTGGCTCTTGGCTCTTTGCCTGTGCACGTTACTGCCAGCCTTACTGCCTCTGCACTGAATTTATATTTTAATACAGGGCGCCAACAACGCATTTGTGTAATAGGAGCACAGAGAATGATTTTTCTTTTCTGGGCCAGGAGCTTCATTTTCCCTTCCCACCTTCTAATTTAATTTCCTTTTCCTCTTTCCTCACCCCAGCCTTCCTCCTGTGACAGCTATATCTCGTCCTATAATTTTTTTTCTTTTCTTTTGTCCTTGTTCCACTACCCACCTCTGCAATAGGACGTCCTGCCAATGTTTCTGCTACAGCATTTCATTTGGGGTAATGAAGAGTAAATCCTGAGCAGTAGATGGTCTAAGAAGGATTTTTCACTAAATTTATTTAAAGGATATTTTTGTTTTTGCACCATGTGTGCTTAACCTGCTGCGCTACTGCCCGACTCCCAGGATTTTTTTTTTTTTTACCTCGTATTAATCTCTCCTTCAGTGACACGTGCCGAGAGCTACCTTCCTCATGATTAGCTGGTTCATAGCACCATTAACATATTCTATTTTTTTAAATTTTATTTATAAAAAGGAAACATTGAAAAAAACCATAGGTTAAGAGGGGCACAACTCCACACAGTTCCCACCATCAAAACTCCGTATCCCATCCCCTCCCCTGATAGCTTTCCTATTCTTTGTCCCTCTGGGAGTATGGACCCAGAGTCATTGTGGGATGCAGATGGTAGAAGGTCTGGCTTCTGTAATTGCTTCTCCATCTGCACTAGTCTGTCTCTTTTTAATTGTTGAGTAGTACTCCATTGAGTATATGTCCCATGACTTCTTAATTTTGTATTTAGAAAATTCAAGTGAGTGATTTTTAACCTATTACAACAGTAAACTTTTCATGTGAGTGTGAAAACATTCTAGAAACTACTAGAAAACTACTACAGTATTGTGTTAATGGCCACAAGGAGTTCTTAAAGGGAACAGCTAGTGGTGGAAAGTAAAAAATGAAAAATAAAGGGTGTTTTTAGGCAGAGTGATAATATTGGTATATGAGCTTGGTAGGACTGGTGCACTGATTGATTGTTGGAGTGACCGAGAAAGCACTGGAGGTGAGACTAGGTTGTAGGATTCCCATTATGTTGCTTTCTCTCCTATAGCCTTACTCTCTATAACCAATCTTCTCTACCATTTCTTTCCTATTTTTTTTGTCTTATTAGTTATTTCATATTGATTTACAAAATTTTAAGGTAACACCTTTACGTTAATAATTTCACACTGTTTCCACCACCAGCATTATGTACCTCCATTCCTTCCACTGGAAACTGCAGTAGTGATCCCAAGGTCAGAGATGTTGGTTGATTTATTTCTATATTATCTATATTTATATATACCTGCCCATTTTTCTGTGATTCTGCATTTTTTCTTTCTAAGTCACACCTATACAAAGTGCAGGAGAGCAAGTGTCTATGGTTAGAGGAGAAAGAGAAAAGGAAATTAAGGTTCCAGGAAATGAATAAAAAGATAGCATGGACTATTGAATAATTGTTTGCTTTTCCATAAGATGCAAGATTCAAAATGAGCTCTTACATCTAATGCTATATGTATATGAATATACAATTTTGCTGAGTCATATTTTGCAATAGAACTTGAGTGGCTAGAGAAATGACTCAACTAGTTGAGCATAGGACTTGTATGTTTGAGGCTCATGTGTCGAGACCTGGTGCTTCCTGTACTGGAATGGTTACTGCTTCTACTTTCTCATTTTCCCTCTCATGTGAAACTCCCTTTCCCTATTTCATGTGGGATAAATAACATACATCTTTTAAAAATAGGATAGATCTTTAGAGAGAAAGAATGTTGGAACAAGAAAGAAGCATATAATAGGGAAATGTAGCCTCCAGTCAGAGGAAGAGTTCTAGTTATAACCTACCCTTGATTGGGACAAGCTTGCAAATGAAAAGAAAGACAGGCATAGCTGGCAGATCATGAACTATCAACTGGAAAGAAAGCAGACTCATTCTGTTAAACTGTTAAAAAAGAACAGACAGGTGCATAATTTATGTAGATTTGTATTAATGAGTAGACAGATGAACAAGATTTTTCAGAATACGAGCTCCTGAGAAAATACATGTTGATTTTATTCAGCATGTACTTTCAGAGAGGAGTGTGTGAATGCTACTCTAGGTACTGAAATACAAATCCAGATCACAGAGATTATTAATGTACATATACATACACACACTGCACTCAGATCACTAAAATGTGGTATGAGGGAAAATTATAAACATAGATGTATTCTTCTAGGTTACAGTGGTCATTCTGGAGATTAGATCTTATAGATCATCACAAGAATTGCGAGAACACATCAATTTTGGTGTGTATCAGAAAAGTTCCTTAAAGGAGGTAGTATCTTGGATCAGTCTTGAAGGATAAATGGACTTTCTTTTATTTTTTAAAAAAATTTTATTTATAAAAAGGAAACACTGAAAAAAAAAACACAATAGGATAAGAGGGGTACAGCTCCACACAATTCCCACCACCAGAACTCCATATCCCATATACTCCCCTGATAGTTTTCCTATTCTTTATCTCTCTGGGAGTATGGACCCAAGGTCATTATGGGGTACAGAAGGTAGAAGGTCTGGCTTCTGTAATTGCTTCCCCACTGAACATGGGCGTTGGCAGGCTGATCCACACTCCCAGCCTGTCTCTCTCTTTTCCTAATGGGGCAGGGCTCTGGGGAAACAGGGCTCTAGGACATATTGGTGGGGTTGTCTGCCCAGAGAAGTCTGGTTGGCATCATGGTAGCATCTGGAATCTGGGGGCTGAAAAAAGAGTTAAAGCCAAACAATTTGTTGACTAATCATGAACCTAAAGGGTGGAATATTGCAGATGAAAATTTGGTGGTCTATGTTTTGTAGATAGCTATTAGGCTTATTTTAGTTAAATTCCAAAGGGCCCATACTATATTGTTGTTTTTTTTTTTTTCTGAGCCTGACATCTGATATGCAGGTGAATCCAAGTTATTGTCTGAAGAGATGATGTCATGGCTGGAAAAAGGACCAGAAAGCTGGATCAGGGAAAAGAGTAACTCCCAAATATGGGAAAGGTGTATAAATATTGATGACTGTAAACCCCATTGATTTGATCTGATATGGGCCCATATTCAGCTTAGAAGGCTATGTAGCCTCTGCATCCCTATAGATCTGAGCTCATATTCTGTGGTTATGAGTAGGAACGTTCCAAGCTGCCCCAATTTCAGGACTCATCTTCCTCAGGTGGTAGATAGGTTATGTTGTCCAGATTCCCTTCAGAGGATGGAATATTCTTTACCATTGTTGATCCACATTGAGGGCATATTCCCATGGGAGCCCACAAAGGGGTTTATTGTGCTGTTTCTGATGGAGATGATCAGTGACAATGGGGAGAGGGACCTATTCAAGGTTTAGGCCCGTCATGTCTGTTTGGAAATCTCAGGACTCCCCGACTAGGGCCCTAGTTGTGAGGTACCACCTCACCTCTGTGAGAATGGCATACATCAAAAAGGACAGCAGCAACAAATGCTGAAGAGGTTGTGGGGCCAAAGAAACCCTTCTGCACTGCTGGTGGAATATAAACTGGTCCAGTGTCTGTAGAGAGTAGTCTGTAGGATTTCACAAGGCTAGACTTGGACTTTCTATATGACCCAGTATTTCTTCTCCTAGGAATATACCCCAAGGACTCCATTACACTCAACCAAAAAGATATGTGTATACCTATGTTTATAGCTTCACAATTCATAATAGCTAAAACCTGAAAGCAACCCAGGTACCCAACAACAGATGAATGGCTGAGAAATCTGTGGTATGTTTACAGAATGGAATACTATGCAGCTATTAAAAACAAAGAACCCACCTCTCTGACCCATCTTGGATGGAGCTAGAAGGAATTACATTAAGTGAGCTAAGTCAGAAAGACAAAGATGAGTATGGGATGATCCCACTCATAAACAAAAGTTGAGAAAGAAGAAGAGAAAGTGAAACTCAGAGCAAGATCTGACTGAATTGGGAGTAGGGCACCAAAGTAAAAATATCTGGGTGGAGGGTGAGAGTAGATGTTCAGCTTCACTGGGTGAGGGTCCAAACAGCCCTTTGGTGGTGGGAATGGTGTTGATGTAAACTCCTATTAACTTGTAATTTCATAAACCACTATTTAATTAATATGAGGTGGGAAAAACTGATTGAATGTCTCAAATTTTTTAATGCACGGACTACAGGGTGAGTATATGTTCCTTCAATCTAAGCACTTAAGACTTTAAATGTGTAATCAGACTGAATTTTAACAGTGGTCTCAAATTGCTAATACATTTCTTATTTATTTATTTATTTTAAAAAGGAGACATTAACAAAACCGTAGGACAGGAGGGGTACAACTCCACACAATTCCCACCACCAGATCTCTATATCCCATCCCCTCCCCTGATAGCTTTCCTATTCTTTAACCCTCTGGGAGTATGGACCCAAGGTCATTGTGGGTTGCAGAAGGTGGAGGGTCTGGCTTCTGTAATTGCTTCCCCGCTGAACTTGGGCGATGATTGGTAGGTCCGTACTCCCAGCCTGCCTCTCTCTTTCCCTAGTAGGGTGGGTCTCTGGGGAAGCGGAGCTCTAGGACACACTGGTGGGGTTGTCTGTCCAGAGGAGTCTGGTTGGCATCCTGTTGGCATCTGGAACCTGGTGGCTGTTAATACATTTCTAATAATGACTTGTTCTTTGAAATGTTGACTCTTATAAAATCTTAGACTAGAGAGAAGAGAGGCAACCATGGCCTTACTTTATAAGACACAGGTATATATAATTAATGTCAAAGGACATAAATTATGGTGATGTCTTGTATGATACAGCAAATCCTAACAAAGGAACTTTCAAAGTTAACTCAATTGCCAAATAATTTGATTAAAGTGATAACTGTCTATTGTCTTCTTAAACCCTAAGACAGCAGGAATCTCCTGCTTTCTCTATAGACCCTATATTTCCCCAAGTCCTGGAACCTCTAGGGTGGGGCTTACTTTCCTGCATGCTTCTCTTAATTCATACCAACTGATACTGCATCTACTGATTCCAACCTAATCAATGCAACACATACCACCTCGGCATGCTTCACTTGGGACTGTGTCCAGAGATGCCAGGTGTGGAATGTCAATCCTTCAGCCTTATAACTCCGGTGAGACCTTTCCTTTCTTATAGGATTCTCTAATTCCTTTTCGGGTGGTTAACTTCCTAACAAAGTCCCAAAACCTAGATATAAACCAGGTTCTATGAGATAGGGCATATGTTCACATGTATCCATAAACTAGGGCAAAATATATACCTGAAAGCAAAAGTGCACAATAGTCTGCAGTGAGTCAGTATATGCAGCAAGCAAGTAAAAAGACCTAAAAAGACACCATAAAGTGGCCAATGAAATAGTTTCTACTTAGACTTAGCTACCCTCCTCACCTACTTCCTATTACACTTCCCTCAGTCACTCCAAAGCTAATCTTTTCAAAGTAAGGAGTGCAAAAGCTACATAAGGGCAAGGGACTCTTTAGTCACTATCAGGATAGATGGACTTTCTAGCAAATGGAAAAACAGGTAATTAGTGATTAGTGAAGTCTAGTGTTAAATGTTCAGTTTCTTAAAATCACTGGAGTGAGGACAGATCATTTATTGTGGAGCATCAGAACCCTTTTCCAGCATTTTCTTACTGAGTTTCTGGGACAAAGGATTAGGATAATCAGAAGTATGGTTTTAGAAAAGAGTAGGTAAGATGCAGGAAGGATGAAAAATTGATTAGATTACAGAAAAAGAGGATAGACTGGAGTTAATGATCCTGTAGTTCACATGAAAAGGGGCTGACAGTGGAAGTAAGAAGATGATAGATTTGAAAGACATTTCAATGGAGAAATTAATATAATTGGAAATTGACTACATGTGAAGGTAGATGGTGATCAAGGAAGTGTTGGCAAAGCAGATTGTCAATTGGAGACTGCAGCATGCACAGAAAGTTGATGCTTTTAATAAATCATACTTCTTATAGCTACTTCAGGGATGGACGAACTTGTGAAACTTTCAGCAAAATTGATCATGGGGATAAATTTGCCGTTCTTTTTTTCATTTTTATCACTAAGAAAGTTTGATGAAAGCTATTTATGCTGCCATGGTATGTTCAAATAAAATATTAACCTCATCAGTGCAAATAAATGCTCTGGAAAATCCTCTATTCATTTTTCACCCAAGAAGGGGAAAAGACGATGTAGCCTATGTACTAAAATTTCTCTATTACTGTCATTTCTGAGCAGTGTAGCGCTCTAGATTTCCAAAAGAGAAATGAATAGGAACATAATACTTCTCTCAGGAAAAAGCCTACCCACTGACATACTGTGTGAGTATAATTCTCACTGACAAGCCAAGATAGAGGAACATGTACAAGGCCAATTGCACCGACTTCAGCCTGTTTTTCCAGCTATTTAACTGTTCACATCAAGTGCTGTGTTTATTTGCATGCAAGTGGAATGAACCCAAAGATCTTGAAAGCCACAAAGCTGCCTGTCTGGCTGTGAGAAGTACAGATGGGACTGCTGAAGCTTTTTTTTTTTTTTTCCTTCCCTGAGACTTATATACCTAGATCATTAAAACCACATAAACCACAGAGAAATAGGGAAAATACAGCATGTGGGACATGAAATAGAAAATTATCTAGAGCAATGGCAGGAACATCTGGCAAGATCAGAGCATGATAGAATGCCCAAATTGCTTTTTGATGCTGACCTGCTGAAAGGAAAAGAAAAATAGTACCAGGAAGAGCGGAGGGAAATGATGCTCATTTTGAGATTTTAGGAAAATGAACATTTGCATTTGTCAAGTAATCTCACAGATAACTTCATAATATGATTGGAATGGAAGGATGATGAATTGGGGTGGATTCTTCTGAAAAAAAGAGAGCAAAGTTACTAACTGATTCAATTAGCAAGCACAGCAAGTTGCTATATTTCCTGCCCAATAACAGATGCGAGCCTTAGGGGAGCTACAAGCCCATTCAGAAGACTAAACAGATGATTTCTTCTCTGCAGTGATCATGCTGAAAGAGTTGAAGGAGCTTCTAAATGTATTCCGTACCTTAGAGAGCTTTGAGTCCCAGGAAGCTCTGCTGAATTAAGAACGGGGCTCTGACTGTTCCTCAAACCAAAGATGCCAGCATCCTATCCTATCACTCTTCCATAGCTATTTTTAACCATTCTTTCCAGCCCACGTTGCTTTCTGGGTCCAGGTTAGTGATGGACCTCCAACATGGCTTCTACGTAAACCTCAGTGAAAGTCAGCCTTAGTAAAAATTAAGTAAATCTTGTATGTTTAGTCCTCCAAAACGTTTGGCATAGGAATCACTAATGCTGGTTGAATATTGGCATCAGGTGAACCTAGTTATATCCTCAAGGATCTCAGTGTAATGGTAAAGAACATTCTCTTTAGCTAGCAAATGGAAGGGAGGACAGTAATTGTCAAGAATGAAGAAACAGGGGGCCAGGTGGTGGCACGCCTGATTAAGCACACACACTGCAGTGCTCAAGGACCCAGGTTCAAGCCCCTGGTCCCCATCTGCAAGTGGAAGGTTTCATAAGTGGTGAAGTAGGGCTGCAGATGTCTCTCTGTCTCTCCCCCTTTCTATATCCCCCTCCCCTCTCAATTTCTGTCTGTTTCTATCCAATAATAAATTAATAAAAAAGTATTTTTTTAAAAAAACTTTGGAGTATTACACCAAAGTAAAAGACTCTGGGGTGGGTGGGTGGGTGGGGAGAATACAGGTCCATGAAAAATGATGAATGAAACAGTGGGGGTTGTATTGTTAATTGGGAATCTGGGGAATGTTATGCATGTAAAAAAAACAAAACAAAACAAAAAAACTTCCAAAGAATGAAGAAACAGCACTTTGATAGGAACAATGCTAATGTGACTGTGGGGTGGGAAAGAGACTGCGTTGTGGCCATCTCAAAAACAGGTAATGAGTACCAGGATAGATAATTTGCTTTGGGTTTTGTGAAAGACTGAATGCCAGTGTGTGGATTCTATATTTAATTTGGTGGGTATAAGGGAGTAGGGAAGCCATCAGATGTTTGGACATGACAGAGAATGACATGAGAGAGACTGTTGTAAACAGGGTCTTTTTTTTTTTTTTTTTTTTTTTTTTTTAGTTTGGTGAGCTCTGTCTGATGACTGGCATAGAAAGATCTTCCATTCCATAAAGAGTTTCTCTGTTTGGGTCATGGTTTCTTTTGCCATGTAGACACTTTTCAATATGATGTAGTCCCACTGGTTTATTTTTAGTTTTATTTACCTTGCTAATGGACTTAACTCATTGAAGGTGCCTTTGGAACTTATACTTGAAAGAGTTATGTCAATGTTTCCCTCTAAATATTTGATAGTTTCTAGTGTAACATTCAATTCATTATGCATTTGGAGTATTTTTATCATATTGTGATTTAATATTGATTTTCAAAATTATGAGGTAACAGGGGTATCTTTTCCACCACCAGAGTCCTGTGTCCCCATCCTTTACATTAGAAACTGAAGTACTTTTCCCAAGGTCACAGATATGGGTTGACTATTATTTCTATATTTATATTTATTTACCAGTTTTTCCTACAGTCCCACCTTCTCTTTCTAAGCCACACCTTCCCCTGTTGCTACTTCGTAATGTCCTTTATTTCAAGGATCAAAGTATTTTTTTATTATCACCAGGTTTATTGCTGGGGCTCATTTCTGGCACAATGAATCCACTGTTCCTGGCAGTCATTTTTCCAATTTATTTATTTATTTTTTATTGGGTAAGACAGAAAAATTGAGAGAAGAAGGGGATGTAGAGAGGGAGAGAGAAAGATAGACATCTGCAGACCTGCTTCACTGCTTGTGAAGCCTCCCCTCCTTCAGGTGGGTGAGCAGGACCTCGAACCAGGTTCTTTATGCAGATCTTTGCAAAGGTCCTTGTATTTAGTATTATGTGCACTTAACTGAGTGAGCCATCACCTGGCCCCTGTCCTTCTGTTCTTCCTCTTCTTTGTCAGGGTTTTGAAGGAATGGAGATCAGAATCCTCTCTGGTTGTCTTTCCCTAATATTTCTCTCCCCACTGGGAGTATGGGTCAAAATATTTATGGGATAAAGAAGGTGGGATTTCTGGCTTCAGTAATTGCTTCTCCACTGGAGATGAACATTGTCAGGTCATCCATATTCCCAGCTTATTTTATCTTTCCCTAGTGGAGTTTTGTATGTGAGATGTAGTTTCATTCTTCTACATGTTTCAATCCAATTTTCCTAATAGCTTTTATTTAAAAGAATCTCCTTTCTCCATTTAATATTTTGGGACCCATTGTTAAAAATTAGATGTTCGTAGGTGTGGGAGCTTATTTCTGGGCTCTCAATTCTATGTCACTGGTCAATGTGTCATTTTTTTTTGTTTGTTTCAGTACAAGGTAGTTTTGATTACAGTGGCCCTGTCATATAGCTTAAGATTTGGGAGCATGATTCCTCCAGTCTTATTCTGTTTTTCTTAAGATTGCTAGGTATTATCTGATTTTTATATAAACTTTTGTAGGTTTTTTTCTACTTTCTTAAATTTAATGGGACATTTATGGGGATTGCAATAAAACTGTATATGGCTCTGGGTAGAATCATAATTTTATAAACAAGTTTTTTTTTTTGCCTCCAGGGTTATTGCTGCGGCTCGGCTTGGTGCATGCACTATGAACCCACTGCTTCTGGAGGCTAATTTCCCCCATTTTGTTGCCCTTGTTGTTATTGTTACTGTTGCCATTGATGTTGTTGTTGGATAGGATAGAGAGAAATCGAGAGAGGAGGGGAAGACAAGGAGAGAAAGATAGATACCTGCAGACCTGCTTCACGGCTTGTGAAGCAACCCCCCTGCAGGTGGGGAGCTGGGGGCTCGAACCGGGATCCTTGCGCTGGTCCTTGCATGTTGTGCCATTTGCGCTTAACCCACTGCAGTACCACCCGAACCCCAGAATCATAATTTTGATATTAATTCTTCTATGAAAATAAATTGATCCATTTCTTTAAAAAATGTATTCATTTATTTATTGAGTAGAGACAGAAATAAAGAGGGGGGAGAGGGAGATAAAGTGAAAAAAAGACATCAGCAGCACTGTTTTACACTTGTAAAGCTTTCCCCCTATAGGTGGGGACTTGGGCCTTGAACTTGGGTCCTTGTGTATTATAGTACCTGTGCTCATAGGCTGATCCATTTCTTTATATCTTTTTCTATTTCTTTTTTTTAAACAATTTATTAATTGGGAGATTAATGGTTTACAGTGGACAGTAAAATACAATAGTCTGCATATGACTAACATTTCCCAGTTTTCCACATAGCAGTTAAACCCTCACTAGGTCCTTCTCTGCCATCATGTTCCAGGACCTGAACCCTTGCCCCCACCGCAGAGTCTTTTACTTTGGTGCAATACACCCACTGTTTTTCTATTTCTTTGCTTGATGACTTGTAATTTTCATGATATAAGTCTTTTACTTCTTTTGTTAGACTTATTCCTAGATATTTGATTGTTTTTTGTCACTTTAGTAAATGGGAGTGATTTCTGAATTTCTTCTTATAACTTAGTATTTGAGTAGAGGAATGCTACTGAATTTTTTTTCTTTTTTTTTTTTTTTGTATTATCTGAATTTATTGGATAGAGATAGCCAGAAACAGAGAGGGACAGGAGAAAGAGAGGAAGAGATACCTGCAGACCTGCTTCACAACTCGCATAGCTTTCCCTCTGCTGGTGGGGAGTGGGGACTTGAACCTGGGTCCTTGTGTATTGTAAGATGTGTGCTCAACCAGGTGCATCACCACCAAGCCTCTGCTACTGAAATTTGTATATTAATATTG
Source organism: Erinaceus europaeus (assembly GCF_950295315.1). NCBI lineage: Eukaryota > Metazoa > Chordata > Mammalia > Eulipotyphla > Erinaceidae > Erinaceus > Erinaceus europaeus. The sequence goes on from NC_080175.1 coordinate 68,907,505, forward strand.
TAACCTGCCATCTTACTCTATTGTTTAGTAATTTCCAGGAGCTTTCTGATAGATTCTTAGGATTTTCTATGTATACTATGCTATCATCTGCAAATAGTTTAATTTTTTTCTCTTCCAGTCTGTATTCCATTGATTCCTTTATCTTGTCTAATTGCTATAGATAGAATTTCTGACAATAACCCTATCCAAAAGTGAGGAGAAAATCTGGACAGAATACTTACCAAAGAAGAGATCAACAAACATATGAAAAAAATGCTTAAAATCACTGATTTTTGGAGAAATACAAGTAAAGACAGCAAGATATCACTTTACTCCTGTAAGAATGTCATATATCAGGAAGAATAGTAATGACAGATGTTGGAGAGGTTGTGGGGATAAAGGAACCCTCCTGCACTGGTCATGGAAATGTAAATTGATCCAACCCCTGTGGAGAGCAGTCTGGAGAACTAACTCTCAGAAGGCTAGAAATGGACCTAGCCTATACCCTGCAACTATTTTCCTGGGGATATATAGCCAACATATGGATGGCTAAGAAAGGTGAGGTATACATACACAGTGGGATATTATCCATTATCAATTTATTATCAATTTTCAGAAAAACAGTGATATACTTGAATATATATTTGAAAGTTTGTCTCTGAAAAAAGAACTCATGCTTCTGGTCTTCTGCCAGAAAATCAGATGTAGAAATCACTCTGGATTCATGGCTCCCTGTTCCTGTTCTGTCATAAGACCCTCCTGCCTTTGAGCAAGTTATATAACCTCCTTGTGTGAAATGGGTTTGGACTCTGTGTCCTCTGGTGCCTTTTCCAGACTGAATTTTCAAGTTCTTTATAGGGACAAATGTAATTGCAGTGGCTAGAATGGTTAATATAAAATGGTTACTATAAGTCTGCATTTAATTTTGACTATTTCACTGACTCACCAAAAAAATCTAATGAGAAAAAACAAATGAAGACCCTCACTGTATGCATGGATTTAATATAGCATTTAATATATTGTTTCCAGGAAGCTAAACTTATGCAAATACCTAATCCCGATAAATCTCTTTAATGAATTAAGAATACATTAAGACTGTATTTTTTATGTTTAGGAACTCATGGACTATCAACTCAGATAAATCAGTTGCAGCGTAATACTGGTATATATCAGTTTTATCTGCCAAGGAATACTGTACGTTAGCTAGTTGTGCTGTACAGTACTTTAGAAATGTAAATCAGATCCTATGGTTTTGTCAGTGTTTCCTTTTTATAAATTAAAAAATAGAAATGTAAATCAGATACATTTACCAGATGTAATAAGAACAAACTATTTTACTAATTAAATTAATTGATATAATTAACAGTTAATTGTGAGTATAAAATGTTTTAGGTACCCATTATATGTGAAGACTGATAGTTCAGAGGTTCTCATATTTTTTAACTAGTAAAACAATGCTGTTTGTAATTATTTTATATTTTGTCTCTTCTATCTCTTTTTAAATTTTATTAGTGACTTCAGATTGATTTACAAAATTATGAGCTAACAGTAGTAAAATTCTGCACCATTTTCAACACTAGAGTTACATATCCACATTTCCCCCACTGGAGGCTATACTAGTTCTCCCAAGATTGTAGATAAGGGTTGAATATTATTTTTATGGCTATCTATCTATATTTATAGATATTTGTCTATCCTGTGATTGTCATTTACCAACTTACTTCACTAAGCATAATCTTTTCTAATTTTATCCCAAGGTCACAATTTCATCTTTTTTATTGCTGAGTACTTTTTTCCAGTCATCTGTTGAAGGGCATTTTAGTTGCTTACATATTTTTCCTATTGTGAATAATGCAGCTATGAGCATGGGGCTACATATATCCCTTCGACTTAGTGTTATTATCTCTTCTGGATGAGTGCCTAGGAATGGGATTGCTGGATCATAAGGTATTTGTATTTGACTAATGACCCTCAATACTGTTTTCCCACAGTGGTTGCACCAGTTTGCATTTCCACCAGCAGTGTAATAGAGTTTATCTCTCTGTACATCCTCTCCAGCCGCCGTTATCCTCTCTTACTTCGTTGACGAAGGCCATTATCAACAGGTGTGAGGTGGTAGCTCAATGTGGTTTTAAATTGCATTTCTCTGGTGATGAGTGAATGGGAGCATTTCAGCATATGTCTGTGGACCATTTGTATCTCTTATTTAGAGAATTTTTTATTCTTATCTTCTGCCCACTTTTTAAAATGGGGTTGTCCTTTTTCTTTTTGTTGAGCTCTATGAGTTCTTTATCGATGTTTGATAACAAGGACTTGTCTGAAGTATGCTGTTCACATATGTTCTTCCAGTTGCTAGGTTTCTTGTTTATCCCTATGGAATTTTTTGGTGTGTAAAAGCTTTTAAATTTGATATAATGCCATCTGTTCAATTTTGTTTTTGTTTTCCTTGCTCATGGAGTGGAGTCTCCAAATACATCTTTAGTGTTAATGCCCTGAAATTTTTCACCTGTGTTCTTCTACTTAGTATATATTTTTTGGTCTAATATCCAGATCTTTGATACATTTTGAGTTTATTCTGATGTATGGTGCTTATTGGTCATCTAGTTTCATTTTGAGCTTATTTTGATGTATGGTGCTTATTGGTCATCTAGTTTCATTTTTTCTACATGTGGCTGTCCACTTCTGTCACTACCATTTGTTAAAGAGACCTTCTTTTCCCCATTGGGCACTTTTGATCCTTTTGTCATATATAACATTCCTATCTATATGTGTGTTTAGTTTTGGACTTTCTATCTATTCTGTTGTTCCATATGTCCTTTTTGTTCTATTACCACACTGTTTTAACTACTATTGCTTTGTAATGTAATTGAAGTCAGGCATTGTGATACCTCCAGTTTTCTTCTTTTTCCTTAGGAATGCTTTTGCTGTGTGTGTGTGTGTGTGTGTGTGTGTGTGTGTTTGTGTGTGTGTGTGTGTGTGTGTCTGTCTGTCTGTCTTTATAGTTCCATACAAATTTTTGATAAGTTGTTCAATTTCCTTGAAATATGTCATTGGAATTTAAAAAAATTTTTTATTATCGTTATTTTTTATTGAATAGAGACAGAAATCGAGAGGGAAAGGGGCGATAATGAGGAAGAGAGACAAAGAGACACTGGCAATACTGTTTCACCACTCACAAAGCTTCCCCCCTGCAGGTGGGAACTGGGGGCTTGAACCTGGTTCCTTGCATGTTGTAACATACATGCTCAACTAGGTGTGCCACCACCCAGCCCAGGTCATTGGAATTTTAATAGAGATTGCATAGAATCTATAGATTGCTTTTGGCAGAATTTCCATTTTAATGATATTTATTCTTTCAATCCTTGAGAAGAGGATGTTCTTCCATTTCCTCTATTTCTTTTAACAGTGTCCTTAATAATGCCACTGGTTTGTGGATATTGATTTTTTTAACCTGCTACTTTACTGAATTTATTGATGATTTATAGTAGCTTTTTGGGGCAGTTTCTGTGGTCCTCTAGGTATAATCAACATATAATCTGAAAATAATATAAATTAACACCATCCTCTCCAATTTGGATTCCTTTGATATCTCTTTCTTGCCTTATTGTGATGGCAAGGACTTCTAGGAATATATTAAATAGAATTGGTAATAGTGAACATCCTTGCCGAGTTCCTGATTTTAGGGGGAAAAATTTCATTTTTTCCTCATTAACTTTTATGTTAACCATGGGTTTGTCATTTATATACTTTATTTATTATGTTGAGAAACTTTCCTTCCACTCCCAATTACCTGAGGGTCTTTATCATAAATGGGTGTTAGGATTTGTCAATTTTTTTCCTGCATCAACTGCTAAAAATCATGTGATTTTTTATCTTTCCTTTTGTTGATATGTTGGATTATATTGATTGATTGTGGATGTTGTTTCATCCCGGATTCCCAGAGATGAATCCCACTTGGTCTTGGTGGATTATTCTCTTAATATGTTGTGGTTTTGATTAGCCAAGATTTTGTTGAGGATATTTGCATCAATGTTTATCAGGGAGATAAGTCTATAATTTTCTTTTAGTGGAGTTATTTTCTTCTTTGGGGATCAAAGTGATGTTATTCTCATAGAGTGTGTTTGTGAGTGTTCCCTCTTGGATTTCCTGGAATAGTTTGAGGAGGATGGGTATTAGTTCTTCTTTGAATGTTTTATAGAATTCATTAATATAGTCATTTGGACTGGGATTTTGTTCTTGGGAAGGCTTCTGACTACTGTTTCAATTTCCTTACTAAATATTGGTCTATTAAGTATTTCTACTTCCACTTGTGTCAGGGTTGGCCCTTGGTATGACTCTAAGACTGTGTTCATTTCTTCTAAATTGTCAAATGTATTTCCATAAAAATGTCCATAATAGTCTTGCATGATACTTGCATCTTGCCTCATCTGTTGTGAAATTTGCTTTCTTTCTTTTCCTCTTTGTGAGTGTAGGCAGTGACTTATCTCTTTGATATATCTTTTCAAAGAGCTTGATCTTAGTTTCATTAATCTTTTTAATAGTTTTCTGTTTTGTTTTACATTTCATTGATTTCTGCTCTGATTTTAACTATTTCCTGTTTCCTGCTAATTGTTGTGTCTCTTTGTTACTTCATTCCTAATTAGTTCAGTTGGGTTCTTAGATGGTTTACTAGCAATTTCTATTCTTTAGTAATGTGGGCCTATATTGCTATGAAATTCCCTATCAAGACTGCTTTTGCTACATTCCATAGGATATCTAGTTTTGTTTTTTTTTTCATTTTCATTGATATTGAGGTATTTTTAAATTTCCTTTATTTTAGTCTCTTCAATAACCCATGCATTATTCTGAAACATGTTGTTTAGTCTCCAGAATTCGGGGGACTTTTTTGTTTGTGGTTATTCTTTCTTTTTAAAAAAATTTGTTTCTAAAATGGAAATATTGACAAGACCATAGGATAAAATAGGTATAATTCCACACAACTACCAACACCAGAACTCCATATTCCATCCCCTCCCTTGATAGCTTGCCTCTTCTTTATCCCTCTGGGAGTATGGACCCAGGGTCATTATGGAGTACAGAAAGTAAAACGTCTGGCTTCTGTAATTACTTCCCCGCTGAACATGGCCATTGACCATACTCCTATTGATCCATACTCCCAGCTTGTCTCTCTCTTTCCCTAGTGGGTTGGGGATCTGGGAGGTGGGGCTCCAGGACACATTTGTGGACTAATCTGCCAAGTGAAATCAGGTTGGCATCATGATAGCGTCTGGAATCTAGTAGCTGAAAAAGAGTTAAGATATAAAGCAAAACAAATTGCTGATTAATCATGAACCCAAAGACAAGAATAATGCAGATGAAGATTTGGTGTCTTCATTTTGAAATAAGCGATTATGTCCATTGTAGGTATATTCCAAGGGGCTACTAGTTTTTACCTGATTTTGACATCTAACAAGCAGGTGACCCAAGTTATTGTTTGAAGAGATGGTTTTATAGTTGGAAAAAAGGACTAGAAAGCTGGATCAGGGAAGAGAGTAGCTCTCAAATATGGGAAAGTTATATAAATATTGTTAACTGTAAACACCTTTGATTTGATCTGGGGGCCATATTTAGCACAGGAGCCTTTGTAACCACTGCATTCCTGTAGGTCTGAGCTCACATTCTCTGGTCATGGCTAGGAACATTCCAGGCTGCACAAATTTCCAGACTCATCATCCTTGTGTGATAGGTAGAGTATGTTATCCAATCTCCCTTCAGAGAATGGAACATTCCCTATACTTGTTGATCCACATTGAGGGCTAGGTCCAATAGGGGCCCACAAAGGGGTCCATTATGTTGTTCCTGATGGAGATGATCAGTGACAGTGGCAAGAGGGATCTGTTAGAGGTCTGGGCCCATCATGTCTGTGGGGTAATCCCAGGACTCCCTGACTAAGGCCCCAGGTGATGGGGTGGCCTGGTAGTGACTAAAAAGTCATCATAAAAGTATGCCAGTCTCTTGCCCTTATTCAGCTTTTGTAGTCCTTACTTAGTCTGACAAGGTTAGCTTTGAAGTGATTGAGCGACATGTAATAGGAGATAGGTGAGGAGAGTATCTAGGTCTAAGTAGAAACTTTCATTAGGTACTTTATGGTGTCTGTTTGTGGTTAATTTCTAGCTTCATATCATTGTGGTCTGAGACGATGCATTTTATAATTTTAATATTTACATATTAACTTAGGATGTCTTTGTGGCCCAGCGTATGGTTAATTCTTGTGAATGTCCCATGTGTATTCAAGAAGAATGTGTGTTCATTTCTTCTTTTTTTTAAATCTTTATTTATTCTATAGAGACAGCCATAAATCAAGCGGAATAGGGAGAGAGAGAGAGAGGGAGGGAGACAGAGAAACACCTGGAGCATTGATTCACTACATGTAAAGCTTCCCCCCATCCCCCCCCACAGGTAGGGACTAGGGGCTTGAACCCGGGTCTTTTTGTATTGTAACATGGGCCCTAAACCTAGTGTTGCCATCACCCGGCCCTATGTGTACATTCTGTACGTATCTATTAGTTCCATTTCATTTATGCTTTTCATTTAAGACCTCTATTTCTCTGTTGATTTTTTTTGTCCAACTGATCTGTCTCTTGCTCTGAGTGATGTGTCAAGATCTCCTAACATTATAGTGTTGCTATCAATGTCTCCCTTAGTTTAGAAAGTATTTGTTTTATATATTTGGGTGTACCTGAGTTGGAGGCATATATATTTATAATGGTTATGTTATTTTGATCATTATGTCCTTCTATGTCTCTGCTTACTTTTTAACCTGAAAGTCTCTTTTATCTGAAAACAAAATAGTTGTCCCTGTCCTTTTAAAATTATTATCTTGGAACATCTTATTCCAGTCTCTTACATTAAACTTCTGTTTTTCTTTACTTTTGTTAAATCAGTGGCCTACAATGGCAAAGAATTAGGATGAAGAAATGTCAGTGTATTAATTAAGAAAGAAAAAAGCCTTCTTTAATAGAAGTTTCAGTTAAAAATAAATGTGAATCATTTCCTCAGGTGCAGACAAATATCTTGTGATGCAGATACTATGAGTATGTTGGCCACAAAATACTGCTGAGACTATGATCACTAACCTATTCTTTGACTCAAATGAGAATTAAATAAAAAACATTGGATTTTCATACTGGTGTTGGCACATTTGTATAAATAGAGACATGTGTGCATTTGTTCCTGCTTATGTTTTTTCTCCAAAGTATTGTGGGATGGGTTAGACATTTTATGGTTATTTTTACCTGTCCCTTTTTTCTTTGAGAACACAAAAATTATTTCAGGCTACAAACTGTAAACTAATATTTGAAAGTTATATACTGATTGTGGAATAACTGGTAAATTAATATTTTAGCTATTGATAAAATATTATGGTGATTTGTTAAAATTATAAGGTAGTTAAGGAGTGCTCATTAAAGTTATTCAACCTTTTCACTTGAATCTACTTAGAAATTCCTGGGATGTTTAATGCAATTGAATAAGTCTTTAAGGAGGCTACAGATAAAAATCAGGGAACTTTTCACAGATTTGCTATCTTTGAAAGCTCACTAAAAATTGAAATAAGCTTAATATTAGGACTGGAGACTTTGTTAATAAAAAGAATGATAAAAAACCTTGGAAATTTAATGCAACTATTTTTCTTGTAGCTAGGAATATAGCCTAAGTAATTGCATTTATATTAACATTTCTATCACAATACATTCAAATATATGAAGTCTTTTCTCTCTTTGTAGCCTACTGATCAGTGTTATTAAAATTTTCAGTCCTTGAGAAGAAAGAACAGAACTGGAGGCATCACACTCCCAGATCTCAAACTGTATTCTAGGGCCATTGTCATCAAAACTGCTTGGTACTGGAACATGAATAGACACACTGACCAGTGGAATAGAATTGAGAGCCCAGAAGTAAGTCCCCACACCTATAGACAACTAATCTTTGACAAAGGTGCCCAGACTATTAAATGGGGAAAGCAGAGTCTCTTCAATAAATGGTGTTGGAAACAATGGGTTGAAACATGCAGAACAATGAAACTGAACCACTATATTTCACTAAATACAAAACTAAATTTCAAGTAGATCAAGGACTTGGATGTTAGACCAGATACTGTCAGATACTTTGAGGAAAATATTGGCAGAACTCTTTTCCACATAAATTTTAAAGATATCTTCAGTGAAACGAATCCAATTACAAAGACTAAGGCAAGGATAAATCTATGGGACTACATCAAATTAAAAAGCTTCTGCACAGCAAAGGAAACCACCACCCAAATCAAGAGACCCCTCACAGAATGGGAAAAGATCTTTACATGCCATATATCAGACAAGAGGCTAATAACCAGAATATAAAAAGAACTTACAAATCTCAACAACAAGAAAACAAATAACCCCATCCAAAAATGGTGGGAGTACATGGACAGAACATTCACCACAGAAGAGGGCCAAATGACTGAGAAATACATGAAAAAATGCTCTAAGTCTTTGATTGTCAGAGAAATGCAAATAAAGACAACAATGAAATATCACTTCACTCCTGTGAGAATGTCATACATCAGAAAAGGTAACAGCAGCAAATGCTGGAGAGGCTGTGGGGTCAGAGGAACCCTCCTGCACTGCTGGTGGGAATGTAGATTAGTCCAACCTCTGTGGAGAACATTCTGGAGATTTCTCAGAAGGCTAGAAATGGACCTACCCTCTGATTCTGCAATTCCTCTCCTGGGGATATATACTAAGGAACCCAACACACCCATCCAAAAAGATCTGTGTACACATATGTTCTTAGCACAATTTGTAGTAGCCAAAACCGGGAAGCAACCCAGGTGTCCAACAACAGATGAGTGGCTGAGCAAGTTGTGGTATATATACACAATGGAATACTACTCAGCTATAAAAAATGGTGACTTCACCATTTAAAGCATATCTTGGATGGTCCTTGAAAAATTCATGTTAAGTGAAATAAGTCATAAACAGAAGGATGAATATAGGATGATCTCACTCTCAGTCAGAAGTTGAAAAACAAGATCAGAAGAGAAAACACAAGTAGAACCTGAACTGGAATTGGCGTACTGCACCAAATTAAAAGACTCTGAGGTGGGGGGTGGTAGAATACAGGTCCAAGAAAGACAAGGACCTAGTGGGGGCTGTATTGTTATATGGAAAACTGAGAAATGTTATGCATGTACAAACTATTGTATTTACTGTCGAATGTAAAACATTAATTCCCCAATAAAGTAATTTAAAAAAAAAGAAATTTTCAGTCATAGAAAGTGTTCTTTGTTAGCTCTGATTGACTAAGTAGCCACTAGCTGGCTTTTAAGCACTCAGAGCATGGCTAATGTGACTGAGAAACTACATAATTTTATTAAATTTGTATTAATTTAAATTAAAATTTAAATAGCATGATTAATTGGTACCATTTGGGATGATGCAGCTAGAGGATGAATATTAGAGTCACTAGAAAAAAAGACAAAAACAGCTAAAATTTTCAAATACGAGCAAGCAATTAGTCTATATTTTGATACTTTTTGTATTTAAAAATAACAGCCAGAAGGTGTGACAAAAATGAAATTGTACAAAAGAATGATAAGTATGATTATTTGAAATCCCTGGTGATTTTAGAATAAAATATAATAAAATGTATTTTAGCTAGCTCTTTGAAGTTTTTCTTTTTACTGAAAATGTATCATCAGTATTTTAATTTTTAAAAAAGGTTATTTTGAATGGTCTGCTTCATCAAGCATTGCTTATAAATGTGATTTCTAATAAGTACTTTTTTTCAGAGTTAGTCAAGAGTTGTTGTTAGTTTCTGAAGATAATACTTACCATATCTTCCCTCAAGTATGTAAGCATGTACATCAATCACTATTCTATGTTTTACCTCTGAGATATGGCTTAATGTTTTTGAAATGTTTTATTTGTTGTTTTAGGCACTCCGTTTGCAAACTTATTGCAGTTTTCCAAGTAACAGCTTGAGGTTTTCTAATCAATAGGATGGCATGTGTCCCTCTTTTGCATACACATTTTTTTTCTTTTCATTCTTTACTTCTCTCTCTCCTTCTCTCTCTCTTTCTCATTGTTTGTTTTCCCAGGGCACTTCTCAGCTCTGGCTTATGGTGGTGCTGGGGATTGAACTTGGGAGCTCAGGGTTGAGACATGAAAGTTGTTTGCATAACCAATATACTCTCACTCCAGTCCCATATGCTCTTTTCTTATAAAGACTCATACTTTCAGTCACTGAAGCAGTTGACTGTGTATTTAATTTGGGTGAGATATTTTGTTTTTAAGCTGCTACTTGTTCAACAACAACAGCAAAAAATTTGAAAACTTGTATGTGTTGTTTAAAATCCTTCCACTATCTTCCTGCCTTTTGATATAAAGTTTAGGATGAAAACATGAAGCTGGATAAAAACAAAACAAACAAACAACAACAACAAAACAGTCTGCCCCCAACCACACACACACACACACACACACACACACACACACACACCATACACACACACACCACACACACACACACACACACACCACACACACACACACACACACACACACACACACACACACACCACACACACACACACACACCACACACACACACACCACACACACACACACACACCCACCACACACACACACACACACACACACACACACACACACACCACACACACACACACACACACACACACACCACACACACACACACACCACACACACACACAAACACACACACACACACACACACCACCTGGGCCTTGGGGACCTATGTAGTTTTGACTCTACTGATACAACTTCTTCTTTCAGAGAGAGACACCATAGCACTAGAGAAACTGCTAGTCACACACATGATGAACTCTCAACTCAGCCTTGTTCTTAACCTTTTTTTAAAAAAAAATTTATTTATTTATTTATTCCCTTTTATTGCCCTTGTTTTATTGTTGTAGTTAGTATTGATATCATCGCTGTTGGCTAGGGCAGAGAGAAATAGAAAGCAGAGGGGAAGAGCAGGTGAGAGAAAGACAGACTCCCGAGAACCTGCTTCACTGCCTGTTAAGCTACTCCCTTGCAGGTGGGGAGCCAGGGGCTCAAACCTGGATCCTCAGACTGGTCCTTGTGCTTGGCGCCACATGTGCTTAACCCGCTGTGCTACTACCTGACTCCCTGTTCTTAACCTTTCATTATACCTGAAATCCATGTGAAAAAACTTTAGTGTTGCCTTTTGGCGATGGGCATTTGAGCATCTGAGCAACAAACTGGCTTTGTAACTGACTGGTTATGTTCTTCTTCTAGCGTTTGCCCTTCTTCAGTAGCCAGTTAATGGCTTTGAAAGTGACTGGGATCCATGTGGATTCAGTCCAGTCGGTTAGGAAGGATTGTCAGTTTCCCCAATGAATGGGTACTCACGGGAAGGTCGATCCAATGCATCGTTGAAGACATATGTTTAAAGATGCAGTAAAGAAAGGAATTAGAGGGTTTTTTAAATTGGCGATGATTTAATATTGATTGAGTTACAGAATTACGAGATAGTTCAGGTGTGATTCTGCTCCATTTTCACCACCACAGTTCTGTGTCTCCATTCTCTCCACTGGAAGCTACAGCAGTTCTCCTAAGGTTGCAGATATGGGTTAACTATTATTTCTATAACTATGTCTATATTTATATACTTTTATTTTTTCTATGGTTCTTACTTCTTTTCCTTTCTAAGTCACACTTATACCTATTCCTACTCCTGAATGTACTTTATAACATATATATATATATATATATATATATATATATATATATATATATATATTATAACCTCTTCTCTCTGGGTCCTGATAGAATTGGATTTCAGAGCTCTCTGGGCATCTTCCATTAACATTTCTTACCCTTCTGGGAGTATGGACCAGCATTCATTTTGGGAAACAAAAGAAAGGAGTTCTTGCTTCTGTAATTACTTCTTCATAGTTCTTGGGCTTTGGTAGGTCAGTTCATACCCGCAGCCTGATTCTGTCTTTTCCTAGTGGGACAAGTCTCTGGAAAGGTGAGGCTTCAGGACAAAATGGTGAGGTTGTCAACACAGGGAAGTCAGGATAGAATCATACTAGCATCTGCAACTTGGTGTCTGAAAGGTGGTAAGATATAAAGCAGGCCAAACTGTTTATTAAGCAGGGACCAAAAAAATAAGAATAAAGCATATGAAATTAGGGACCTTGGGGTGGAAAGAAGCTAGGAAGTCTATTTTAGGTATGTTCCAAGGGGCCCTTGACTTTAGTAATTTTTACCCAAGTTTGATAGCTAGCATGTGGGTGGACTAAAAATATTATCTGGTAAGATGGTGTCAGAGTTGAGCATAGGGTTAGAAAGCTGGATTAGGGCAGATAGTAGCTCCCAAACTTGAAGAAAGTATATAAATACAATGAACTGTTTGCCCCATCGATCTGACCTAAGGCCAATTAGAGGGTATTTTAAATGCAAGTTGCCATTACATAGTTTTTTCACTATACAAATGATTGTATGAGTTCAATCTAATAAGACTGGAGAGAGAGAGTCTTAGAGAGGCTAAGCTACATCTTCATTTTTTAGGGTAGTAGTATGGAGCATGATGTAATTTCAAGTTTTATCTAAGGTGAGTAGTGAATTGTAGTTAAGGGTCTTTGTACTTTGCAGGTAGAAATATTATGGAATCATATATTTTAAGAAGTGTGAACTTGTACTTCAAAAACATAAAATATGGTAAACCACATTATGTCAAGGGCATTTATTCAAAAACTACTTAATGCAATATTTGTATTAAGTATCCAACAAGCTAAAAGCACTTTGTGGGTTATTATATCAGTAACCATTAATATTACATAGGAATTTTATGATTTCTATAATCATTTTTTAATTCTTCAGTTTAATCACACTGGTGAGGGGACCTGAGTTGTAGAATGTCTTGTTGCTTTTGGTAAGTCTTTTAAGTGGGAGGATCTTATTTTCTCATGCAGTGGCCATATTTCCAGGCCAGTTTCATCCATTGTTGGCAAATAACATATCTAAGTTTCTAAAATAAATTTTGAAGAAGAGCAAAATAATCAGTACACAACTGTCTGTTTAATTAGCAATGCTTCTCAAAACTATTTTTTAGTTAGTGACAGTTTTCAGCGTCTTAAAAAGGAAAATAATAAATTATATTTAAAATTATAGCCATACAACTATAGATTGTAAACTATCCAGTGAAATATTTTATTTCTGCACTTGAAAATTATTTTTAATTTTTTTCTACTATCTTTATTTATTTATTGGATAGAGACAGTCAGAAATCAAGCTCAAAGGGAGACATGGGGAGAGAGAGAGAGAAGAGAGAAAAGAGAGTCACCTGAAGCTCTGCTTCACCACTCATGAAGCTTTGTTTCCCCTGCACATGGGGACCAGGGACTCAGCCTGGGTCCTTGTGCGTTGTAAGAGGTGCACTCAACTAGGTGCACTGCCACTGGGTCCAGAACTTGAAAATTATTACTTTTTAAAAATTATTTTTGTTAACAGATTGCATATCAAGTCTCTATTAGACAACTCCCATTGAATCTTTTGTGCAAAATACATTCTTTATCTCTAACTCCACATTTTGTTTAATATTACAGGTTTAGAGATCTATGCCTTCGATGCTAAAAAAAAAAGAAAAGAAAATAGAGTTTTACTACATCAAAACATTGAAGAAATCAATCTCCATTTCAGATTATTATCAGGCTTATATAATTATAGTTGAGAAAAATCTTCAGAGTTCAATAAATTGTTTTTTTTTCCCAAGGAGGGGAGAGCAAAAATTCATGAAATTTTCTTTTTTAACAGACAAAGGAAAAGTGAAAAAAATTGTACATCTTTAGAATAAGGTATGTTTCTAAGTTACTTATGAGAGCCACCTAGGGAAGTAAACAAAGGTAGAGCCAGTCAAGTGTAATTGGGCGGTTGAGCTGTTTTGGGGTGGGGGGTATTGCTAAGTCTGCAGAGAAAAGGAGAAGTATTTTCAGGGAAGTGCTTACATGGCTGGCTTTTTATCAGAGTATGAGGAAGAATTTCAAGGTATAGTGCTAATGTGCATTCAAGTTAGGATCATGAACACTAAATGATAATCTTTCATTTTAATTAACAACTATGGACTTTTAGAACCCCTGGTTTAATTATTCACTCCTACCTGATTTTAACTCACCTGGGCATTCAGCCTGTTGTGTTTAAAGAGGTGGAAACTAAAAGTTTCCATAATAAAGTTGGGTATAATTTATTATATTTTTGTGTGTGTGATAAAGGTGTTTTTATTTATGAATAAGGAAGAAAGAGCTAGGAAGAGGTGCCAGGTGGTAGCACACCTGGTTAAGCACACATATTACAGTGTACAAGGACCCAGGTTAGAGCCCCTGGTCCCCACCTACAGTGGGGAAGCTTCATGAGTGGTGAAGCAGGGCTGCAGGAGTCTCTCTGTCTCTTTCCCTCTCTCCCACCCCTCTCAATATCTCTGTCTCTTTCCAATAATAAATAAGGCAATATATACATATAATTTTTTATTTTTGTAGTTATTATTGTTGTTGTTATTGGATAGGACAGAGAGAAATGGAGAGAGGAGGGAAAGACAGAGAGGGGGAGAAAGACACCTGCAGACCTGCTTCACCGCTTGTAAAGTGACTCCCCTGCAGGCGGGGAGCTGGAGGCTCAAACCAGGATCCTTAACAATTCTTGCACTTTGTGCCACATGCACTTAACCTGCTGCGCTACCGCTGGACTCCCATATATAATTTTTTTAAAGAAAAACCTAGGAAGGGAGAGTCAGGAGTCTCACTGGCACGTGCAGTGCCTGCTGGGCCTCAAAGCTACACCTTGTACTTACCAATCCTGTTTCCTTTGCTGTGTCACTTTCTGGACAGTAAGTAGGTGCCATTCATAAAGGAAAGGAAAAAATAACTAAAACCTGATTATTGCTCATTTCTTCAAAAAAGACTGAATATGTAGTTAAGTATATTTATTCCATTTAGGTCCTAGTGACCCTTTATAACTACAACTACACACACACCTATTTTTTTTTTTGACAAATAATGCTTTCTTCTTCTTCTTTATCACCTCCCCCTTCTGCTTTCTTCCCCTTCTTCATGGGGTCCCCTCCACCTCTGCCTTCAGTGTTGTTAGGCTCTGACTAATGGTGGTGCCTGGGACTGAACCCTGGAACTCTCACATTCAAGCCTTTTGAGTTACTGTTTTACTGTGCTCCTAGCATGACCATCACCCAGTAACCCATTTTGACTTCAGGCCTACTTGGTATTATTGTTCTCTAGAATTTATCATTCACAAAATAAGATTCTTATTGGACATTCACATCCTCTTTTTTTCCCTTTGATTTTTCGTGATTTAACAGAGCCTTACAAAATGTTATGGTTTCAGTGGTATGATTTCATGCCCATACTTGGTGTGTGAGAGTCATCATACCATCCACCAAAGTTCTGCCCACTTCTATACCCTCTTCTCTACCACAGTGCTCACAAAGCCCAAGAGACAGTTTGGATACCATTGCTTTTACAAGTCACTTGCTTTAGTCAAAACCATCCAGTAGCTGGCCTTCACCTCTTTGCTTATTTCTCTGACTATAAGCACCTCTAGTCATCCATTTTGTTCCAAGTAATGCAACATCACCTTTTTGTTATTGCAGAGTAGTATTTCATTAAATATATATATTCCATGACTTTATCCAGTCTCCTGTACTTGGACATTTATTTATTTATTTATTATTTTACATCTTTTTTTTTTTTTTTTTTGCTTCCAGAGTTACTTACTGCTGCGGTTCTGTGCCTGCACTATGAATCCTCTGCTCTGGGACACCATTTTTCCCTTTTGTTGCCCTTGTTGTTTATCGTTGTTGTTGTTATTATTGTTCAATACGATAGAAATGGAGAAAGGAGGGCAAGACAGAGAGTAGGAGAGAAAGACACCTGTAGACCTGTTTCACCACTTGTGAAGTGATCCCCTGCAGGTAGGGAACTGGGGTCTCAAACCAGGATCCTTCCTCCGGTCCTTGCTTTTGGCGTCCTGTGTGCTTAACCCACTGTGCTATCGCCTGGCCCTTTTATTTTTTTTTATTTATTTGCTTTTTATTAATTTTTTATTTTTGCCTCCAGGTTTATTGCTGGTGTCCTTGGGCATTTAGATTGGAACATTGTTTTTTTTTTAATTTTTTATAATTATCTTTATTTATTTATTGGATAGAGACAGGTAGAAATTGCGAGAGAAGGGGGTGATAGAGAGGGAGAGAGACAGAGACATCTGCAGACCTGCTTCACCACTTGTGAAGGTTTCACCCTGCAGGTGGGGACCAGGGGATCGAACCTGGGTCCTTGCACATTATAACGTGCGGTTAACTAGGTGCACCACCACCTGGCCCCAAATGTCATTTTTTAAATTCACTCATTATGTTGCATGCCTTCGAAAATCCTCCCAGTTTGTCAGTAAGGAACACTCCAAGATGTGGTAAAGTCACTTGTGAGTTGTTTCCAGTTTGGGATAAACTCTTCCGAAAAACAAGCTACCTGTCTGCTGTCGCCTCACCATATATTCTGACTAGAAGTGCATAGTCTGAAAGCACCACAACCAAACACACACACGCCAAAAAATCCAAAAATGAGCAGTTTCTGCTTTTAAGGGTATCTGCCCCTTCAGTGACACATTCTTTTCAAAATATGTTTTATTTATTTTTAAAATTTCTATGGTTTATAGTCAACAGTAAAATACAGTAGTTTGTACGTACATAACATTTCCCAATTTTCCACATAATAATACTACCTCCATTCATATTTACTTTATTTTGATGAGAGAGACAGAAAGAAGACACACACACACACACACACGCACACACACACACACACACCCAGAGGACTGCTCAGCTCTGGTTGATAGTGTGCTGGGGATTGAACCTGAGACTTTAGAGCCTCAGATAGACGTAACGGTCTTTTGCCTCAGCATTGTGCTGTCTCCTCAGCCTATGACACTCATATTCTTTACAAGTACCTTCTTACATTTTTTCTTAATGCAAATCAATAGTTTTCTTTGCCTAGCTGAAATGTGCCATAAAACTCTTGACTTTTTGTTTTCACCCAGTTAACATTTTATGTAAGTATAGAGCTTTTGGGAGGGAAGTTCTAGGAAGAAGTAAGAGTTGAGAGGTGTGTAAAAGTGAAGGAGAGAAGGAATGTGATTTGATGGGAGTTGGTTCTGATAAGGGAACTTTGGACTCCGATGTAAAAGTGTTGTAGATAAGTTTTCTTCTCCAAAGGAAATGAAATTGTGGTGTGACAATCGGCATTCTTAGTGATCTTTTTGAATGGTCATTCTGAAGTAGCTCTATGGGAAATGAGTGAGATGAGTCTGTTCTGAAAATATTCAAATCAAAGGTGTTGTTCCAATCAACTATGAAATTACCACTAAGGAAGCCATCGTATGTTCAGCAAGTAAACAAGTTATTCTCACGTTTAAAGAATACAAGGTCCTCACTGCAAACTCTAGTGTACTACTCCTTTCAGGTATGTATTTTGCAGTAGTTTATGGATATGTGTGCACATAAGCTCTCTCTCACAGAAACTGGTGTATATCTAGGTTATGGGACTTTGTTAGAAAGTGAACTACCTGAGATGAAATTAGAGTGTACTATAAAAGGAAAGGTCTCACCCGAGTAATGAAGCTGAAGGGTTGTCATTCCACACGTGAAGTCTCTGGACACAGTCTGAGGTGAAGCATGTTGAGGTGGCAATCGTTGCATTGGTTAGATTGTGATTGGCGGATGCAATATTATCCTTGTTTTGGAAAATGTTGTTTATGATGCTGGTTGTTCAGACTTTCTAAATGTAGATTTTTTTTGTTCTAAGTTTTTAGGACTTAACCTTCTCCTCTTACTAATTTTTCGAATTGACATTCTCTTATTTTTGAATACTCAAAACCATGAAAAGCCTATGTTTGAAATATAGCTATCTTAGTGTCAAGCACTAAGCTTATAAGCGAATGTGGGGGTAATGCTCATACAGAGTGATTTATCCATGTGAGAAAGAAGTCAGCTATTCAGTCCAGAGGTTTCACTTTTATCTTTGTGCTTCACTAATTTGATGTTTTTTTGTCCTTGGCTGGGTGAATTTTGAAATATATTGTCATCTGACAAATCAGTGACTGCAGGTATTTGTAGTTCCTTATAACTATGGTTAAGAGTGAATCTAATCTAAATAGGGGTTGCCACTTATATTGTCAAGATGGAGTCTATAACAGGATGTATTCCATAATTTATTTTAATATCTTTCCCTGTCTTAAGTATACAATGCATGCTCTGAGAGCAGCCTCTTTATATTTGGATTATAAACTTAGAAAATCAAGTTAATGATAGCAATGCTGCCATAACTTTAAACTCAGAAGTGCTGGGAGGCAGTATTTACTCATGATATGCTGACAACACAGAAGTTTGTTTTCAGATACATCTGCAATGTCTATCTTGAACATTCCAGATTGTAGGAATTGAAGGGCCTTCCTTTTCAAGGGAAAAAATATATATATTGCTGATGGCAGCATCAGGGAGAATTGGTTTAGTACGTATGCTGCATGTGTCACTTAGTGCTTCTTGAAATTGCTAGATATTTTGGTTACAACACGGGCTTCCCAAATGGTGGCGGTGCAAACATTTGTTCTGCTCCACTTTGTTATGAGAGTGTCTGAGAAACAAAGCTATAAAAGTTCTTGAAATAGAGGGAAGCCTTTCATTTTGTTTTCCTTTCAGATTTGTTGTTACATCCTCATCTTGAAGAGAATGCCTGTAGTTTATTTTGTCTGGAGGGAGGCTTGTGTCGATGTTCCATATGTGAACACTCAAATAATGGCCATAAACCATGTGTGGTAGAAACACAAAAGGTCTTGGCTTACTTTTATCTCTGTCATTTTATGTTTTATGTCTATGGGAGGTGAGAGAATTCAGTCACTCACTCAGAGATTGGAATACCAGAGAGGTACTCAAAGGGTCCTACTCTCTGGAATGCTAAAGGAGGCAGAGTTTTCTTGAAGCTGGTTAGGTTTCTACTTTTCATCCTTTCTCTTTTACCCAAGGGAAACAACTCCAGGTTGGGTTTCTTTTGTGCTGTGAGTTAACTAGAGATGCAGGATTTTCAATAACAACAGTGACTTTTCCTTGAGGGGTGGTTTCTGTAGCTGTTTTCTAAAGAAAGAATGTACTAGAAATCTCTTTCCATAGCTGAAATTTTATAGTTGGCACTTAAAGTATGTTTGGCTTTTGACACTGTGAAAGATTTGTTATTTAAAATAAATAAGTGGGAGTTAGAATCTGAGAAATGGATGGGGTTGGAAGGTTTCATGGGGAGATGAGAAATTGTATCCATAGGTCAGCAACCATAATGTAAGCTGTTATTCACAAAAAAAAAAAAAAAAAAATCTGGGGGAGAAAAACAGAGAAGAAGCATAGCAAAAGCTTCCAATCTTTAAAAAATACTATGCAATGAATGATTCTAGAAATAATATTAAGGCTTGAGACTGGATGGTGGGCACTTGATTGACCACATATGTTAAAATGCACAAGAACCCAGGTTTAAACCCTGGGTTCACACCAGCAGGGTGAAAGCTTGGTGACTGGAGAAGCATTGTTGCAGGTGCCTCTCTTACCTCTCTCCTTTCAATTTCTGAGTGTCTCAATTTCTGAGTGTCTCTGTCCAATAAATAAATGAATAAAAAATTTAAATATTGTTAAAGATCTTTGAGAAAGGCTTTAAAATACATTTGCATTGGCTATGTGTACAGTTAAAGTAAGGATGTCTAGGTAATAAAGTGCATACTAAAATAGAAGTAGTAAAGTTTGAAGAATAAGAATTATTTAAAATGTTGATTTTCCAAACTCTCCCAAATTGATTCTTATCGCTCATTATTAAATAACTAAATAGTGAAGTAAAAAACATTGTTTAATAAAGTTGAGTGAATTCACATTATAAAAAAGAATGCTTTATAGTATAAAAGTACTTTCATTTTTAGTGTTTACAGTTATGAGCCATTGAAGGCTGAGTCAGAGATTGACAAGAGCTAGCTTTCTTGTTCCCCTTTGACCTGTTTTAAATACTAGAGCCAGGGTTGATATCTTTGTACCATGACTCTTACAATTCCGCCATCCTCTCATATGCTCTGTGGGCAGTTACAGACTCTGTGTTGTTTATTTACTCTTCCATGGACTCTGCCTTATTTTATATTAAGCTTTGTTGTCTGGACTGTTGTCTTTTTGCACTTCTTTAAGCAATTCTAATGTATCTCTCACTAGGATGCTTTAGCCCAGAAGTTCACTTGTGGAAGGTAACTTGGAGGTCTCTAGTTCAAATATTCACCACAGTGTTCAAAAAAGGACACATGGATTCTATATAGACACCTTCAGTGGTAGGCAGGGCTGTTGTCTATGACAGAAACTCAACCAGTTGAACCATTAGTGACATCATCTTTAAGAAAAGGGTTGCTGCTGAACTCCATCAGGTGAACAGAAGAAATTTATTTTCTAGGACCATCAACAATATGAAATTTACTGATTTTCCTTATTTTGAAATTCTCATTTAGTGGTGAAGTATTTATAGGAAAAGAATACTGAGTAGGATTTTTTTTTTCTCATGGTCCTTTCTGATCCCCTAGAGCTTGTTAAACCTCTTACATATAATCCACTTATATTAGCTTATACTCACAACAACGCTGCAGGGCATTGTTCTGTTACCCATTTTAATAGAATTCAGCGATGATGAGATAAATGACAACTTGTCTAAGTAATTCCCCACTAGAGTAAAGACAGTCTGCTCAAGACTGTACCTTACAATAAAGGTAACATTGCCTAGTGTATATTTTTCATTAAAAAACACTATAGACTTTGAAATTTCAAACTACTAGAGAAGTATAGTTTTTTTTAAGAGAGTACTAAATAAAGCAATAAAAGAAATTCCCCATTTATTTGTCCAATGC
The DNA here is from genome assembly GCF_950295315.1 of Erinaceus europaeus. NCBI lineage: Eukaryota > Metazoa > Chordata > Mammalia > Eulipotyphla > Erinaceidae > Erinaceus > Erinaceus europaeus. The sequence goes on from NC_080175.1 coordinate 68,928,483, forward strand.
TGCTTTATAACTTACTGATAGTATATGTAAAATGTTTGGTTAACATAAAAATGCAAACAAAATGAAATGTCCATTATCAATTCCTTAAAGGTAAAGATAATAATAAAATCTCCTCTCCATGCCTCCCAGTTACAGATATTATAAGTATGAATAAATTAATAACCTATAATATTTGTATACATTGCTGTATCTCACACAGTGCATATTTTATATACATATTTCTAATATTGGTGATATGAGTAATTGTATAGTCCACCATTTATAAAATGAGATAGCATAATAGATATGAAGAAATTTGCTTTGTGCTTTTACTGATCAATTAGAAGCTTCCTCCTTCATCCTTTAATGCATGCAATTATTGCTCATTATAATACATATATAATAAGAACATGCTACGGTTCAAGATGTTTTCCCATCATGAAATAGATTTAGAAATCCAGGATAAGTTTTAATTTTTTTTTAGTGTGTGCAATTCAGATTCTTTCTTTCTTCCACTTTTTTCTTACTAGTGAGAACTGCAATTAAGAAGATAGTTCAATCATTAGTGCACAGAAAAAATTGAAACTGGCAAAAAAAAAAACAACCAAACAAACAAAAAACAAAACACTGATCACTGATACTTTCTTTTCCTTCCCATGATTCTTATCTGAGCTGGAGAGAGATGCCAGCTGGGGCAGAGTAAAGACAATAGGAGAGAGATGAGGAAGAACAGCTAGTGAAGGTGCCCTGGAGATGAAAGCAGATTATCTAAGTGAATATGGAGAGATAAGAAGAGTGCTGGGCTACACAACGCTAGAGCATCACCACTGTCACACACAGGCAGATTCATTTTAGGTCATAACACAACTTATAACATTAATATTATAAATTATTATTATAGATTATAAATTATATAATATATTATAAATTATTATAAATCATAACACTTAAAATGAAGGTATCAACTGTGAAATTATGATTCCCTGTTTTTAGACTGTTTCATGTTCCCACCTGACATTGCTTCTTTACACATATACTATCCATAGTATATACTCCCTCTGTGAGACAGGCACTGCCACCCCTATATTATCTTACTCGTGTGCCTTGATATAATAAGTAGTTAATTTTTGTTCATAGGAGTTAGTTATCTCAGAAGTTATACTGCTATTATAGATAAGGGAAAAGGCACTACTGTTTGTTTTGTCTCAAACAAATACGAAATTGAGCAGAATGTCGGTAAAAGAGCTGTTTTTTTTTTAAGATTTTATTTATTTATTAATGAGAAAGATAGGAGGAGAGAGAAAGAAAGGGACATCACCCTGGCACATGTGCTGCCGGATATCTCAGGACCTCATGCTTGAGAGTCCAGAGCCTTATCACTGTGCCATCACCCGGACCACAGAAGAACTGTTTTTCTACGTTGAAGTACATTTCACTATTCAGTCTTTAAAAAAAGAAAAAATATATATACATATATATATATATATATATATATATATATATAATGGGAGTGATACACAGAGTGAGACAAGAGCACTGCTCAGCTGTAGCTTATGATGGTGCTGGGGATTGAATATAGCACCTCAGAACCTCAGGCATGAAAGTGCACAACAGTTATGCTGTGTCTCCATCCTCCCCACTGTTCATTCTTGAATAAAAAATTTGGGGTTAAATTTTCTGATTATTAGAAGAGAAAAACAATTATAGATTTCTTGGTGTTTCAACTGTATTTCTTTTTGGAACACTTAAGATTTTTCTGAAAACATTTCTGGAAATCAATACTCATCAAGTTGTTTGAGGAACTGACTAAAAATTCAAATGCTCTTTGGTTGAATGCTTTCTATATTCAGAATTGCTTTTTTGGGGAAGACTGGGTGGTGGCACACTTGGCTGAGAGCACATGTCACAATGCACAAGGACTTGGGTTCAAGCCCCCGATCACCACCTGCAGGAGAAAAGCTTCACAAGTGTTGAAGCAGTGCTGCAGGTGTCTCTCTGTCTCTCTCCCTCTCTATGTCCCCATTGCCTCTAGATTTTCAGCTGTATCTATCCTATAAATAAAGGTTAATTTTTTAAAAGCAGCTGTTTTTTTTCTCTATTACATAAATTTTCTCATCTTTTTATTAGGAAGCAATTTGTCAATAAGAAGCTTGAATTACCTTTTCTTTTCTATAAAAATTATTAGAAAGTGAGTCTGTGAGAGTTTCAATTAATTGGGTAAAACATTTTTTTCTTTATTGGGGGATTAATGTTTTACAGTCGCCAGTAAATATAATAGTTTATATTTACATAACATTTCTCAGTTTTCTACATAACATACAACTCCCACTAGGTCCTCTGCCATCCATTTCCAGGACCTCTCCCCCCACCTCTCTACCCCAGAGTCTTTTACTTTGGTGCAATACACCAAATCCAGTCCAGGTTCTGCTTAGTGTTTTTCTCTTCTGATCTTATTTTTCAACTTCTGCCTGTGAATGAGATCATCCCATATCCATGCTTCTGTTTTTGACTTATTTCACTTAACATGATTTATTCAAGCTCCATTCAAGATGGACTGAAAATGGTGAAATCATCATTATTAATACCTGAGTAGTATTCTATTGTGTTTATATACCATGACTTGCTCAGCCACTCATCTGTTGTTGGACACCTGGGTTGCTTCCAGGTTTTGGCTATTACAAATTGTGCTGCTATGAACATGGGTAAAAACATTTTTCAAAGGAGGTACTTTTATGTTTAGCAAGATGCGTCCCAGATTTCTACTGAGTAACTTTACTATTGAGTCTGCTAATGAATAAGTATAGAATGAAAATAATGATCAACAGCATCAGAATCCCTCTGTTATGCTGTTTCATACAGGGAGAACTATTATTTACTTCTCAGCTATGCAGAGACTTCAAGAGGGTCAGTGTTTTAGTCACAGAATTGAACTTATTTTATGTGTGACATTTGTTAAAGTGACCACTCTAGTCTCTATATTTCAACAAAGAAAAGAACGATCGTGTTTATCGAACTGTTGTTAGGTAGAAAGTCATTGCTTGGTTATAAAGCAGGGGAATGCCATATGGAAACTGTATCTATGATTTTTCCTCCTTGTGACTGCATTCTTGCCTACATCTCTACCTGTGCTCCCTTCCCTTGAGTGCTTCCACCAGTCCCAAAACACAAAAGACAGGGAAAAACGCTTCTACTGGTTACATGTTCTTTGGTATAAGTAACACAGTGGCACTGTAGAAGTGCTGCATTTGGGATAATGTTGAGAGTGAGAGAAAATTAAGAGTGGAGGTGTGGAACTTGGATGAGAGGGGAGTTAACCTCTCAAAGAAATTATTCCTATTATGGAAATTAGAAAACTGAGGTTCTGAAGCTGAGTTTCCTCATGTTGCAATGTGTGACTTTTCTTTCATTCTTCCTTTCATTTTGTACTTTATTTTACTAAGCAGAACACTCCTCATTTCTTACCTGCAGTAAAAAAAAGACCGGGACTCTTCAGGACAGGACCTTCTTTGATATGATATAACTAACATTTTTCTAAGCCTAGGAAATTGGATTCGTGGTCTGGAATTTCAGAACATGATTATTGTGAAGTTTTCTTAAGCCTACCTGGAAAATTGTTCTATGGGAATTTAATGTTAAGTTGATAGAGTTTTAAGGGTGGGTAGAGTAGTTTTCTTGTAGATCACACAATGACTCACTTTTTTTTTCTTTTTACATGAGTGAGCCATTAATAAAGAAATCCTTTGAATGTCTCCTGTGGTGCCTAATTCATTGTAAAAAAAATAGGGAAAAAAAAGGCATTCTTAGTTGTTAACTTTGGGATTCAAAAAGCAAACAGATATTGTTGGGATTTTTTTTTCCCCATATTAATATAACAGTGGATAATCCAGGATTGCCTGGTGTTAAATTCAAAAGATAATTGTTCCTGTGGTGCAACACTACACTGTGGGTAATAAGAATGAGTAAGCAGAGGCCAGGCTATATAGTGACCCACCTACATCCAAAGACCAAGGATACAGAAAATATTGTGTTGTCAGAAACATCATCAGGTATTTGTCTATGCAAAAATGTGTCATGACTTTCTAATGTGAGGGACCCATCACTGCTCAAGACTACGTGAATCTATCTAGGCTTTGGTTTATTGAAAAGTATCTTTAAAAAGAGCCCCGCCTCACTAGGGAAAGAGAGAGACAGGCTGGGAGTATGGATCGACCTGTCAATGCTCATGTTCAGTGAAGAAGCAATTACAGAAGCCAGACCTTCCACTTTCTGCACCCCATAATGAACCTGGGTCCATACTCCCAGAGGGATAAAGAATAGGAAAGCTATCAGGAGAGGGGATGGGATATGGAGTTCTGACGGTGGGAATTGTGTGAGGTTGTACCCCTCTTATCCTATGGTTTTTGTCAGTGTTTCCTTTTTATAAATAAAAATTAAAAAAAATATGGACAGTAAAAAAAAACTGAGGATAATCTCCATTCTTCCTGTTCTTTTTAGTTTTTACTGTTATAATGCATAGTGAAAGTAATGGTCAGAATGGCTCATAATTCCCTCCACTGTAATATTCAAATTGAATAATAAATCCTTTCTATGAATCACATAGGAAATTGTTTTTATCACCCTTCTTGCATATGTACATTTTTGGTAGGCTTTTGTCTAGTTATAAGAAAATGGTGAATGTGACATTGTAAAAACTAATCAAACAGCAATATTTCTACGACTCCCAATATGATCGGGATTTGATTTGTGTGCCATTATTGCTGTCGTGAGCATAATTTGATAGGATCCTGTGTTGCTGTGACATTATGAGGCACCGGCATTACACATTTGTTCACAGGAAACTGATCTCAGGGAAGTTTCCAGAAACTCTTAAAATATAGAACTGAATTATGTGTGAGAACATCAAAAAGAAATTAAACTAATCAGCTACACTATTAAGCAGAAGCATGAATATAGTATCTTTTGTGTCTAGATCACTTGAGATATACATTTGTGTGATTGTCCATGACTCTTTTGTTCTTTGATCACAGATAAAGCCACTAGTGATCTTTCTTTACATTTAGAAGTTGAATATGGATGCTGTTAAGTATATTGGTAGTCCTCAATAGAAATATTTGCTTTCCTCACATTCTCTATAGATTAAGAAAAAAAAAGTCTTGAGACATGAGGTTTACTTTTTTTTTTTCCACTTAGGATAAAGCCCTGATTTTATGCCAATTCACGTCTGTCAGTACAATTTATTTCTTAAAACCACTGAATAGGTGAAGGAATGTATTTGTTAGAATATTTTTGTCTAGATGTAAAGGTTAAAAGGCTTGGCGGTGTCTCTGTTTTGAAGTTCCAGGCTGAGAGTATGTAATTGTAGCTGTGAAATGAAGTGGGTGTAAAATGAGTTGATGGTTCAGTCAACTTCAATACACAGATGTTTATTTTATTCTTTAATAGGCAAAGGTTAAACAGATGTCATTATGAAGCTGCAAAGACAATAAGTTGCGGATTTTAAACATTATTTAAAGAAATGTACATTTGGAGGACTCTAAAATGAAATTTGAGCTATTATTCTTAGAAATGATTTTATCTTACTGGACCATCACACATTTTATTAGATTTCCCATATTCACAATTTTCCCCAAGTGATTTTCTTTGGGGCATATTTATTTACAGTATAATTGCTGACCAAGGAGTACAGTTTCTCATGTTTCCATGAATGGTGCTGGACATGAGATTGTTTTTATTGTTTATGTGGTGCCAGGTATTATACGCTGGACCTCATGAATGCTTAGCTTGCTCTCTACTGTTGAGTCAGTTTTTTAGTTCATTTTCCTTCATTTTTCTTCATTTTTGTGTGTGTGTGTGTGAGAGAGAGAGAGAGAGAGACCAAAGCTTTTTTCCCACCACTTAGGGAATACCAGTTGTTTTAACTCTCTTGCTCCTAGGTGGGTGAGTACCAAGTTAGAATTTAGTTTCCTTATGCTTGTGTTCTGACTCTAAATTTAATAGAAAATTATCTAGGGCCCGAAAGAGTAGCTTACTTGGATAGTGTGCCTTCTTTGTCATGTGCATGTACTTGGTTTGACCCAGAACCCCATAATATTAGAAGAAGCTTTGATGTTGTGTCTTGTCCTCTCTGTCTTTTGTCTCTTCTCTTTCTCTCTGGACACACACACACACACACACACACACAAAATTGGCCCATGATGTGAAGCCTCAGTGATGTCAAATATATATATATGAAAGAATAAATTTTTTAGTCTATAACAGTTTTCTTGACCAGCATGCTTTTTCTGTCTCAATTTGGGCTACATCCTATGGAAATGCTGCCAGGCAGTAGTTTCGGTCCTACATATACAATTAAGATGAGGTGCTTATTATTTAGGGTCTTTCACTCCTTTAAGGTCAACTTCTTGCAGCAAGAAGTTGAGCAAAGTGTCTGAGTGCTTGAATTGACAGTAAGCAATCAGCTGTGTCTCGGAGGGTTGGTCTAAGCTATAGGCCCTTCAGTCTTCTGCTCTTGTAAAACTGATTGGGGCAAGCAGGCACCTAGACAAGCCAGACAATATTGACATTTTTCTCAAGTATTGTTTTGATATGGATAATTGTCATGGCGAGCTAGTTGGTGAAAAAGAGGATTAAGTGCAGAAATACTGCTGTTGTTGTTTTTTAATTGGACCGAGGATTGTTTACAGTGCAGTTATTGGCACATGGGTGCAATCTCTAATTTCACCATAATTGGTGTCTGCAAATCACTCACACCCCCAACCGAGGTCTGTTGGTATCTTCTAATTCTGCTTTTAAAACCCCTTCTGTTTCATTTGGTTTAGATCCCCCCTGCTTAACACTATTTATTTGCATAACCACTTCATTCTATTTACATGGCCTCTGTTAACAAGCACCACCTTCCCTCCAAGGCATTGGTGGTTTAGTGGTAGAATTCTCACCTGCTCCACTCCCTCTCCTTGTCACACCCTGATCCTCTCCTTGTCACACTCTGATTTTCACCAGTCACTTTTCTCTCCACCCTCTCTATGTCACATCCTGTTTCCACCCTACTTGGCAAGTATATATAAAGACAGCATTGTGAGTTTTAGGGTACTTTAGTTTAGTTTAGCTTAGCTCAGCTTAGATTGTGCTGCGTCCTGCATGAATAAAGAGATACTGCGTACAGCTCAACCATGAGTCCCTAGTCGTGTGTTACACGCCCGTGAAGCCAGCCCGGCGCAAACAACAGAGGTCCCTTTCCATCATCATGAACCAGGACCTCATGTATGAACTGGGGATCTTGTTCATGTACAACTCTGAGTTGATTCCCAGTTCCAATCTTCTTTTTATTATATACACCTACATGTACATGTACCTGTACAGTAAAACATATCACACACATACACATATCTAGAAAGACATAGAGATACAGAGATGGGAGAGGTATTGAAGCGCTGCTCCACTTTGCATAAAGTTCCTCCTGGTGCTGTCCATGGTGCGCCTGTGCGGTGCCAGGGACTGAATTTAGAGTGTTATGTATGGTAAGGCATATACCATACCCACTGAGCCACCTCCAGTTGTTTATTCCTTTATGTCCCTTCCTTCCTTCCTTCCTTCCTTCCTTCCTTCCTTCCTTCCTTCCTTCCTTCCTTCCTTCCTTCTTTCCTTCCTTCCTTCCTTCCTTCCTTCCTCTCTTTCTTTCTTTCTTTCTTCCCTTCTCTTCTTGTGTTTTCCTCTTTTATTCACTTTACTTCTTTGCCTTCATTCTTATAGGTTTCGCTTTTAGCAATGACTTAAAGTCAGCATTTTGTTTGTTTGCTTGTTTGTTATTCATTTTGGATAGATACAGTCAGACATTGCGAACTGAAGGAGTGATAAGGAGAGAAAAACAAAGACACCTGCTGGTGGGGATTGGGGGATTGAACCTAGGTCCTTGCACATGGCAATGTGTACACTCAACTAGGTGCACCGCCTGCTAATCCTCAATTCATTCTTAAAAAATTGCCACCTATTTGCATGAAGCTTAATATTTATGATTCAAGGACAAAAAGATGCATATTGTGCAATGTTTGTTAATATAAAGGGTGGGTCGTAAATCATTTTTTCATGAAAATATTTAATGAATATATAATGATTAGATTTTTCTTTAAGTTACTTTTTACTTAAACTTACCTAGTTGTTACTGATATAGTTTTTATACCTTCATTGTTTTGATGTTTGAATTTTTCATGAAGGATCCAGTTAAACTTCATTAATATTATATTTAATAAATACTGATTTAATTGGCTCACATAATATATTTTTATAGAGCTGACAATGTCCAAGGCCTACACTCAGTGTTGTCTAATAATAAGAATTTAGTATTTTCTTACCTTATAACCAACAATCAGTTTAAAATTTGACAAGAATATTGCTGGGTGATGTTTAATTTTGTTGGGATGAGGGACTGAACTTTGGCTCACCTACTTGAGCACACATGTTATCCTGAGCCAAGACTGGGGTTCAAGCCCTCCAGTTCCCATTTTCAGGTGGAAAGCTTCACAAGAGGTAAAATAGTGCTGCAGATGTCTATCTTTCTTTCTCTCTCTCCGTCTCCCCTTCCATCTCAGTTTCTCTCTGTGTCTATCAAATAAATAAATAAATAAATAAATTCTGTTCAAATGAGAATAATATTAGGGTTTCTTATCATAATGACAGTGACAGAAATCTGTGACATTATCAGCATAGAAAAATTTGGTATGCATTACTTCAGTAGCATAAAATATGGGTAAATGAAATTAGAAATAAAGTCATTTAGATTAAATGATACTGAAATTGATGTTATTAGAATTGCGTAGCTTAGAAGATTTTATTATGTAGATATCAATTTAACTCAGAAGTTAAAAAACTAGGCATTTTAGTCATATCCAGTCATTTCCCTTTTTTGTTAGCTTTTTAAAAAATTTAAATTATCTTTTATTTATTTATTAGATAGAGACAGCCAGAACTCAAAAGGGGAGGGGTGATAAAAAGGGAGAGAGACAGAGAGACACCTGTAACCCCCCTGCTTTACCACTTGCAAGGCTTTCCCCCTGCTGGTGGGAACCTGGGGCTGGATCCTGGGTCCTTGCTCATTGTAACGTGCACTCAACCAAGTGCGCCACCACCCAGCCCCAACCATATCCAGTCATATTCCTGTTCTAGTAAATAACATTTTAATTGAATACTTAACACGTATGTGATCTATTACTCTTAACACCCTGTCATGTAAGATTGGGGTTGCAGTAGAGACCAGAAAACCTGCATAAAGTTAAAATATGTTCTCTGCACCTTTACAGAAAAAAATAGTGGGTTGGGTGGTGGTGCACATGGTTGAGTGCACGTATTACATTGCGCACGGACCTGGGTTTGAGTCTTTGGTCCCCATCTGCAGGGGGAAAGCATTGCAAGTGGTGAAGCAGTGCTGCAAGTGTCACTCTGTCTATCTGTCACCCCCTTTCCTCTTGATTTCTGGCTATCTCTATCCAATAAATATAATAAAAGATAATAAAAAATTTAAAAAAGAAAATAATGGCATGTCAATCTCTAGATTACATGTTTTCACTGGACTGTTAGGAGTCCAATTTCAAAATGTAACAAGTATACTGCTCTTCTGTCCAAAAAAGGGACACTGAGGATTGATTTTACCTTCTACTTTGAGTAGGAAAACAGGTAAATTTAATGAAATAAAGCACTTAAAAATAATGGCCACCATGCATTGACAATGAAGGAAACAAGAAACAAAGTGATTCCTGTCATTCTTCCAGCTGATTACCTTGTAAGAGTTTCCAGGCCACCACAAAATATAGACGAGGAATCTGAGTAGAATCTGCCCGCTCCCAAAGTTGGAGAAATGTTCTCCAAGAATTAAAAGTCTAGAGGTACAAGCTGAATACAGAGGGAAGACCAGAGATCCTTGGGGGGGGGGGGGTCCTACTTCAATTATTGTACACAGTGACATGGCCTATATGAGAAAAAACTGTAAAGAAGCCAGGGGAAAAATTAAGGATTAAAGTGAATGGTGAATGATGCATAACCAGAGCTAGAATCAATAGATGTTTCTGTCAGCCAGACTGACAAAATCTCTAATTCATAAGATACATTTTAGAGTTCTTAGGAATTTCTTGCCTTAGTCATGGGAAACAATTAGCCAACCAGCTAAATACTGTTCTCCACCTAGCATTTATTTTCAAATATAAATCTCTTTATTAGGAGAAATAAAAACATCCCAAATGTCCAAAGAAAGGTTAAGCAAGTTGTGATACATATAGAATAGAATACTACTCAGGTGTACCTAATGATGAAACCTAACAAAGACTTCTTTTTAAAAAATATTTTTATGGGAGTCGGGCTGTAACGCAGCGGGTTAAGCGCAGGTGGCGCAAAGCACAAGGACTGGCATAAGGATCCCGGTTCGAACCCCGGCTCCCCACCTGCAGGGGAGTCGCTTCACAGGTGGTGAAGTAGGTCTGCAGGTGTCTATCTTTCTCTCCCCCTCTGTCTTCCCCTCCTCTCTCCATTTCTCTCTGTCCTATCCAACAATGACAACAACAACAATAACTACAACAATAAAACAACAAGGGCAACAAAAGGGAATAAATAAATAAAATAAATATTTTAAAAAATATTTTTATTTATAAAAAGGAAACATTGACAAAACCATAGGATAAGAGGGGTACAACTTCACACAGTTCCCATCACCAGACCTCTGTATCCCATCCCCTCCTCTGATAACTTTCCTATTCTTTAATCCTCTGGGAATATGGACCCAAGATCATTGTGGGATGCAGAAGGTGGAAGGTCTGGCTTCTATAATTGCTTCCCCGCTGAACATGGGCATTGACAGGTCAATCCATACTCCCAGCCTGTCTCTCTCTTTCCATAGTGGGGAAGGGATCTGGGGAAGCAGTGCTCCAAGGCACATTGGTGGGGTTGTCTGTACAGTGAAGTCTGGTTGCATCCTGCTAGCATCTGAAACCTGGTGGCTGAAAAGAGAGTTAACATACAAAGCCAAAAAATTGTTGACTAATCATGAACCTAAAGGCTGGGATAGTGCAGATGAAGTGTTGGGGGGGGGGGTCCTCCATTTTGTAGATAGCTAGTAGGCATATTTAGTTATATTTCAAAGGGTCTGTAGCTGTACTAGTGTTTTTTTTTTTTTTTCCCCAGAGCCTGAAATCTGATGTGCAAGCTATTGTCTGGGGAGATGATGTCATGGCTGGGAAAAGGGCCAGAAAGCTGGATCAGGGAAGCGATAGCTCTCTAATATGGGAAAGGGGTATAAATATTGTTGAATGTAAATTCCATCAATTATATGTGATCTGGGGCCCATAATTAGCTTAGGAGCCTGTGTAACCTCTGCTTCCCTCTAGATCTGAGCTCACATTCTGTGATCATGAGTAGGACCATTCTATGCTGCCCCAGTATCAACCCATCTTCCTCAGGTGTAGCGTAGAGTATGTTGTCCATCCTCCGAGGATGGACCATTCTCTACCATTGTTGATCCAAGTTGAGGGAAAGGTCCTATGGGGGCCCACAAAGGGGTCTTTTTTGTTGTTCCTGATAGAAATGACCAGTAACAATGGAGAGAGGGATTTATTTGAGTTGTAGCCCCATCAAGTCTGTTTGGGAATCTCAGGACTCCCGGGTTAGGGCCCCAGCTGGTGGAATGGCCTGAGAGTGACTAAAGAGTCATTGTTAAAGTATGCCAGTCTCTTACTCTTATTCAGCTTTTGCAGTCCTTGCTTTGATAAGGTTAGCTTTGGAGTGATTGAGCAAACTGTAATAGGAAGTAGGTGAGGAGGGTATCTAAGTCTACATGGACACTATTTCATTATGAACTTTATACTGACTCACTACAGACCATAGTGTATTTTTGCTTTCAGGTATATATTTTGCCCTAATTTATGGATACATGCGAGATTCACAAGACTGTTTCTATGTAATTTCATAGAGACTTACTAACTCAATGAATATTTATGGTATTCTAAATATTTACATTTCCACAAAATGATATGACATAACACATTTGACATCTAATTAAAGGTTGTAGGTAGGGAAAGAAGAATGACCCATAATGAAGAAAATATATCAACTGACCCTAAACTAAAATGGCCAAACTGATGTTACCCTGTATTGTAGATGTTTAAAAAAATTAAATATAGGAGACATGGACAACATAAAAAATAAACCCAATTCTAAACATGAACACTGTAGTATGTAAGAGGAAACATACATTGATGAGATAATGGTGAATTAGCATTAGAGAAAATAAAAGTCAAACTTGAACAGAAAGGAATGACAGCTATTTAATCTAAATAAGAGGCCGGGATATAACTTGCCTGGTGGAGTATATACCTTTTGAGCATAATGAATTTGAGACCTGACATCATATACTTGACAATAGAGAAGCTTTATGGATGATGGATCAGTGCAGTGATGTCTCATCTTACTTCTGTCTCTTAGGAAAATAGTCAGTGAAATATCAAGACTTAAAGACTATGCAGAGTTAGTGCTCATGGACTGGGATTTTGAATTTGTCTTCTAATTCTGCATAGAATAAATGAAATATATTAAAGAGAAGTTGTACAGTGTGAACAAAAAATAAGAAGAACATAATTAAAAACAATGTAGAGAGGGAAAACAGGATAGTAATAGCAGAATTTTCATCAGAAACAATGGATACAAGAAGATATGGAGTAACTAACTTTAACTTCATTTTCAAACTGTGAATCAAATATCCTCTATGCCAGATTGAAAATATATTACCACAAACATAGTGAAATAATGGTGATTTGAAGAATGAGTCATCAGTAATAGTAAATATAAGAAATGATGAATGAATTTATTGATGTAGAACAAATATAAAACCAGGCAAAATCATGACTTATACAGAGGAATAGGTACTATTGGAAACAGTAACTGCATTGATTAATGTTTTTTAAGTATTTAAAAAAAAATCTTATCTTTATTTATTGGATAGAGACTGCCGGAAATCGAGAGGGAAGGGGAAGAGAGAGGGGGAAAAGAGACAGAGAGACACCTGCAACACTGCTTCACCACTAGCAAAGCTTTCTCCCTGCAGGTGGGGACCTGGGACTCAAGCACTGTTCCTTACATATTGTAACATGTGTTCAACCAGGTGTTCTACCACCCAGCCCCAGATTAATGTTTAAGATTTTTTTCTTGTTGAAATGATAATTGATTATTTACAAAACATTTAAATATGTGTAACCTATTCATAAGTAAGATCTATGACAACAAAAAGTCTAGAAGGGAAGGCTGGAAAGGAAAGTCTTAGATGCTCTTTAACTACAAATGATTTTGTGTAATACTTGAGTATTGACTGTGCTATGTAAAGGTACATGTTTTCCCCAGATCAGTGACTAAAATCACATCAAAGAGTCATGCCTAATAGGTCACTGAAAGATATAACTGGGATTATTTTTTTAATCACTTAATCCAAAGGTAGATGGTAAAAGAGAAACAGAAATGTATGCGACAAACTAAAAACTCTTAATAAAATAGAATTGCACTTATGCTATCAATGATAACATTAACTTGAAATAATATCAATATATCCATTTAAAAAGAAGAATGTTTCACATAGAAGGAAATTGGAAAAGCAAAAGTTTAAATATTTTTTCTGCTTAAAAACACTTTAATATAAAACAAAAACAGATTGAAAGTAAAAGACTGAGGAAAGATACGTCATAGAAAATAAATGGTAGGACTGGAAAGATACAGCTATTTTTAAATGACAAGTTGGTCTTTATAAACTTTTAAACTTCTGCTAATCAATATAGATCGCCAAGAGAGTTATTAGAGATGCTACACATCATATTCAGATCACCTCTTAGATGAATAATACCCAGACTATGTAGTGAAAGCTCAAAGCTAATAATCAGAAGCTTAAATTCAATAAAATCTGGTCAAAATGTTCCACTAAACAGTTTACCAAAGAGGATGTAGGGATTAAAAATATCACAGGAGAGGGAGTCGGGTGGTAGCGCAGCGGGTTAAGCGCAGGTGGCGCAAAGCACAAGGACTGGAGGAAGGATGCCGGTTCGAGTCCCCGGCTCCCCACCTGCAGGGGAGTCGCTCCACAGGTGGTGAAGCAGGTCCGCAGGTGTCTGTCTTTCTCTCCCCCTCTCTGTCTTCCCCTCTTCTCTCCATTTCTCTCTGTCCTATCCAACAACGATGACATCAATAACAACAACAATAAACAACAAGGGCAACAAAAGGGAATTAATTAATTAATTAAAATTAAAAAAAATATATCACAGGAGAAACTGCTCAATTACTAAGAAGTTCAAACTAAAGTAAAATGAGGTACATACCTCAACTCATGTATTAGAATAGGTTAGTCTTCAGGGGGAGAGCTTCACCAATGGTGAAGCGGCCTAAGGGTGTTTCTCTGTCTCTCTCCCTCTCTATCTTCCCCTCCTCTCTCAATTTCTCTCTGCCTCTATCCAATAATAAATAAAAATATTTTAAAAAGACAATTTACAGATTCACTGAGATATCAGAATAGAGATTATTCAAGCACACAAATTTAAAACAAAAACAAATTGTATCGTGGTAGTTATTTTGGGCAGGGTTATAGAAGTCTGCTGGTGATATATATATCCCTATGATATTAGACAGTTATAAATCACTACTAAATCACTAGTAAAATTTAAATAAAAAATTACCATACTAAGTAAGTTTGCAATGTAGAGGAAATAAAACACTTGTATAGTTTGGGTGAAATGTGAAAGCGGGACAACTATTCTGGGAAAGAGTTTGGCAGATTCTTAGAAATCTTAACAAATCTACAATGAGATCTAGCCAACCAAAGCTGAGTAACTAAGAGAAAATAAAATCTTGTGCCCCTGAAAATATTTGTAAGTGAATATTTCTTGAACCTTTGTGCCAGAAAAAAGATCAGAAACATTGCCAATTTGGACAGGCAGAACAAATAAAGAATTTGTAGAATATCTATAAAATGCATACCACTCACAGATAAAGAGTAGACTGTGGATTCTAACAGCTACATTAATGAATTGCAAAATAACTGTGCAAAATAACAAAAGAAGTCAGACTCCTCCCAGAAAAGAGTACGTACTAAATAATGGCTTTCACTTACATAAAACTCTAGCAATTGTGAAGTGAGCTATAGTCGCAGAGTGAAGTGGAATAGGGGCTATGAGTGGTAATGCGGAGGAAGCACAAAGGAATACAAATAACCTGGGAACTTGAGAAACAGGGATATTAAATATAAATTTAATATTTATATTTCTCCTTTCTCATATTTAAAACTATTTCTTGAGATCAAAATATATACTCATTTTCTGCAGAGGAGGAGATTTAGTTTCATAGTCATTATCTATACCCCTATTCCCAAAAGAAAATTAAAGAATCTAAATGTTTTGGATGGGTGCCTGCTAGCCATTCAATAAATATTTTCAAGTGGATCAATGAAAATAAATATATGAACCACAAACTTTTATCACTAGTGTCTGTGCATTACAAAGAAAAAAAAACACAACCAACCAACCAACCAACCAAACAAACAAAAAAAAACCCAAACAGGCTTTATTTAACTTTAAATGATGGGTTTCTTGAGGTTGGGTCCCTATGGTATGTTAAGCATATACAATTAGAAAACTTTTGAGCTTACTCAAATTACTTCCTTTTCTTGAAGTGAGCCATTTGTTTATGCTTGGATTGAAATTTGAAAATTGTCATTCTTAATCTTTTAAAAATTTGACATTCAAAATATGTATATGATGTAAATATATATCAAAACATGTTAATACCTTTCTTCTATAATAATCCCCCTCATTGACTATTTTAAAGACTTAGTTATTTACTGGTGTGTGTGTGTGTGTGTGTGTGTGTGTGTGAGAGAGAGAGAAATCAGAGCATCACTAACTATTTCTGTTAACTGCTATAGAAAAGTACTATTTGTTAATTCTGATTTGCAGAAATCTCAAATATATATATATATTGCAGACCACGCCTTGCTAACTTCTTTGACCTAGTTTTTTTTTTTTTTTTTCCACTTTAGAAAGAGAGAGCCTGAAGGTTAAAAGGAGAGTCAGAGGGAGAGGAAATCATTCAAGGTATATATAGCCAAGGTACAAGACATACAAAATATAGGCAGAAAATGATTAAAAGAAAGGCTTGAATTTTTACATTTTTCTTGTTTAAGTTTCAGCTATTAACATTTTAAATTCTTTTCAAACATATTTATTTTATGACTGACATATTGGCTTGATACAATGTTCCCCTTCCCCCAAAAAACTAGTGTTATAGTTGCTATTATTAGGATAAAGACATATTTCACATTAGATAAGCCATTGCATACATTGGAGAACATACTTCTGTTTTGAAACTGAAATTAGCTTCTATTTAGAGACCGAAGCCTAGTATATGTGAAAAATTCTAAAGAAAATGTTTGTAATGAAACAGGTAGATGGACATGTATCTTAGAATCAGAGCTAAGAAAACAATACCCTGCATGATTTTTATGTCTTACTATTCAAGACCGTCCATATATATAAATTACCGTCAAACAAGTATATAGGTGTTATAAGTACTGACACCAGATTTCTTGGGTTCAGATTCCAACTCTCACACAATAGCTATGAATTATTTGTGAATTTTGCCTGTTATAGTTTGCTGTGAAGACTAAATGAGTTAATTTTGATAAAGCACACAGTGTAGTACGTCTGGAGGTGAGGGAGCTGCAAACTATTTTAAAGAGTAGAAAGAAAAGAAAAATAGGGCTGACAGCACTGTAACAGGATCTACTCAGCAACTGTTGTTCACTTGTGTCACCCGTTTCCCTAATAGATGGCTTCCTGATGGCAAATATGAAAGGTATCTCCGCAAAGTTTTCAAGCCATAGAAAGTTCCAAGGTCTAAATATAAATGAGCCTTTTTGTCGTGTAGCAAAGATTTGTTATGTACACAATTTAGTACAGACGGCTATTTTGAGAAGTGTAAGCAAAACTGGCTATAACAAATGAATTTCGTATTCCTGAGATTTGTTTTTCTTTCAGTATGTTATCGTTTGCAGCTACATTTTTGGAAGCATATATGACAGGTGTACTTAACAACTGGGCCTAAAAGAATTATGCTTTGGAAAAAAGATCTGCCACTGCAAATCTCTAACTCCCTCTTCTTTCTCTGAGTTGAAATTATTATTTCTGCATGGATTTGTTTACTTCATATTTCTCAGGTATTTATTTATAATTTATACTCTGCCTACTTTCCAAATGATTTTTCAGATAGCTTTTTAAAATTCATGTATAATAAGACAATTAAAATAAAAATAGCTCAAACTCAGATAAGAATATGTAAGGGCAAGGTTCTCTGTGGAAATAGGACATGTGCATAAACTCTCCCTAATTTATATTAAATTTGAGCTTCTCTTAGGCAAGATGAAAGGGAATAATTATTAAAAGAGAACATACTTAAAGTTTTTTTTTTTTTAGAATTGACAACTTTTTTCTGCACTGATAGTATGGTTTTCTATTTATCCAAGAAAGAAACATAAATTCTCTATAAAACTTTTACAAATAAAAACTTGTAAGATGTTTCTCATAAGCCAACCCATTCTTGAAGTAGTTAAGTTTCTCTTGACTATGCCAGTCAGTTAAAATATTAGATGAATTTTGATTTGAGGTTATTTTGTTTGTCTTTGCTGACATTTGTCCAGTATGATCCAGATATATTACCTTCTGTTCTGATGACAATTAAAATTTGTAATGACATTTTTTCTCAGAGGATTTTTGCCTCTACTTGAATTAGAGTCATTTGAAGAATTTTCTAGAATACATATTCCAATAACTAACCTCACTTTTGTTGAATCAGAGTTTTTCAAAGTAGGCTATTTTAGTCAGACTGCTCAAAGGATTATAGAAAGCTAATGATGGCATTTCATTTCTTAAAGAGATAGACTGGGGTGGAGGGTGGGGAGTGGTGGGCGGTGTCACACTGGGTTAAGCACACATAGTATGAAGCACAAGGGCCCACTCAAGGGTCCTTGTTCGATACTGCGAGTCCCTAGCTGCAGGGTGGGTGGGGGTAGCTTCACAAGCCGTTAAGTCGGTTTACAGGTGTTTATCTTTCTCTCTCCCTCTTTATCTTCCCTTCCCCTCTCAATTTATCTGTTCTGTCCAATAAAATAGAAAAAATTGACTTGGGGCCGGATGGTGGTGCACCTGCTTGAGCACACGTTACAGTGCACAAGGACCCAGGTTGGAGCCCGGAGTCCCCACCTGCAGGGGGAATGCTTTGCAAGTGGTGAAGCAGTGTTGCAGGTGTGTCTCTCTCTCCCTCTCTATCACCCCCTTCCCTCTCAATTTCTACCTGTCTCTATCCAGTAAATAAAATAAAGATAATTGAAAAATTAAAAAAAATTTTTTTAAAGAAAAGAATGACTTCCAGGAGTAGTGGATTCATAGTTCTGGTACCCAGCCCCAGCGATAACCCTGCAGGCAAAAAAAGAAGAGATACATTGTAGAAAGGCAACTTAAGTTTTGAGAAATTTGAGAGGGCCAGGGTGACCCTCACAGAAATTATCATGTTCAACGACTGAGGATCAAGTCTTTGGTCCTCATTTGTAGGCGGGGTGGGGGGGGGGGCAGGGGGGGGCGGGGGCTTCATGAGTTTTGGTGTAGTGTTGCAGGTGTTTCTCATTCTCTTTCTCTCTATACCCACATCTCTCACTTTTCCTTCATCTCTACTAAAGAAAGAAAAAAAAAGGGGGGGGGTTATTTGGTGGCTGCCTGGAATGTTGGATTCAGCCTGCAGAACCAAATCCCAGCGGCAACCCTGGTGGCAGTAAAAAATAATTTTAGTCAGGGAAAAGGAAGTCAGAATTTTAATGACTTTAGATACCATTCCCAAGCTTCTACAACTACCAAGCTGATAGTATTCACAAGTTTCTTCCTCTTCTAATAATAGATTAAAAAGGTCATTTTAGTGACTATAACAACAAAAACTTTGAAATCAGCATATTAAAATGGCGATCTGTTTTGTGGGTTAATAATCTGTCTCTAATAAGGGAAATGCATGGCATAGGCACTGTGGTGTCTCATATATGCTACACACCATGGTATAATAGTAACAGAATTAAATTCTGATGTTGAGATTCTTTTTTAAAATTTTTTATAAATTATTATTAATTTTTTACTTATAAAATGGAAATAGTGACAAAACCATAGGATAAGAGGGCACAATTCCACACAATTCCCACAACCAGAACTCTGTATCTCACCCCCTTTCTTGAAAGTTTTCTTATTCTTTATCCTTCTAGGAGTATGGACCCAGGATCATTATGGGATGCAGAAGGTGGGAGGTCTGGCTTCTGTAATTTCTTGCCTGCTGAACAT
This sequence comes from Erinaceus europaeus, assembly GCF_950295315.1. NCBI lineage: Eukaryota > Metazoa > Chordata > Mammalia > Eulipotyphla > Erinaceidae > Erinaceus > Erinaceus europaeus. The sequence goes on from NC_080175.1 coordinate 68,947,841, forward strand.
TGGCATTGGCAGGTTGATCCATACTCCTAGCCTATCTAGTGGGACAAGGATTCTTGGGGTATCCTTATTCCTTTTTAAAGGACTAGAGCGATCCTAAAGCTTTTGGATTTAGATTTACCACCCTTTCAATTATGTTGCCAAATTCCTGGAATATCAAGTTCCACATTGAAAATTGGGTTCATTTTTAACCTTTTCTACTGCCAGCTGAGGACCAACTTTTTTTTTTTTTTTTTTAGCTAAGTACTTCTTGTTTTTCTGTATTGTAGCTTTCAAAATAGTACTATTGTCTGCTTTCTCTTCTTTTGTTATTGTGAGATTTTCCCTCTTTTCAGAAGCTTAATGCTGTCATTTTCCAAGGGGTTGGGAAATAAGGAGAACTGTTAATACAAGGTTTTTGCTTTGAGTTTATTCTTTTAAGATGTAAATGCTTTCTCTCTAAAATCATTAGTTGCAAACATGATTCACACTCTTGTTTTAGAATGTTTTAAAATATGGTGCTTATATTTTGCTTTCAGCTTATAAAAATCATAATTAACTCACCCATTCCACAGTCTCAGATCATCATTTCATTCTTGGTAACATTAAAAAACAAAGTAAACAAGTAAAGAGCATGCAAACTGAAGGAATGAATGAACATACCAAAGCTTTCTGAGAGAGAAAAATATATATATATATATTTTTTTTGAAAAATACTGGTTGGTGACCTTGGTTGGCAATAATACTATTTTCAAGTGTGTGTGTGTGTGTGTGTGTTTGTTTGTGTGTGTGTATTCCCTTTGTGACTTGCTTATTTGCAAAAGCTAACAATACAGATCTTTTAAAAAATATTTATTTATTTATTTATTTTTCCCTTTTGTTGCCGTTGATTTATTGTTGTAGTTATTATTGTTGTTGTTATTGATGTTGCCATTGTTGGATAGGACAGAGAGAAATGGAGAAAGGAGGGGAAGACAGAGAGGGGAAGAGAAAGATAGACACCTGCAAACCTTCTTCACCACCAGTTTAGCGACTCCCCTGCAGGTGGGGAGCCAGGAGCTCAAATGGGGATCCTTACACTGGTCCTAGTGCTTTGTGCCACATTTGCTTAACCTGCTGTGCTACCACCAGACCCCCCAGATCTTTTTTCTTCAGTCCCCTTTACATTTAACAGATCACTATTAAATGTAGTTTAATAAGAACAATTATATATTGGGCCCATTCTGAACTTCAACGTTTTTCTATACTTGTATTTTTATTTGATACTTTATTATTACTTGCACTGCCTATTGCTCACAATGATACTAATGATAAACCATTTAAAGATGTCTGTTCTATGAAAGAGTGATTAGAGTACAGCTTCAGCTTATAAAATTCCTGGGTTCTAACCTAGTCTACAAATTCTGTTCTCTTGTCTCTTGACTAGATACAGACGTGTATTATATTGATTTTTTTCCCTTACAATATCTGACAAATATGGCAGTAAATGTATACTGAATCTACTTCTAGGGTGATAAAGTTTTAAAATGTGTATGGCCATGCATCTAGTGTTCAAATCTAGTGAAGTGATTGGGCTTTATAAACTCAATCAATAAAGCAGATAGTTAAAGAAACAAAATGGTGGGCCTTCGATATCTAGCTTAAGTTAAGCATGTAACAGTATATATACGTTCTACAGCTATCAACAATCAAGCAATCTTGTGTCTTTGCAGACACAGATTCCACTGCTTCTCATTTTCTATAGGTTTTGTACTACCAGATGTGGGATTTGGAATCTAGAAGAACCTGTATTATCCTTTCACTAGCTCCACTTGTAATTTTGTTAATTTCCTTTCTAGAAAACAGGAAGTAGGTTGGGGCAAAGAAGTTTCGATGAAAAGTAACAAAAAAAAAATCTCAAATCTTACTTAGGGTGAAACCCAGTTCAGGGACCTACAAGGATGATAATGCCTTTTCACATGCTGGAGTAACCTACTGCTGATCTTTTATGTGTTTAGGCTATTTTACCTTTACTATGGAAAGAGCATGCTGGAACTTTTTCCACCAAGTGACTTCTGTCATATTACTGTGTATTGTGCAGACTCTTGCAAAACTGGCAACTATCAGGCAGGTGAAGAAAGTATGGAACTTTGCTTTGGCTCAAAGGGAAAGTTATTGCTAGACTAAAACTCTCTTTTGGTTCATCTTGTTGGTCCAGTGCCATGTTTTATGGCTATGAAAACATGGTGTTGATTTCAAAGCTGTTGTCTTGTTTCCTATAAATGTAATCTCCAGATGACTCACTGAGCCATTGTATCTGTGTTTTTAAGTCAGATCATAGTTTATTCTCATGGTGCTACAGGCATGAGTAAGATACATGGCATAGGATGGAGGTCTTCCTGCTAACATTGGTAAGAAAAACATCTGATAAAATATAAAAGTTATTCAAAAAGAACAAAGCATAGTTGACATTTATGTGTAGACAGATACACGATTACTAGTCTCTCTTCATCCATTGAGAAATGGTATACCAGGAACTTTAGCTATTATGTCATTAGGCAACAGAGTCAGTTAACTTCTATTGCTCCTATTTTTGCTTATTTATTTTTTCATTTTTTTCTTTTATTTGTAAAATAGAAAATATCAACAAAACCATAGAATAAGAGGGGTGAAATTCCACACATTTCCCACCACCAGAATTCTGTATCCCATCCCCTCCATTGGAAACTTTCCTATTCTTTATCCCTCTGGGAGCATGGACCCAGGGTCATTATGGGGTACAGAAGGTGGGAGGTCTGGTTTCTGTAATTGCTTCTCTGACAGACATGGGCATTGATAGGTTGTCCCATACTCCCAGCCTGTCCCCATCTTTCCCTACTGGGATAGGGCTCTTGGAGAGGTGGGGTTCCAGGGTATATTGGTGAAGTTGTCTGTCCAGGTGAGTCAGGTTAACATCGTGGTAGCATCTGCAACTTGGTGTTTGTAATGTGTATTCCTTTGCTTCCTCTTTTCTTGTGGGACTTGGTTCAATAGTTATTGTAAGGTGGGATTGATTGTAGCAAATTCCTTTAGTTCTTGAATATTTGAGAAAAACCTTTACTTCTCCCTCATATTTGAAGGATCATTTTGCAGGATACAATATTTATGGCTAGAATTCCCTCCCCTTTAGAACTTTGAATAAGCCATTCCACTCTCTCCTTGGCTCTAGAGTTTGTGAAGAGAAATCTGATGAAAGTCTTATAGCTCTGCCTTTGTATGTAACTTCTTTCCTTTCCCTAGTAGCCAGCAAAATTTTTTCCTTGTCATTGAATTTTGATAGTTTTACAATAATGTGCCTTGGCATTGGTCTTTTTGTATTTATGAATCTGGGTGATCGTTCTGCCTCTTGGATGAGAATTTCTGATAGTTTCCTAAGTGAGGGAAGTTCTCAGCTAAAATTGCTCTAAAAATGGACTCTGGCAGCTTCCCCAGAGACACACCCTACTAGGGAAAGAGAGAGGTAGACTGGGAGTCAACGCCCATGTTCAGCGGGGAAGCAATTACAGAAGCCAGACCTTCTACCTTCTGCAACCCTCAATGACCCTGGGTCCATGCTTCCAGAGGGATAGAGACTGGGAAAGCTATCGGGGGAGGTGGTGGGATATGGAGATTGGGTGGTGGGAATTGTGTGGAATTGTACCCCTCCTACCCAATGGTTTTTTTAATTAATCCTTTCTTAAATAAAAAAAATTTTTAAAAAATGGACTCTGGGTCTTTGACTTTGTCCTTCTCCTCAGATTTACCTGTAACTCTTATATTCAATCTTTTGATAGACTCTGCAATTTCACATAGAGTTGTTTTAGTCTTTCTAAACCATTCCTCCCCCTCATCTTTGAACTGAAAGAGTAGCCTGGCTGTATCTTCTGGACTGGAGCTTATTTCTTCTGAATGTGTGGATCTATTTGCTAAGCCTTCTACCTGGGCCTGGGTTGCAGTTAGGATGTCTTTTAATTCCTGGAGTTCTGACTGAAATTCTTCTTTCAAGAACTTAGTGATCTCTGTTATAAGTTCATCTCTCATGTGTTTTAATTCCATAGTAACATGCTTTTTAAATTCTTGCTTAAATTCTTGGAGAGCCCTTATAATGATCTCTGTGTAGTCTGTCTCTTGAGAGTCTCTAAGTCTGTAATTCCTTGGATTTCCTCTGTTTCATTTCTGTCTGGCTGATATGGCATAGTTGGCTCTTGTTTTTTTTGCTTGCGCATTTTTTTGCGCTGGTTATTGACGGCCAGCTAGGTTTCTCTTGCTTGTATGATCTGGCATGTGGGATGGGGTGGGGGGGGGTGGTTGTTTTGGGCTGTCTTGTGGTCACAAACGCCTTGTTTTATGTTGTGTCCTTGTCTTGAATTCAGAAGGCTAAATCCCCCAGTCAAAGACTGAGAGGTTTTAAGCCCCTGTCTCTTTTCTTCCAACACTAGGAATGTTACTTGCTTGCTGGGCTTAAAGTGAAATCACCAAAATGGTTCACCCACACTGTCCAGAGCTCTGATTTGACTTTGCTGTTCTTCAACCCATGCCCACGCCCCTTTTCGCTCCAAACTCATGCAAACTCATGAGGCTGCAGAACTTCAGCTGTAGATTATGACTTCACTTGAGTCTCTTGTATTTATTTGTTGTTTTGGGAGGAGAGGTGGTTTGGTCCTTTATTGCTCCTATTTTTATATTTAACTAGTCTTGGTTTAGCATTAGTGTCACTGTAAGCAATAAATAGTGCAAGTAATAATAAAATATCAAATGAAAGTACAAGTATAGAAAACCATTGAAGTTCAGAATGGGCCCAATATATGATAATTGTTTTGTACTGTATTTAATAGTGATCTGTTAAATGTAAAGAGGACTGAAGAAAAAATATTTGTGCTGTTAGCTTTTGCAAATAAGCAAGTCACAAAGGCTGTCCTTTCTTCCTCCCTTCCTCCCTCCCTCCCTTCCTTCCTTCCTTCCTTCCTTCCTTCCTTCCTTCCTTCCCCTCCATCATTGCTAGAGCTACACAGCTCTGAGCTGATTTTTAAAATTATTTTTTAAAGTATTTATTATTTATCAAGACAGGAGGGAGAGATAGAAAAGGAAATAGACAGACACCTGCAGCACAACTTTAGCACTTGTGAAGCTTCTCTCCTGCAGGTGGGGACCAGGGGCTTGAACCTGGGTCCTTGTGCACTGTAATGTGTGCACTTAACCAGATGCACCACCAACTGGCCCCTGAGTTTTTCAATCATAAAGTCAGAGAAGGAGAGAGCAGGAAAGATACCACAACACTGAAACTTCCTCCTATATAATGTAGGCCAGGCTCAAACCTGGGCTGGCATGCATAGCAAAGCAGATGTACTATCCAGATCAGCTATTTTGCTGATCCAAGTTGTGATGATTTCCATTTCTCTTTCTATTTGCTGACTCGTCTTTCTGCTGAGGTGCCAGCTCTTTGTGAGCAATAGAATGACAATCACTGCATGACAGAACCACCTTCCTGGCTTATCCAAGGGTATGTCAGAAATATTAACCATGTGGGAGTCATTTAAAAAGCAAGTGAGTATGACTGAAATCGTTCAACACTTATAACCTTCCAGAACAGCAGTTTTAAAAATACTTTAGTGCACAGGATCTTCTTTGTCTGCTAACAAATTGCATTTTTTCCCTTCATAACAGGGAGATAGTGATGCTTTAATCTCGGAATCACACATTTAAGATCATTGGTAAATTCTCATTTTGATATCTATACTCTTGTTACTCACTTATTACTCCCTGGTCCTGTCTGTACACCTTTTTAGGAGATGTGTTTTCTTCTTTCACCATTTGCATTCTTGTGTTACATATGTATGGGTCCACTTTTATCAGAATTCCTTATTGACATCCTATTAAATCTTACTGATTTAATAATTATAGACAAGACTGTAGGATAAGAGGGGTACAATATCACACAGTTTCCACCACCAGAGTTCCATATCCCATCTCCTCAACTGGAAGCTTTTCTCTTCATTTTTAAAAATATTTTTATTATCTTTACTTATTTATTGGGTAGAGACAGCCAGAAATTGAGAGGGAAGGGTACATAGAGAGGGAGAGAGACAGAGAGACATCTGCAGCCCTGTTTCACCACTTGTGAAGCTTTTCCCCTTCAGGTGGGGACCTGGGGCTCAAACTCGGACCTTCACATTGTAACATGTATGCTCAACCAGGTATGCCACCCCCCCCCCCCCAGAAGCTTTCCCATTCTTTGTCTCTCTAGGAATAATGGCTAGTATCATTGTGGACTGCAGAAGGTAGAAGGTCTGGCCTCTGAAATTGTTTCTCTGCTGGACATGGATATTGGCAGGTCGATCCATACTCCCAGCCTGTTTTTATCTTTCACTGTTGAGAGAGGTGGGGCTCCAGGACATATTGGTGAGGTCATCAGCCCAGGGAAAGTCAGGTTGGCATCATGATAGCATTTGGAACCTGGTGGCTGAAAAAAAGTTAAGATATAAGGCGGAACAAATTGTTGACTAATCATGAGCCAAAAGGCAAGAATATTGCAGATGAACATTTGGGGTCTCCGTTTTGGAAGAAACTAATAGGTCTATTTTATGTATGTTCTAAGGGGCCCATGATATTACTAATTTTTGCCTGATCCTGACAGCTAACATGCTGGTGGACCCAAGTTGTTGTCTGTGGAGATGATATCATAATTGGAAAAAGGACTATAATGCTGCATCAAGGAAGAGAGTGGCTCCCAAATATGGGAAAGGTGTATAAATATTGTTGACTGTAAACCCCATCGATTTGGTTTGGGGCCCATAGTCAGCACAGGAGCCTATGTAACCTCTGCATTCCTGTAGGTCTGAGCTCGCATTCTGTGGTCATGGCTAGGGACATTCCAGATTGCACTAATTTCAAGACCCATCTTCCTTAGGTAGTATGTAGAATATCAACCTCCCCTCAGAGAATGGCACATTGCCTACCACTGTTAATCCACACTGAGGGCCAGGTCCAAAAGGGACCCATGCCCCGGCCAGCAGGGCGGTGAGCAGGGGCTAGGAACCCAATGAGACCTGAAATGATAGGGACACGAGACACGAAGAATTACAGCAAGTCAAGTTTCTGATCAAGCTGTAAATTTTATTGTGAACACAGGCATTATAAGGCTTTGGGGAAGGAGGGGGAAGTGCTGGAGGAGGAGGAGGGGGAGCAATCTTCAAAGGGGGAATGTTCCTTGCAACATATAATGGATGAAATCATGTTTGCTACCACAACTATGTGTTGTGTCACTGTTTCTGATAAATGGTCTACCTGAGGGGGAAATGGCCTTCCCAGGGGGAAATGAAACTTGTCTCGAGGGCTTCCATTGTTTCAAAGCTAATCATCTATCAAAGCAGAGAAATGGCTCCTGGCAGACCCACAAAGGGGTCCATTATGTTGTTGCTGATGGAGATGATGAGTGACAGTGGAGAGAGGGATCTGTTAGAGCTCTAGTTCCATCATTTCTATGTGGGAATCCCTTGACTAGGGCCCCAGATGATGGGGTGGCCTGATAGTGACTAAAGAGTCATCATTAAAATATGCCAGTCTTTTGCCCTTATTCAGTTTTTATACTCCTTAACTTTGTCTGACAAGGTTAGGTTTGGAGTGACTGAGGAATGTGTAATAGGAGGTGGCTAAGGAGGTTGTTTATGGCCCATGAACATATTTTTATAAATGTTGTAGTAGCCAAGACGGAGAGAAATGAAATGATTTGGGGGTATTTAAGTGAACAAAATTAAGGAATTAGGAGCAGAGTAGAAAGCTGAAAGTTTGTAGTTTCTTTATGAATTCAAGTGAAGAAATTTCATTGATTAGTATTTGACAGTTATAACACCAATGTTTATTAAAGGCTTGCCACTATATGTCTTAATATGAATTATGTTATCTGCATATTTCAGATGGAATATAATATCAGAGAAAGTAATTGTGTCGACTAGGATTACATGGCTAATAGGTGGGAATATCTGTATGTCACTGTACCTGATTTCAAAATTCAAAAACCTATCATTAGTAGTATATCAGACTCAGCAATAAGTATTAACAGTTGTAATAATATAATACAGTAGTTAGGAGGGAATGGAATGCTAATAACTGAAGTTATCATATTAAATTTATCTTTCTTCACTTACAAAAAAATTCCTTTATTAGATATTTATGCCTTGTGTCTCTTGCTGTCTTATCCAAACTATGTTTTTGTTGTGATTAGAGAAATATATGCTGTTCCTTCTGTAGCTACTTCTGACTGCAGATATAGTTTACAGCTATAAATGATCTAGAACTATTAAGTAAATAGCACAATTCAGTATTTTTAGCCATTTAATGAATATTATTTTAATATTTTACTGATTAAAATAAAATTTTACTGCATTTATAAATTATGAAGAATTAATGTAATGCACAGGGTAAATTAGAGCAAGTTGCAGAGTATTTAATAATGATTAGAATCCTCACAATCAGGAGACAGCAGTTTGTTTCCTAGTTGTTATGGATTGATTGCTAAAGGCAATTGGTCCATAAGAACTCAAATAGCAAGACTCACACCCCCACTATTAAAGTTCTTTGCTCTCACCCTCCCAGTAATAACTGCCATAATTCACACAAAATCTAACAATTTGTTTATTTTGCAAGTTCATGTGCTTTATTTTCTAGATTCCAAATATGAATGGTTATCCAGTACTTGTCTTTCACTCCTTTACTTATTGTGTTAATCATAATCATAACCTCCAATTCTATCCATTTAGCCAAAGCAAGGGTTTTATACATGTATCTTACCTATGTATTCCATTCCTTGTTGTGCATTCTGATACCATTCCTTGGAGTGGTACCCATACTATACTCACATGATTTCATGTCTATTAATATCATAGGATACTGAAACTACAGAAGAGTAGCAATGATTAAGCCCCACATCAATAATTACCCTTTGTGAGCAGTCAGAACTCATATAATTACAATTAAAGTTCCACTGAATCTATTTTGTGAAATTGAAATAATACTTCAAAAGTCTATCTGGAACCAGACAATACTCAGATTAAAAAATATACTGATTAAGACAAAAAAGGAAGAATGGAGACATCACACTTTAGAACTTCCAATTATATTACAGGACTGTAGCAATCAAAACTGCATGGTAATTGGAGAAAATATATACATGCTGAACAATGAATATATTTGAAAGCCCAGAAATTATCCCTTACACTTGTGGAAGAGTAATTTATAACAAGGGGAATCAGAACATTGATTGGAGAAAGGAGAAGCTTCAATCAGAGCTGTTGGAAAAATTGGATTGAATTGTGTAGAAGAATGAAGCAGGGCCACCATATATTTTCAAGCACAAAAGACAACTCTAAATGAATCAGAGATTTGCATTTTAGGTCAAAGGACATGAAATATATAGAAGAAAACAATGGCAGAGTTTTTTTGTTTTTTTGAACTTCTACTTTTTTTAAAAAAATTATTTTTTATTTAAGAAAGGATAAATTAACAAAACCATAGGGTAGGAGGGGTACAACTCCACACAGTTCCCACCACCCAATCTCCATATCCCATCCCCTCCCCTGATAGCTTTCCCATTCTCTATCCCTCTGGGAGCATGGACCCAGGGTCGTTGTGGGTTGCAGAGGGTGGAAGGTCTGGCTTCTATAATTGCTTCCCCGCTGAACATGGACATTGACTAGTCGGTCCATACTCCCAGTCTGCATTGGCAGAGTTTTAAACAATGTTTATTTCACAAATGCTTTCAGAGACTTGAGCTCAACATGAAGGGGGAAAAAGCAAAAATAAAGCAATGGAACTACATAAAGTGAGAAGCACAGCAAAGAAAAATATCACTAAAAAAAAATAAGGAAGAAAATAATAAAAATAACTGGGGTGGTTTAAACAGAAACTGAAAAAGCAGTGCAAAAAATCAAGAAGACTGGAATAGATTAAACCAAAACAAAGAAGTAGAAAAAAATGCAAAATCATTGAGGACTGGAAAAATCTCTCACCTGGATAGTGCATGACCCAAAATTTGAGACTGGGTTTCATGTCACTGAAAGGAGCTTTGATTCTGTGGTCTCTCTCTCTCTCTCTCTCTCCCCTTCTTTGCCTCATTCTCTCCCCTTCTGATGAAAAGTTCAGTCCAGAGTGGTGATGCCCTGGTGAAAACAAATAATAAAAAAAAAATAAATGAATAAAGGAATGAAGGAAACAAGGAGAGTGGACACTTTGAAAGGATACAAAATTAATAAAAATTAATTTAATAAATTAATAAAAGGAGAGAGAGGGGCCAGTGAAGAGGCTCAGTGGTAAGGAAACTGCCTTGTATGTGTTGATAACATGGTTTTGATTCACTGGACATAAGATTAACAAATAACAAATCAAGTATTTAGAACTCCATCATTGCTATGTTCTGTCTCTCTAGTCCACTATCATAAAATTAGTTATCTAGAGAAAAAAAAAAAAAGGAAATTCAAAGAGAATCAGGAGTGAGAGAAGTGGAATTACAATTTACACCATAGAAATGCAAAGGATTATAAGAAACTGCTGTGATAATCTCTATGTCAAGAAATAAGACAGTCTAAGCATTTTCGGGAATCATACATACAACTTTCCAAGCTGGACTACAAATATTGGTATATGGAAAGTCATGACATACTTTTTCTATGCAAAGTTGCATCATGACTTTTCCAACAATCCAATAGGTAGATTGAACAGACTAAACACAACAACTGATATTGAACTAATAATCACAATTTTTTGTAAAAAGTAAAAACTAGGGCCAGGTGGCTACATGAGTAAGTTCTAATAAACTTTCAAAGAAGAAATAATACATTTACTTCTCAAAGTCTTCTGAAGTATAGGAGATGGAGAAGTCCTCCAAAACATGTTTTCCATGGTCAACATTACCTTGATCCCAAAAGCAAGCAAGGAGAGCAAACAAGATAAAATTAAAAACAACAACAACAATATTTCTGATGAATCCTCAACCAATTCCACTTAAAATTTCAATGAGAAGGGTAAGATATTAAGAGTAGACTTATTGAAGCCGTTGGAAAATCCCAGTCAAAGTGGTAAGACAGTGTTAAAAAGAAAAAAAAAACAATGAAGACATGAAAAATTATTCCATGTTCTTGCAATAAAAGAGTAAATACTTTCAAAATGCATAACTAAAGCAATGTAGATATTTAATGCAATCACTAGCAGATGTCTCTAGGACTTTTGTATTTTTCAAAACAGAAACAGAACCACCTAAAAATGTGTATGGAACTGCAAAATACTCTGGAAAACTAAAGCAATTCTGAGACAGGAAATAGAATATAGGTATTTTTCTTTCTGACTTCAAACTATAATATACAGTGACAATGAAGTAGTTTTTCATTGTAACAAACAGACACACAGACCTGTGGAGTAGAATTGAGAAACCAAAAATAAACGTATACATATACAGTTAGTTTATGACAAAGGTCAATGTCACAGAATGAAGAAAGAGAAAACTTTAACAAATGTTGCTGACAACAATTCATAGCCACATAAAATGTAGTTGATCATTATTTAACAACAAATGAAAATTTATCTTGAAATGCATTTAAAGAGTTGAACCTGACACCTAAAACCATAAAATATACAGAAAAAACATTGGTGATACACTCATAACCATTGACTGCAGTGATTTCTTTGAGGACTTTTTGTTTCCAGTGACCAGTGAAATAAAAACAAAAGTAAATACATAGAACTGTAGCAAGTATACAGTGTCATAGCACAAAATGAAGAGGTACAACCAACGACATGGCACAGTGTGTAGGTCTTGGTCTTTCAGGACTTGGGGCCTGAGATCAGTCTCCAACATAGCACATATTAATATAGTGCTCTGATTCTTTCTTCACTTCTTCCTCCCCATTCTTTTTACCCCTCTTTTCCTCTCTATGACCCCCCTCCCTCATAAATAAGTTAACAAAAATTGGAAAAGGAAAGGAAAAGGTAACCTGCTGATGACAGAATGTATTTGTACATCATACATTAAATAAAACATTATACAAATATATGAATAATTCACACGTCCATTGCAAAAATAACCCCATAAAATATTTTTATATTGAAATAGACACTTCTGCAAAGAAGACATATACATAACCAGAAGGTTCGTGAAACATATGCAATTTCATTTATTACTAAGGAATTTCCAAGCAAAATCACAATGAAATATTGTCTCACACTTGTGAGAATGAGCTTATCAAAAGACTGCAGCAACAACATGTATTGTTGAAATTGAGGAGAAAAAAAGAAGTAATATATTTCTTGCAGTAATGTATGTTGATGCATCCTCTATGTAAAATGGGTATTTGGGGAAAAAGAAAACTAAATATTCATATGATCCCCAATACTGAACTAAATACATAATTTAGAGAAAATGGAAACTTGTCTAGCTATTTTGTTTTTTGGTACCAAGTATTAGGAGTTACACTAATGAAATATATATATACATATACATATATGTAGTTTTAAAAATGTTTAAAAACATTGTACATAGCTATAATTATTTTAAACCCATAAAAAGAATGCATTTCCCCCTTTTTTTTATTTAAGAAAGGATTAATTAACAAAACCATAGGGTAGGAGGGGTACAATTCCACACAATTCCCACCACCCAATCTCCATATCCCACCCCCTCCCCCTGATGGCTTTCCCATTCTCTATCCCTCTGGGAGCATGGACCCAGGGTCGTTGTGGGTTGCAGAACGTGGAAGGTCTGGCTTCTGTAATTGCTTCCCCACTGAACATGGGCATTGACTGGTCGGTCCATACTCCCAGTCTGCCTGATGACATCTGGAACCTGGTGACTGAAAAGAGAGTTAATATATGAAGCCAAACAAATTGTTGAGCAATCATGGACCCAAAGCTTGGAATAGTGGAGAGGAAGTGTTAGGGGGGTACTCACTGCAAACTCTAGTGTACTTCTGCTTTCAGGTATATATTTTGCAGTAGTTTATGGATAAGTGTGAACATATGCTCTCTCTCACAGAAACTGGTGTATATCTAGGTTTTGGGACTTTGTTAGAAAGTGAACCACCTGAGATGGAATTAGAGTATACTATGAAAGGAAAGGTCTCACCCGAGTAATGAAGCTGAAGAGTTGTCATTCCACAGGTGAAGTCTTTGGACACAGTCTGAAGTGAAGCATGTTGAGGTGGCCATCGTGTTGGTTAGGTTGTGATCGGCAGATGCAATATTATTTGATATGGATTGGGAGAGGCATATGGGAAAGTGGGCCCTATCCAAGGGTTCCAGGACTGGGGGAAGTAGAGGCTCTGTAGTGGAGATGTGAGGTTCCTGCTGTCTTAGGGTTCAAAAAGACAATGGATAGTTAATGTTATCATCACATTATTTGGTAATTGGGTTAACTTTGAAAAGTCCTTTTGTTAGGGTTTGCTGTACAGTACCCAGTATCTTGTATATAGCTGTGCTATTGGTTGCAAAAGAATGCATTTTTTTAGATCAGTTTATATGAGAGAGACAGAGAACCACAGCATTATTCTGGAATATGTGTTTTTGAGGATAATATATGCTAGTTCTGCATTTCACCACTGAACCACCCCAGCCTTATTAGAGAAATATTTGAAAAACAGGCCAAGGAAATAGCATAATTGTTCTGCAAAAGACTTTCATGCCTGAAGCTCTCATTTGCCAGGTTCAATCTGTAGCACCACCATTAGCCATAGATCATCAGTGTTCTGATCTCTTTCTCTGTATCTTTCACTTTGCATCTCTCTCACATTAAAGTAAATAGATTTAAAAAATAGAAATGTTAAAAAGACAGTTATATAGAGGGTAATAGTTGGGATTCTCTATTCAGGAAGACACAGATTCCTATTTTGGCTTTATCATTTATATGAACCTTAAAACTTCTTCTACTGAATCTCTGTTAAATTTGCTTTTCTGGAAAGATGCTTAATGATGTTTTAATTGTCATTGTTGTAACATGGAGCACTGTGTTCTCAGATCTAAATGCTATTCAGAAGTGACACATGACAATGATTATGTTAATGATGATTTCAGTAAATATTATGGTTTTTAATGGTTTCACTTAATAAAATCTATGAATCAAGTTTTTTAAAAAAAAATCAGTTGTTTGAATTCACTATGAAGGTCTTATTGAGCGAAAATTTAAAAAAAAAACCAAAAACAAGTTTTTAAAAACAACCACAACTAGAATATGCATCTACTGATTATTGAAAGGAGAAGGGAAAATAGGACAGAATCAAGTTTTCAAAAAGTTTGTATTATTTAAGGACGTATATAGGGAAAAATAATTTCATATGCTCTTAAAGAGAATTTATATATATCTACAGAAAATGGTGCCAAAATACTAAATAGCTTTGCAAAGATACTGTGCAGACTGGGAGAAGCTCCCAAAGATATTAAAACCACCCACAAATGAAGCAGAAAAAAGCTGCAGCTTAGAGTCGACTAGAAATAAATTTATTGGTAGTTGAACTGGGCACCGTTTCTAACATGCTCCATTTTTGAACATTTCAACTTTTCTGTGCTAACACGTCCTATAAGGGTCAGTGGTTGCAGAAAATGGCTGACAGTAAAACGGTGAATTCATGGCAGCCCGGTGTCAGGCTCCTTGAAAAATCATCAATTTAAAATCTGTAAGCAAGTGCTTTTATTCCCCCCTTGATTATGAGCAGTCTTTCCCCAAAGGAATCCAGCCTGATGAGTAGGAGTGCATTGTTTGAAGGAACTGGAGAAGTACTTCTTAGGTGTTTTTCCCCTTTAGCAAACAGTTGGGGAGAAGAAGGAGTATTCAGTATGAGGTATGCTGTCATTATACTTATTCTGGGTCTTTCTAGCACTGTAATTTATTTCTTTGTCAAAACAATTCGAGTTGTTAAAAAATGTACTTCTCCACAAAATGAAACAATTGGACTGGGCCCCTATTGAATTATGCATATATCTTAGCTAAGAAAATGGTCTTTTTTTTGAATAATAAATATCACATCTTGTGCAAAAACAAAATACTTTAAATCTGTGTATGTGCATTTTTAAGGTCTCCTCTCCCAGTTAGATCTAGAATGAACCTTGGGGAAAAAAAAAACTCACTAATTCACAGAGAGCTCACTATATCTTTAGTTTAGAGCAGATTATACTCACCATGTGGATTTATCTAGCCAAAAGAGTCTGGTAGCTTTTCTTAATACATGCAGTAGGTCTCTTCCAATAATTGTTACTTAGGTATGGGGAGTTTAGGGTCAACTTAGTCCCAATGGGCACTGGAGAAACCATCATCATTACATAAAGAATGCAATGAAGGCTCTAGAGACTAAGAAGAAACTCTTGTCTTAGCCCCTTGCCCCTTTTCTTTCTATCTTTTTTTATATTTTATTTTATTTAGGGTGGTGCGGTAGATTGGCCTCAGAGCCTGACACATGAAAGACTTTTTGCATAACCACTATACTTCTTCCTGGCCTTTTTTTTTTCCTTGTTCCTTAAACAAAGAATCAATAAATCAGTGTTCCCTTTGCTATGACCTTAAAGAATGTAGTTTTTGAAATATTCAGCTGTAGTTTTATCGGTGAATGTGCCTGCTCAACCTTAGAAACTTATCATTTCTATTCTAAGAAAAGAAGTAATCCTTTAAATTATAATTCCTTCCTTCCTTCCTTCCTTCCTTCCTTCCTTCCTTCCTTCCTTAATTCCTTCCTTCCTTTTTTACCTCCAGGGTTAGTGCTAAGGCTCTGCACTAAGAATCCACTGCTCCTGGAGGCTGTTCTTCCCATGTGTTGCCTTTGTTGTTGTTGCCATTGCTGTTGTTGCTGGATAGGACAGAGAGAAATCGAGAGAGGAAGGGAAGACAGAGAGTAGGAGAAAGACACCTGCAGACCTGTTTCACTGCTTGTGAAGCGACACCCCCCCCCCCCCCCCGCCCTGCAGGTGAGGAGCCTGGAGCTGGAACCAGGATCCTTAAGCTGGCCCTTGTGCTTTTTGCCTTAACCTGCTGCACTACTGCCCGGCCTCCTAAATTGTAATTTCTCCACTTCTTAATTACTCAGTTCCCTTAATAAGGGGTAAACATCTCAGGTTTACTCATATAAAATAGGGCTTGAAAGTTCGATTAGGGCAGAGAGTGTTTCCAAAACTCAAATAAATTCTATGAATAAAATTATCTGTTTACCCCATTAAGCTGACCAGCATTCATATTTAGCACAGGAGCCTGTGTAATCTCTGAGTCCCTGTTGATCACATCTAGGACCACTCTAGGTGGCTCTCATTTCAGGACCAGTTTTCATAGAGTGGCAGGGTAGGATGACCCAGCCTTCCTTCTGAGAGTGGGGTAGTCCCCACAAATGCTACATTATAGGGAGGACAAGTTTCCCTACGAGAGGGCTTATGATGATGTTCCTGATGACAGTGACCAGTGATGGTGGAGAGAGGGATCTATTAGAGGTCTAGGCTTGTAATATCTGTGTGGAACCCAAGGATTCCCTAACTCACCTATCTCACTCTTCATTTTTTATTATAGCATCTCTCTCTCTCTCTCTTTTATAGTTACTCAAACATTTTTATAATATTCTACACTATGTGATTTTACTGCTATTACTGGGTGAATTGAGGTTTAACAGTACTTTTAGTTGTTGGTTCATATGTAAAAATGTTCATTTTTCTTCATAATACTCCCAGCCCCAGCATAGGGCCTCCCCTACCACCTTGCACCAGGATGTGAAACATTACTTCGACTCCCAGAGTCCTTTACTTTGGTGCAATACATCAACTCCAGTCCTAGTTGTTTTGTTTCCCTTTCTGTTATTTCTCAACTTCTGCCTATGAGTGGGTGAGATCATCCCATATATTCCATATCCACCTTTCTCTTTCTGACTTATCTTACTTACCATGATTCCTTCAAGCTCCATCTAAGATGAGGTGAAGAAGGTGAATTCATCATTCTTAATAGTTAAGTAGTATTCCATTGTATGTACATACCATAACTTACTAAGCCACTCATCTGTTGTTGGAAATTTAGGTTGCTCCCAGGTTTTGACTATTACAAATCGTACTGCTATGAACATAGGTAAACACATATCTTTTTTGGATGGGTGTGTTTGATTCTTTAGGATAAATCTCCAGGAGAGGAATTGCAGGGTCATAGGCTAGGTCCATTTCTAGTCTTCTGAGAGTTCTCCAGACTGCTCTCCACATGTTTTGGACCAATTTACGTTCCCACCAACAGTGAAGGAGGGTTGTTACCCCTGCTGCCTCTTCAGCATTTGTTGTTACTATCCTCTCTGATGTATGACTTTCTCATAGATGTGAAGTAGTATCTTGTTGTCTTTATTTCCATTTCTCTAACAGTCAATGCCTTTGATCATTTTTTTATATGTTAGTTGGCCTTTTGGATTCCTCCTTTGGTAAACATTCTGTTCATATCCTCTTCTCACTTCTGGACGTGTCATTTTTTGTTGTTGCTGAGTTTGGTGAGTTCTTTACTTATTTTAGTTATTAGCCTTTTATTTGATTCATGACTTGTTAAGATCTTCTCCCATTTTGTAAGAGGTCTTTTTTTTTTCTTGGTGGTGTCTCTTTGCTCTGCAGAAGCTTTTCAATTTGATGTAGTTGTCTTGATTTCATTGTTGTGTTTGTTTTCCTTGCAGTTGTACTTGTGTCATTGAAGATGCCTGTAAAAATTAGATAGAAAAGAGTTTTGCCAATATTTTCCTCTAAGTATTTGATAGTTTCTAGTCTACCATCCATGTCCTTGATACATTTGGAGTTGTTTTTTTTTTAAAGAGAAATCATGAAAATTTATTTAACATATCTTCTACATAGCAAAGGAGCTTTCATATGGAAATGGCCATAAGATAGAGATACATGTATTTAAATGTTATATTTGATGAAAAGTGGAAAGCTATTGAGTTATAATCAAAGAGTATAAGTGTATCTAACTAGATATTTTTCCTTGGATATGGGAAAGGCACCCCTCACATCAGGGTCTTAGTTTCTGTTTTGGAGTGGAAGGGCAATGAGGTCATCAGAGTGACCTTCCTAATTCTACTGTTTCTTCCAACTCCATCTTAACATAGCATGCTTAGAAAACATTTTTAAAAATATTTTTTAAAAATTTATAAAATGGAGATATTGACAAGACCATAGGATAAGAGGGGTATAATTCCACATAATTCCTATGACCAGAACTCCCTATCCCATCCATCCCCCCTTGGAAGCTCTCCTATTCTTTATCCCTCTGGGAGTATGGACCCAGGATCATTATGGGGTGCAGAAGGTGGAAAGACTGTAATTGCTTTTCTGCAGAATATGGGTGTTGGCAGCTTGATCCATACTCCCAACCTGTCTCTTTCCCTGGTGGGGCAGGGCTCTGGGGAGGCAGGATTCCAGGACACATTGGTGGGGTTGTCTGCCCAGGGAAGTCATGTTGGCATCATGGTAGCATCTGGAACTTAGTGGCAGAGTAAAGAGGCTGGAGGTTTGACATTCCAAGCCTGATGTCTCTGGATACAAAGTGAAACATTTTGAGGTGGTACTGGTTTCATTGAATAGGGTGGGATAAGTAACAATTTGGTATAAATTGGATGAAGCATGCATGGAAGTGGGATGGGGCTCACTTTCCTGGAGTTTATTTTTATGTGGTGAAATGTGATGATTCAATGTCTTTCTTCTGCATATTTCAACCCAATTTTCCCAACACCATTTGTTGAAGAAACTCCTTGTTTCATTTAATAGTTTGGGCCTCCTTGTCAAAACTTAGATGGGCTCTCAATTCTACTCTACTGGTCATGTGTCTATTTTTTTGTTCTAGTACCAGATAATTTTCATTAAAAGGGCCTTCTGTTATCAGAGTAATGTTACCTTCATAGAAGGGAGCATTCCGGTGTTGTCAATATTATGCAAGAGCTTTAAAAGTGTGAGTATTAATTTTTCCTTAAAGCTTTTTAGGATTAATTAATTAATTCTTCCTTAAAGGTTTTTAGAATTAATTAACTAATTAAATTTTCCTTAAAAGTTTGAGAATTCATTTGTAAACCTATCAGGGCCTGTACTTTTATTGTTGGGGAATTTCTTGATAACTGTTTTGATTTTTTGGGGGGGAGGCTGTGATTAGCTTGTTCATGTTTTCTAGCTTCTCTTGGTATAGTTTTGGAAGGTCATGCTTCTAGGAACTTTTCCATTTTTTACAGATTCTCTAGCTTGGTGGCACATATTAATTCTTAGAATACAAATAATTCTTTGGTGTCTTTTGTGATAGTTCCTTTTTCATTATAATCCTATTTATGTGAATTTGCTTCTCCTTCTCTCTTGCTCTCTCTTTTCTCTTTTCTTTTCTTTTCTCTTTTAGAAAAGAAAAGAAGGGCCAAGGGTTTGCCAGTTTTTTTTTACCCTTTATAAGAACCAACACTTAGATTCATTATATATTTTTTTTATTTTCAATATTTATTTCTGTCCTAATTTCAGTTATTTCACTTCTTCTACTTGCTTTAGAATTTCTTTGTTACTCTTCTAGGTCCTTATGGTGTGTGGTCTGGTTATTCATTTGAGTTTTTTTCTTGTTTCCTAATTTGAGCCTGTATGGCTATCAGTTTCTCTCAGTACTGCCTTAGCTGTGTCCCAAATACTTTGATAGCATGTGTTTTCACGTCTTTTTGACTATAGGAGCATTTTATTATTTTTTTCTTAACTTCTGCTTTGACCCAACAGTTGGTATGCAAATACTATATATTATAATTGTTACTCTAGAATTATTTGTTTTGTTTTGGTTTTGACTTTGGCACAGGGACTTTGCTTTGCATGATTCCATCACTATTAGTGGAGTTTTTTTGTTTGTTTTATTTTTATTTATAAAAAAGAAACACTGACAAAAACATAGGATAAGAAGGGTACAACTCCATACAGTTCCCACCACCAGAACTCCGGTTCCCATCCCCTCCCCTGATAGCTTTCCTATTCTTTATCCTTCTGGGAGTATGGACCACGGTCATTATGGGGTGCAGAAGGTGGAAGAAGATCTGGCTTTTGTAATTGTTTCCCCACTGGACATGGGCATTAACAGGTCGATCCATACTCCCAGCCTGTCTCTCTCTTTGCCTAGTGAGGCAGGGCTCTGCGGAACTGGGACTTCAGGACACATTAGTGGGGTCGTCTGCCAGGGGATTCCAGTTGGCTAAAAAAAGAGTGGTGGCTAAAAAAAGAGTTAACATATAAAGCCAAACAAAACTCCTTTGTTTGGCTTTATATGTTAACTCTTTTTTTTTGATAGAGGGTGAGAGAAAAAAAGAAAAGGAGAAATACCTGCAGCATTCTTGCACAGCTTGTAAAACCTCCATCTTCCAGGTGAGAACCATGTACTTGAACATAGTCAAATGCCTTCTTCCCTGTAAGTTCCACTTGTCTTTCTGCTGAGCATTTTGTTTCTGTGCTGACCTATCTTCTGCATTGTAGAGGATGGCTGTTCTTCTTTTCAGCTCTACTAGTAGTTAATCCACTCATTCATACTTTAATATCATGGTGAATGTGTAAATGGAGATTGTGATACATCTTGAAAAGCATTCTCATGCCTGTTCTGGAATCTCTAGGCCTGGAATTTTAAAGAATTATATAATTATTTTAAAGAACTAGTAGAGAGTGTGAGGAGGAGGGGAGATAGTTAACCAGAGCATCAAGTTAGCATATGTGATGGTGGCGATCTGACTTGGGAAAACTCTGGATTCTATACCCAAATCTTAAGTGTTTCTTGGCTTTGAATAACTGAAAAGTAAAACCATGACATTGCATTGATTTTATAAAACCCTTCTCCTTTGAACAATTATATTTTCTGGATATAGTTAAATGCAAACTTAAACATCATTTAAAAATATTTATTTATTCCCTTTTTGTTGCCCTTGTTGTTTTTATTGTTGTTGTTATTGATGTTGTCATTGATGGATAAGACAGAGAGAAATGGAGAGAGGAGGGGAAGACAGAGAGGGGGAGAAAAAGATAGACACCTGCAGACCTGCTTCACTGCTTGTGAAACGACTTCCTTGCAGGTGAGGAGCCTGGGCTCGAACCGGGATCCTTCAGCCGGTTTTTGCACTTTGCACCACTTGTGCTTAACCTGCTGTGCTACCACCTTACTCCCTTAAACATCATTTTTGTTCAATTCCTTTTAATTGTTTTTATTAGTGGTTCAAGATCACTTTACAAAAATTACCACATTATGGTTGTAATTTAATACCCACACTTGGTTCATAACTGTCATAAGTCTCTTGTTTTATGAGAGACACTGTGGTTATTCTATTTCTCTCTTTTTAAAATGTCTTCCTTCCTTCCTTCCTTCCTTCCTTTCTTTCTTTCTTTTTTGTTTGAGTTCTCTACTAATAGGTTGCAACTGATACAGTGGTGGAACATACCATAAATTCGGCCCTATTAATCTATAAATGGTTGGTAGTTTAAAATGTGTATAGTTGGGAGTCGGGTGGTAGCGCAGCAGGTTAAGCGCACATGGTGCAAAGCGCAAGGACCAGCTGAAGAATCCCGGTTCGAACCCCTGGCTCCTCACTTACAGGGGGAGTCGCTTCACAGGCGGTGAAGCATGTCTGCAGGTGTCTATCTTTCTCTCTCCCTCTCTGTCTTCACCTCCTCTCTCCACTTCTCTCTGTCCTATCTAGCAATGAGGACATCAGTAACAACAACAATAATAACTACAACAACAATAAAAAACAAGGGCAGCAAAGGGAAAAATAAATAAATTTAAAAATGTGTATTGTTTAAAGTTAAGTGTTGTACTATAAGGGCAGTTGAAAGTATGCCTGATTTATTGATGTTAACACAATTTATTGTTTTTGAAGGAAATTGTGATAAGGTAGGGACAATACAGTCTCATTTTAATCAGAAAATGTTAGAATTTAAGGATCTTTCTCTTGCACAGCAATATGATTAACAGATCAATCATTCTCTAACAGTGACTCTCTTGGCACTGCTATCTCTCTTTGAAAATGATCCCAGTTCTTTGTGGACGTGTCATAGATTCATTGCTATCCTGAGGGTAAAAATCTCTGCTCTAGTGAAAAAAAAGTTTAAAGTGTGCATTTGCATAAATATTAACTAAAAAAACTAATGAAGATGAGTTGCATTATTTGCTATATTAGTCTTTTATGGTCTGTATCAAAATAAATTGAATTCTGAATCAATATTATCTTATATTAAAATTATTGAAAATATTTATTAATGAAAAATACTCTTTGCCTGACCAAGAAGGATAATATTAATGCTGGTAAGTTATTGTATATAGATCAAGCTCAATTTATTTGTGTATATTCAGACATAGGAAATTTTGGTGTTTAAAGTACAAAAACTATAAAAAGATACAAAATAATAGCTGCATTTATATTACTCTACTTTCTCACATAACACTAGATAGCAAACATCTTTTTATCTCTGCAGATAGGGACATATTAATATTCATGACTCAATACAGTTTTATGCAGATGAAATGGAATCACTTTAATTGATTTATTTTATTTTTTAAAAATTATCCCTATTTGATAGAGACAGCTGGAAAAGAAGAGGAAGGGAGATATAGAGAGACACCTGCAGACCTGCTTCACCCCTCGTAAGCTTTCCCCTGCAGGAGAGGACTGGGAGCTAGAGCCAAGTCTTTTCACGCTGTATCATGTGCACTCAACCAGGTGCACCACCACCAGGCCCAAACAGGATCACTTTTGTAACATTCCTTCAATTTTTATTTTAAAACAGTGACATAATAGGAGACATTGAGCACCATACAATCATTCCTACACAGATAGGACTTTGGGGCTTCTTTGGTTATTTATTTGGGATAATTTTTTTTCTTTTTCTTTTTTTCTTTTTTTTTTTCCTCCAGGGTTATTGCTGGGCTTGGCACCTGCACCATGAATCCACCGCTCCTGGAGGCCAATTTTTCCCCCCTTTTGTTGCCCTTGTTGTAGCCTCGTTGTGGTTATTATTATTACCATTATTGATGTTGTTCGTTAGATAGGACAGAGAGAAATGGAGAGAGGAGGGGAAGACAGAAAGGGGGAGAGAAAGATAGACACCTGCAGACCTGCTTCACCGCCTGTGAAGCGACTCCACTGCAGGTGGGGAGCCGGGGGCTCGAACCGGGTTCCTTACTCCGGTCCTTGCTCTTTGCGCCACGTGCACTTGACCCACTGCGCCACCTCCCGACCCCCTGGGATAAATTTTTACAGGCTAAACAAAACTACGCACACTTAGTTTTTAACACTTAAAAATGTTTCTTTGTTGTAACAGGGTCTCTTACATACATGATTTCACTGCTTGGATTAATTTGTTTCATTCAAACAGAGAGATAGAGATACGGAGAAAGTATATGAGAGGAAGAGACACCATACACCTGCAGCTTTCTCTGGGGCCACTCCCCATGAAGCACCTCCTACGTTTTGAGGCTTGCATTTGGGTTACGCACATGACAAGACACGCACCCTACCCAGTGAGCTATCTCTCTGACCCTAAAAACATCACCATAGACTTATGCAATGATGACAAAATTAATAGTAAGATTACCCTGTGATGCCTTGGCCAGCTTCTATTAATGTTAACATACAGTGTAGTCATTGAGCAATTATAAAACCAGAAAATTGCATTGCTATAGCATTATTAACTAAACCACAGAAATTAAACTTTGTTTTCTTTATATTGTATTTATTACATCAAGATATGCTGATGAAGTGTAGAGGAAAGGGAACTATTGAACACATTGATGAGAATGTAAATTGGTTTGCCTCTCGACATCTCAACATTGAGATCTCTCAATATTAAAAATAGACTTAGCATAACAGCAGTTCCTCTCCTAGGAATACTAACCTAGTAAAAATACTTACATATATATATATATGTATATATATATATATACATATATATATATACATATATATATATATATACCAGCACCTTATACAACAGCCCAGAATTAGAACCAACACCAGTGACTAACCACAGAAGAATGAATAAAGAGGATGTGGTATTCATACACAATGGAATAGACTCAGCTATAAGAAAAGATGAGGTCTTGTATTTGGGTACAACCTGGATGCAGTTGGAGTGGATCATGCTAAGTGAAATAAGCTGGAAAGAGAAAGGCAAAGGTCAGAAGTAGAGTAAGAAGGAGCACAAGTTGAAGCATTAACAAATCCTTAGTCTTTCTCAGTTGATCCAAGAATGCTAACGGGGGAAGAGGCTCACAAAATTGGGAACTCTGGGCTGGGGAGACAGCATAATGGTTCTGCAAAAAGACTCTCATGCCTGAGGCTCTGAGGTCCCAGGTTCAATTCCCAGCACCACCATAAGCTAGAGCTGTGCAATGCTCTGGTCTTTCTCTCTGTGTCTTTCTCTCTTATCTCTCTCTCATTAAAATAAAATAAAATATTTTAAAAAATTAAAAAAAACAACAAAATTGGGGACTCACAGCCCTGTGATGAGGGAAAATGGTACATACACCGGGCAGATATGACAGTGTACCTCTGGGGGTCAGGCGGTAGCGTAGAGGGTTGAATGCACATGGTGCAAAGCCAAGGACCAGTTTAAGGATCCCAGTGCAAGCCCCTGGCTCCCCACCTGCGGGGGGGAGTCACTTCACCAGCAGTGAAACAGGCCTGCAGGTGTCTATCTTTCACTCCCCCTCTCTGTCTTCCCCTCCTCTCTCTATTTCTGTCTGTCCTATCCAACGAACAGCATTAACAACAACAATAGTAACCACAACAAGGCTACAACAACAAGCGCAACAAAAGGGGGAAAATGGCCTCTAGGATTCATGGTGCAGGCACCGAGCCCCATCAATAACCCTGGAGGCAAAAAAAAAAAAAAAAGAAAGGAAGGAAGGAAGGAAGGAAGGAAGGAAGAAAGAAACTGTACCCTTGAAGCAACTGGCCTACGAAACTATTTTCTATTACATTTTCATATCACTGTTAATTATTTTACATTATTTTCCCTAGTATATTAGTCTTCTTTAGTCTTTTCTTATCTTTCATGATCTGCCACTTTTGAAAAATATCTTAATTTAGATTTTTAAAAAAAAAATAGTTTCAGCTGAGGTTATGAATTTTGGTGTGAAAATAAGACTGTCATTACTTTTACATGCAATGTTTGATTTTTATTATAGTCATTAAGAGTCATTAGAGGATTATTCCTACCATGCATACCTACCCCAAGGATTTCATTATCTTCTTAAACTGCATGCATTTAAAATTACATAACATGCCAATTTATTTGATTATAAATTCCTTATGGTACTACTTATTTAACCTTTTAATCTAAATTTTATTATATACATATAAGATATATCCATTTCTCTATTTAGTGCATGTCAGTATTAACTTTATGACTTACTTTATCAACTGTGATACATGTATATCTAGTATATGTTAACTGCAGAATAACACCGCATATATTTAGCACAACCAATGTGGGCACAAGGAACATTCTATTCTATAGCTTTGAAGAGAATTCATGAGAGAGCACTTATAGTTTACTACAAATATACCTATATTTCTGTAACTGAAATACTTAGAACCATGACAACCTCCAGTATTATATTTTTTTAAGAAAGAGAGGTGTGGTGGTATGATGAGATGCTGGATGTATTCGTCAGCCTGATAGGCAAACCCCTCCACTGTGTAGACATAAATACTTGAATACTATACACAGTTTTATTTGTCAGTTATGGCTTAATAAAATTTAAATGTAACTCATTAATTAATTTATGGAACTGATACATGCATAGTATCTCTTGTGGGTACTAAAGATAGAATCTGCTCTCCTCAGAGGTTTACAGTTTAGAAAGCCCAGGTGTAGTGACTAGAGTGTTGGATGTGGGTGTTTGGGGTTCTGAGTTTTGTCTCTGGCATCGCATGCAGGAGAGTGATGATCTCATTTTCTCTCATGTTAATAAATAAGCCTTTGAGAAAGATGTTTAAAGTTTATAACATAGAGACCTGTGTACAATAATAGAGTTTTTATATGATTACAATATATAAAATGTCTACATGTTACAATGGGCAATGGGCATCTTTCCATAATGGTTTTAGAGTGGTTACTGATCTTTTTTTTTTTTTCCTTGAGGGAATCTACCTAGACTTAAATAAAAGGTACTTATTTGTCAGTACATAAAAATGAGAAGGTCATTGTCTGGTTGGGTTTACCATAGAGAAAAAAATATGTCAGCAACTGTAATGGTCAAAGAAACACTGAGCAAGGGGAAAAAAGTTTAAAATAGTTGCATGAGAGGACAGAAAGGGTCTTGAGAAGATTTAAGGCAGGTGAAGAAGTCCTACTGAAGTGTGACACAAATGTAAACCAGCTGTGGAATGGTGGCAGATACGTGCCCAGAACTGCCATAAGTGGAATCATAGCTTAGTATTTCTGTAGTGGTACAGCTGTGGGTAATTCATTTTCTCACTAAGTTTTAATGTGTAAGGAATACTGGTGATATAATAGTGATTTGCAAAGATTTAAGGTAGTCTTTTAAGTATGTGGTTAAAAATACTCCTGCCAAGGGGTTGCTTGGAGGATATGATAGATGTGAATAAATGCCATAGATAGTCCCTGCCAGATTATCATAAATATTATAGCTGTCACAACTTTTTTCATGCAATGTTTGATTTTTATTACAGATCTTAGGAGTCATTACAGGATTGTAAGCAGAAGTATAAAATGATTCTTCTCCTTTAAGAATGGGAATGGGGGAGTTGGGCAGTAGCACAGCCAGTTAAGAGCGCATAGCGCAAAGAGCAAGGACTGGCATAAGGAAACATAAGGATCCCGGTTCAAGCCCCTGGCTCCCCACCTGCAGGGGGTTCGCTTCACAGGCAGTGAAACAGGTCTGCAGGTGTCTACCTTTCTCTCCCCCTCTCTGTCTTCCCTTTCTCTCTCCATTTCTGTCTGTCTTATCTAACAATGATAACATCAATAAAAAAACAATAATAACTAACAACAATAAAAAACAAGGACAACAAAAGGGAAAATAAATATTTAAAAATTTAAAAAGAATTGGAATACGTTAATTTAATTTTATGTTCATCTGAAAAAAATGGTAACAGCTTTATCTTATTATCCATGCATTGATATGTTTATCTTTTTTTTTTTTTGAATCAATAGTTAAGGTCTCCTCTTTTAGCAAATGACAGTTAAAAAATACAGTGCTAACTGTGCTTAGCTCCTCAGACCTTGCTCATTTTCTAGTTAAAGTCCTTTAGCAAAATATCCCTAATTTACTTGCCTGGAACTCAGGAAAGTCACCTTGCTACTCTCTCATTCTGTGATGTTGGCTTTACTTTTAGGATTATGTTTATAAATGGTACCACAAAGTTTTTGTCATAACTCTAGTTTATTTCTCTTGTCATAAATAAACCTCCACATTCAATCGAAGTTGTCAGAAATGTCAGGATTTTTTTTTTTTTTACCAAGACTAAATAATGTAGATGTGGATACATACATGTCCATATCTGGGCTGTCTTCTTTGTGCATTACCCTATTGATTTGGAAGTCAAGAGTAGTGTCCAGACTGTCATTATTGCGAATAATGTGGCACTGTGCATTGGAATAGAGAGAGCTCTTGCATAGCCTACTTTCATTCTTTTTGGATACTGCAGAACCATGGGATGGCTGCAACATATTGCGGTTCTATTTTTACATTTTTTGAAGGAACTTCCATACTGTTTTCCATAATGGCTGCACAAATTTGCATTCCCCAAATGACTGCATTCTGAATTTTAAGACATCAGAAAAAGAGAAAGTGGTGGCGGTGTGAGGAATAACTTGCAGTGACAAGAGACTGTAGGACTTCATAGGGAGGTGTAACTTTTGTTTGGAATGCAGAGGGCAATGCAGTACAATATTTTTAAAAAAATATTGTTTGCATTCGTTTCTTAGGGGTAGATATTGTAAGAAGGCACTGAAGACTGAGTAGGGTAGACAACATGAAAAATTATTTTCCGACAGGGCTAGTGTCTGAGATAAATGTATCAGCAAGGCTATATTGCCTTTGAAAATGCTGAAAAAGGATTTAGATTCTTGGGGCTGGGTAGTGATGCACCTGGTTAAGCGCACATGTTAACAATGCACAAGGTCCCAGGCTCGAGGCCCCAGTCCCCATCTGCAGGGGGAAAACTTTGCCAGTGATGAAGTAGTGTCTCAGATGTCTCTCTGTCTCTCTCCCTATCACCCCCTTCCCTCTCAATTTCTGACTGTTGCTATGAAATGAATCAAGAGATGATTAAAAAATTTTAAAAAAACATAAATGTGAAGCTTTAGTCTCTCCATTAAAAAAAAGATTTAGATTCTTTCAGTTCTGTAGGTTGTGATGGCATAAATTCAATCTGTGTGAATACCTGTCTCTTTGGAGGATGCCAGACATACTGGATTAAGATCCCACTGTATTCCAATATGGCTTCCTCTTAATTTATTGCAACTGTAATTGCCCTATTTTCAAATAAAAGCATATTCTGAAATATTGGAGTTAGGTAGTCAGTTCATGACTTTAGAAGAAAATCATTTGACCCATAATATTGTTGCTCTTTCTGGGATGTTTGATTCTAAAAGGCATTGTCTAGCACTGTGGTAATAATTATAGGGTAAGGACTGAGAACTGCCTTTCAGTAACTACATAAGCTTAATAACAGAACTAGCTGCTCATGCTTTAGTTGCCAATTAAACACAATCCTCATGATTGAAATATTGGCCAACTAGCATGGTGCCAAAATCTTTTATGTGTGAATTCTTAGATAAAACTGATTAAAATTTAGTAATGTGAGATTTAAAAAAAGCAAAAGACAAGGGTTTATTTATAGCAAGTATTTCGTGGCATTATTATATGTTTTTGTTCCAAATTGTCTTTCTGTTGAACTATCTTAGAAAAACGGAGAAGATAGACACATTAAAATGTCAGCTGACCAGCCCCTCTGGCTTTAACTGTATAGGAAAGTTTAGCTATAATACCACCGTCTGGTTATGGGCTGAGAGATAACTCGCCTGTCAGAGCGTCAGAGCGTGCATGCACTTGATCATGTGAGAGGACCTGGTTCCAAGTGCCCAACCACTACATAGAAGTGCCATGCAAATGGGGAAATTTCACAAGCAGTGGAGCAGTTCTGTGGTGTCTCTTCTCCATATGGTGCTCTCTCTATCTGAGTAGGGAAAGTCTACCAAGAACAGGGGAAGGATGCCCAAGAAGTCCCAGCAAAGCTCTGGAAGTAAATCAATGAATAAAGATGGAAAAAATTTAAGATCTCCCTGTCAAATCCTTACTTTTAAAAGTAATAATCATATTATTATTTTAATGCAGCACCAGAGAATGAAACCTGGGTTTTGTGCTTGTGTGAAATCTAGCACTACTGAGTGGCTTCCCCTATCCTATTTTCCAGTCTTTATAGTCTTGGAGCAAAAGAGAAAGGAGGAAGAATGAGACAAAGCAGAGACAGTATAGCACTGCTTATACTGCTTCCTTGTGCCATTCGTGATGTTCCTGTGTGGGACTAGGACTCTTACCCAAGACTTCAGGGGTGTAAACCTGTGATCCCTATTGAGTGAGCCGCCTTCTGTCCCTCCAAAATTATGTTTGAGCTTTATTAATGAGAAAGTGAGGAGAGGGGAGAACCAAAGCATCACTCTGGCATAATGCAGTGCCGATCCTTAAACTTGGGACTTTGTACCTGAGAGTATAATGTTTTATCCACTGTGCCTCTTCTCAGGCCATGCACTTCCAAAAATTTGGCTAATAGAAACTTAAAGAAATGAAAACAGGTTGGGGCTGGCAGGGTAGATATTTCATGAGTGGTGGAGCAAGTCTATCTTTCTCTTTCTCTCTCTACCACCTTCTCCCCTCTCATTTCTCTCTTTCCTATCAAATAAAATAGAAAAAAAGAAGACAAAAATAAAATGTTAGCATATTTGTTAAAACTGATAACTGTAGCTTTTCAATCTTAATTTCCATGTATTTGAAACTATCATTATTCTGAGCACATAGACAAAGCTTCCTAAATGCTTGCATCTTGGTGTGATTATTAATTCCACATCTCAGCTGGGACATGGTCAGTGAGTAGAGCTCTAGGTGGCTTTATTCTACCAAAGAAGAAAATGTTTTTACTATTAGTCCATTTTTTTCAACACTGAGAGAAGTGAATCTAACCTCAACTGGGTTTCATTTTAACTTAGGGTAAGGATAGAAATGTGATGTATACCTTATTCATTCATAGTATGTTATATATACTGTGGCAGTTCTCTGGAAGAATAATTTAGGACTCAGAATAAAAATCTGGGTCTTTGGAATGTGATGAGATGTGAAATTAAAGCATGCTATTTGTTAATCATGAGTTATTGGTGATATTTTCAGTAATTCTGTAAGTAGCTCAAATTAAAAATAAAAATGGACAAAGTGGATGAAGTTATTTTGGGATCAAAATGCCATTAGAGAAGGTACACTTTTTCACATATTGAACAAATAAAATAGTTCAGAAAGTCCGTTGCAAATTTATCAAAATGTCATCTTCAGGTACTGGGTTGGAAAATTAGTAATTGTTGGAGTGTATGACTGCTGAAAGTTGTCACCATGTGCAGAAGCCTATCAGATTTTGGCTCCTGGCATAAAACAAATAGGTTAACCACTAGTGTTGAGATTTGAAATGTCAGAAGTTCCTAGCATAAAAATAGAGGCAAAAAGTTGAACATGTATAGTATTGTAAAACCCCAATGTTCAAAAGGAAACCATAGTGCCCCCCAAATTCTCAAACACATTTAATGCAATCCTGAAAGTGGCACAGGTAACAGACACTTCAAAAAGTATTAAATAGTGGGGGCGGGCGGTAGTGCAGAGGGTTAAATGCACATGGTACAAAGCGCAAAGTCCAGGGTAAGGATTCCTCTTGGAGCCTCTAACTCCCCAGCTACAGGGGTGTTGTTTCACAAGCGGTGAAGCAGGTCTGCAGGTGTCTATCTCCTCCCTCTCTCTATCTTCCCCTTTTCTCTTGATTTCTCTCTGTCCTATCCAACAACAATGACAGCAATAACAATAGTATTGATAACAACAACGATAAACAAGGGCAACAAAAGGGAAAAAATAGCTTCCTGGAGCAGTGGATTTCTAGTGCAGGCACCAAACCCCAGCAATAACGCTGAAGGCAAAAAAAAAAGTATAAAGTAGCATGTTTATTATTAATGTATTATTTGTCTTATTTTTATTTCATCAGAGCACTGCTTAGTCTGGCTTATGTTGGTATGAAGGATTGAATTTGTTTAGAGCTTCAAGCATTGAAAGTCTTTTTGCATAACCATTATGCTACCCCTATTAATTTTTTAAATATTTCAATTATTAATGAGAAAGATAGGAGAGAAAGAAGCAGATATCACTGTAGTACATGTGCTACCAGGGATTGAACTCAGGACCTTATGCTCCAGGGTTGAATGCTTTATCCAGTGCACCACCTCCAGACCACTTAATTTCGTATTTGTGATGAAGTTTGTGCACAGTACACGTGCTTTAATAAATTTAAGTCCAACCCAGATTCCATTGGAGAAAGCTTTAGTGCCATGTTTCATATCTCTCTCCAACTCTCTCTCTCTCTCATATATATATGTTTGTGTGTGTGTGATCTCTCTTTATCTATAGTTGACAAGTTTACTTAGTGCAGTGAAGCCCTACTGATAACTCAAAAAAAAAAAAACAAGAAGATAGTTCCTTAAATTTTAGTTAATAGATTTCTGAAGTGCATTGTATTGATTTCCCGTGTCTTTAATTTTTTTAAATACATGTGTGACCATGAATGCATCTGAAAAAATACGATTTAACTTCCTTGAAAAAAAATCTTAGTAAGTGAAAAAAAATTGCAGTATGTAAAGGTATTGCTAATGAAAAGATATAGGACTGATTAATTTTACCTGGACATGGATGACCACATTGGATACAGAAGATGTCTCCATGCTTCAGTAGTTATGCTGAAATTTCTCTTGATGCTTTATGATTGTTACTTTGTTCATTTCCCCAACACTTTCACATATACTTTATTCATTTATTCTTCCCCATAAAATATAGATGGAACTGGTAGGAAATCCCATTTGACAGCTGAGAAAACCAAATCCCTTGTAGTTCTATTATATTATATCATGCAAATACTGGCTTGTTCTTGAATGATTGGGGCTAGAGTTAGTTTCTTCTAATTCACTGTTAGATATTATAGACAGACACCAGATTGTTTCCCTCATGTGTGGAATACAGATAGCTAAAGTGAATGAACTTGCAAAAAAATGTAACCAAACAAGCCTAAGATCTTATGAAAATTATGGTGTCTATGGGAGGTGTGGGCCTGGTATAGGAACCACGACGGCAGTGCAGTGGGTCACATACATATTTTGTGGCTGTGAAGCTATAGTCCAGAAATCTGTCATTTAAAAAAAAAAAAAACAGTATTAAATCATTACTAATAAAATACTTTTGGAAATTGACAGTTTAAACACAGCACTTAGAACTCTGCAGCGTTCAAACAAAGAAGAGTTTATTTGTAGTAATGAAGCTGCCCTGGCCTTTAAAGTTTTAGAACAGTAACACTTGAGGGTTATGTGCTACGTTATTCCAAAGAGAAGCAAGGATTTTTCAAATGTTATTCATCTATGCCAGTATGCTAGCAGATGGCTGCTATCAAAGTGGATGAAGACTGGCCCAAATGCTTAAGGGACCTGCATCAAGTCACTGTTCACAACAGGGTCTTTCCTGACAGCAGATGATGTAGACATTCTGGAAAAGATGATTAAATCCTGGCTGAGTTCTCATTGACTTTGGACAAGTTATTAAACCTCAGAGAATATCTCTGCTTCATGAAGACAATAGAATGTTAATAATACCTCTTGGGTAGATTTGACCTAGAGAATAAATGGAATAGAACTTGTCAATTGCTTAAGAAAGACATGCCACATTAAAGAACACATAATTCTGTGATTGAGTCATATTTTTGATATGTATTATGGCATGACAAGAGAGCTGCCTTTTGATAAAGGCTTTTTTAATGGACTAAATGGAGAGTTTAGAAAACTTTATGAGTAACAAAGATTTATGCTATCACTATTTATTTTATTTTATTTTATTTTTTTATTTAAAAAAGGATTAATTAACAAAACCATAGGGTAGGAGGGATACAATTCCACACAATTCCCACCACCCAATTTCCATATCCCACCCCCTCCCCTGATAGCTTTCCCATTCTCTATCCCTCTGGGAGCATGGACCCAGGGTCATTGTGGGTTGCAGAAGGTAGAAGGTCTGGCTTCTGTAATTGCTTCCCCGCTGAACATGGGCATTGACTGGTCAGTCCATACTCACAGTCTACCTCTCTCTTTCCCTAGTAGGGTGGGTCTCTGGGGAAGCTGAGCTCCAGGAAACATTGGTGGGGTCTTCAGTCTAGGGAAGCCTGGCGGGCATCCTGATGACATCTGGAACCTGGTGACTGAAAAGAGAGTTAACATACGAAACCAAACAAATTGTTGAGCAAACATGGACCCAAAGCTTGGAATAGTGGAGAGGAAATATTATGGGGGTACTCACCGCAAACTCTAGTGCACTTCTGCTTTCAGGCATATATTTTGTAGTAGTTTAAGGATACGTGTGAACATACGCTCAATCTCACAGAAAATGGTGTATATCTAGGTTTTGGGACTTTGTTAGAAAGTGAACCACCTGAGATGAAATTAGAGTATACTATGAAAGGAAAGGTCTCACCTGAGTAATGAAGCTGAAGGGTTGTCATTCCACACATGAAGTCTCTGGACACAGTCTGAAGTGAAGCATGTTGAGGTGGCAATCGTTGTGTTGGTTAGGTTGTGATTGGCAGATGCAATATTATTTGATATGGATTGGGAGAGGCATACAGGAAAGTGGGCCCTATCCTATGGTTCCAGGACTGGGGGAAGTAGAGGCTCTATAGTGGAGATGTGAGGTTCCTGCTGTCTTAGGGTTCAAAAAGACAATGGATAGTTAATGTTATCATCACATTATTTGGTAATTGGGTTAACTTTGAAAAGTCCTTTTGTTAGGGTTTTCTGTACAGTACCCAGTATCTTGTGTATAGCTGTGCTATTGGTTGCTTCTGATCTACTTGGTCTAGGTTTTTGAGAGAGTTTGCATATCAATTACACAGCCTATATATTGAAAAGATTCAGTTTGTGTTTTGAAAAACTTCGAGACATACAATTGATTTTCCCCTTCTCATATTAATTAACTAGTGATTTATATGACTACATTTTACTAGGAGTGTACATAAACACCATTCCTACCACCAAAAGACTGTGAACCATCCCTCCCTCTCACTCCCACCCCCCACTGGCCCAGGAAGCTGCATGTCTACCCCTCACCACAGGGTTTTTACTTTGGTGCCCTACTTACAGTTTGGTCAGGTCCTGCTTTTAGTTTCCCTTTCATCTTTTTCCTCAACTTCTGTTGATGAGTGTGATCATTCCATACTCATCTTTATCTTTCTGACTTAGCTCACTTAATATAATTCCTTCTAGCTCTTTCCAAGGGTCAGAGAAGGTGGGTTCATTGTTCTTGATAGCTGCATAGTATTCCATTGTGTATATATACCACAGCTTTCTCAGCCACACCTCTGTTGTTGGGCACCTAGGTTGCTTCCATGTTTTAGCTATTATGAATTGTGCTGCTATGAACATAGGAGTACACACCTCTGTTTGATTGGGTGTTATGGAGTCCTTGGGGTATAACCCCAGGAGAGGAATTACTGGATCATATGGAAGGTCCATGTCTAGTCTTCTGAGAGTTTTCCAGACTGCTCTCCACAGAGGCTGTACCAATTTACATTCCCACCAGCAATGTAAAAGGGTTCCTCTGTACCCACATCCTCTCCAGCATTTGTTGCTGCTGTTCTTTTTGATGTATGCCATTCTTACAGGAGTGAGGTGGTATCTTAGTGTTGTTTTAATTTGCATTTCTCTGACAATCAGTTACCTAGAGCAGTTTTTCATATGTTTGTTAGCCTTTTGGATCTCCTCTGAGGTGAATGTTTTGTTCATATCCTCTGCCCATTTTTGGATGGGGTCATTTGCTTTTTTGGTGCTAAGTTTGCTGAGCTCTTTATATATTTTGGTGATTAGTTTCTTGTCTGATGTATGGCATGTGAAGATCTTCTCCCATTCTGTGAGTGGTCTCTTTGTTTGTTTAATAGTTTATTTGGATGTGCAGAAGCTTTTCAATTTGATGTAGTCCCATTGGTTTGTTTCTGCTTTAGTCTTCCTTGCAATTGGGTTTGATTCATCAAAGATGTCCTTGAGGTGTATGTGGGAAAGTGTTTTACCAATGTTTTCCTCTAAGTATTTGATTGTTTCTGGTCTGACATCTAGGTCTTTGATCCATTTGGAGTTGATGTTTGTTTCTGGTGAGATAAAGTGGTTCAATTTCATTCTTCTGCATGATACAACCCAGTTTTCCCAGCACCATGTATTGAAGAGAGCCTCCTTTTTCCTTTTAATCCTTTGGGCCCCCTTCTCAAAGATTAGATGTCCATAGGTGTGGGGATTTATTTCTGGGCTTTCAATTCTGTTCCACTGGTCAGTGTGCCTATTTTTGTTCCAGTACCATGCTGTTTTGATGATGATGGCTTTATAATATAGTTTAAGGTCTGGGTGTGTGATGCCTCCATTTCTGTTTCTTTTCCTTAAGATGGTCTTGGCAATTCTAGGTGTTTTCATGTTCCAGATAAATGATTATATTGTTTGTTCTAGTCTCTTAAAGAAGCTTGGTGTAACTTTGATGGGTATTACATTAAATTTGTATATGGCTCTGGGGAGAATGTTCATTTTGATGATATTTATTCTTCCAATCCATGAGCATGGGATATCTTTCCATTTCTTGTTATCAGTTTCTATCTCCTTGAGTAGCGACTCATAGTTTTCAGCCTACAAGTCTTTCACTTCTTTGGTCAACTTTATTCCTAGGTATTTGATTTAATTTTGCTGAAACAGTAAACGGGAGTGATTTCTGGATGTCTTCTTCTTCAGATTTATTGTTTGCATAAAGAAATGCCACTGATTTTCGTACATTGATTTTGTAGCCTGATACCTTGCTATATTGCCTAATAACTTCCAGTAGTTTTCTGCTGGATTCTTTAGGTCTTTCTATGTATACTATCATATCATCTGCAAATAGTGAGAGCTTGACGTCTTCCCTTCCAATCTGTATCCCTTTGATTTCTTTCTCTTGCCTGATTGCTATGGCAAGAACTTCCAATACTATGTTGAAGAGTAATGGTGATAGTGGACTACCCTGTCTAGTCCCCGATCTGAGGTGGAATGCTTTCAGCTTCTGTCCATTGAGTATGATGTTGGCTGTAGGTTTGCTATATATAGACCCCACTATCTTGAGGATTTTCCCATCTATTCCCATTTTTTGTAGAGTTTTGAGCATGAATTGGTGTTGGATTTTGTCAAAGGCTTTCTCTGAATCTATTGAGATAATCATGTGGTTTTTGGCTTTGCTTTTATTGATGTGGTGAATGACATTGATTGACTTGTGGATGTTGAACCAGCCTTGCATTGCTGGGATGAATCCTACTTGGTCGTGATGAACAGTCTTCTTGATATGTTGCTGTATTCGGTTGGCCAAGTACTTGTTTAATATTTTGGCATCTATGTTAATCAGAGATATTGGTCTGTAGTTTTCCTTTTTTGTTCTGTCCGTATCAGCTTTTGATGTCAGGGTGATTTTGGCTTCATAGAAGGTGGAAGGGAGTATTCCTGTTTCTTCAATTTTATGGAAAAGCTTCAGAAGTATGGGTACTAACTGTTTCCTGAAAGTTTTGTAGAATTCGATTGTGAAGCCATCTGGTCCAGGACTTTTGTTGTTGGGGAGGTTCTTAATAATGGTTTCAATTTCTTTGTCTGTGCTTTGTGCATTTAGATTTTGAAGTTCTTCTTGGTTCAGTTTTGGAAGGGCATATGCTTCTAGGAATTGTTCTATTTCTTCCAGATTCTCTAGCTTGGTGGCGTATAGTTCTTTATAGAAGTTTCGCAGGATTCTCTGGATTTCTGTAGTGTCAGTTGTGATATATCCTCCATTGTTTACAATTCTATTAATTTGAGTCTTCTCTCTTTTTTGTTTGGTGTGTCTGGCTATGGGTTTGCCAATTTTGTTTAATCTTACAAAGAACCAACATTTGGCTTCATTGATCTTTTGTATGGTTCTTTTATTTTCGATGTTGTTTATTTCTGCTCGAACTTTAGTGATTTCTATCCTTCTGGATGCTTTATGGTTCCTTTGTTCCTTTTCCTATAAGTTCTTGAGGTGTGCAGTAAGGTCGTTCATTTGAGCTTCTTCTTGGTGTTTAATATGTGATTGTATGGCTATAAGTTTCCCTCTCAGTACTGCTTTAGCTATGTCCCAAATATTTTGATAAGTTGTGTCTTCATTTTCATTTGTTTCCAGGAACATTTGAATATCCTGCCTGAGTGAATCTCTGACCCAGTGGTTCTTAAGGAGTATGTTGTTTAGTTTCCAAATTCTGTGACTTTTAGTAATTGTCTGTTTGTTGTTAAATGTTCGTTTTACTCCACTGTGGTCTGAGAAGATACTTGGGATGATTTCAATGGTCTTGAATTTATTGATGCTGTCTTTGTGGCCTAACATGTGGTCTATCCTTGAGTATGTGTTATGTGGATTTGAAAAGAAGGTGTATTCCAGTTTTTTGGGGTGAAGGACTCTGAAGTTGTCCAGGAGGTCTAGTCTGTCAATCTCTTCATTCACTTCTCTTGTATCTTTGTTGGTTTTCTGCTTTGTTGATCTGTCTAAGTGTGAGAGTGGGTTATTGAAGTCTCCCACTATTATTGTATTACTATTGATGTATTTTTGAAATTCTTTCAGTAAGTGCTTGACGTATTTAGATGGTCCCTCATTGGGTGCACAGATGTTAATGATTGTTAAGTCTTCTTGGCTGATTGATTCTCTAATCATTATGTAGTGTCCTTGCCTATCTTTTATTACTTATCTAATTTAAAATCTATCGTGTCTGAGATGAGAATGGCTGTTCCTGCCCTTTTTTGTGGTCGTTAGCCTGTATGATATTTTTCCATTCTTTCACTTTAAGTCTGTGTTTATCTTGTTGTGACAGATGGGATTCTTGCAAGCAGCATATGGTTGGATCATGTTCTCTGATCCATCCCCCAACTCTGTGCCTTTTGATGGGTGAGTTTAAGCCATTGATGTTTATTGATATTATGGATTTAATGTATTGTAGTGCCATTGTTCAAAAAAAAATTTTGTTTGCTCTGATATATTGCCAGTATTATAGTGATGTTCTTGTTTATAAGAGGTCTTTTAGAACCTCTTTCAGGCCTGATTTGGTGATGGTTGCCTCCTTTAACTGTTGTTTATCTAAGAAGGTTTTGATCCCTCCATCTAGTTTGAATGAAAGTCTAGCAGGTTATATTATCCTTGGTTGATTCCCTTTTTCATTCAGGGCTTGATAGATATCTTGCCATTCCCTTCTGGCTTTTAGAGTTTGAGTTGAAAAGTCTGCAGATAATTTTATGGGTTTTCCTTTGTATGTGACTTTTTGTTTCTCTCTTGCAGTCTTTAGGATCCTTTCTTTATCCTTTCTTCTTCTCATTGTGACTGTGATGTGTCTTGGTGTCTTCAGGTCTGGGTTGATTCTGTCTGGTCCTCTCTGGGCCTCTTGAATCTTGATGTCCTTTCTATTATTCAGGTCTGGAAGTTTTCTTCTATTATTTCCTCTAGAATGTTTGCTTCCCCTTCGTCTCTTCCTTCCTCTGGCAGGCCAATTATGTGAATGTTACTTCTTTTGAGATCATCCCATATGTCTCTGTTGTTGTTTTCAGTGTCTCTCAATCTCTTTTTAAGCTCTTTCACATCTTTCTTCATTTTCTCTAACTCATCCTCTATCTGACTAATTCTGTTTTCTGCTTCTGTTCGTCTGCTTTCCCTTGCCTCAGCTTCTTTCTTCATTACAGCTATTTCAGCTTTCAGTTCTCTAATTGCCTCAAGATAATCAGTATTTTCCTTGGGGTCTCAACTGTTGTTTCCCTAATACTGCCATTCCTTTCCTCCAATGTTGTTTTCATTTCTGTGATTAATAAGTTTATTATTGCTTGCATACTTTTCTTATCTATTGTTACTTCTGGCTGATTTGTAGTTTCTTCTGGGCTCTTGTCTTCATTCATTGGAGTAGCAGTTTTATTTGTTTTTGATCTACCCATTTTTTTGATTTATGTTTTTTTTATGCTCTGTTGTTCCTCAGTTGTTGTGTCTTCAGCACAAGCAACACTGCACTAAATACCTTTATGACATTTGCACTCACCAACCTCAGGAATTACAGTAGCAACTGAAGCAAGTTTTGAAGCAGTTTAATCACTACCAGTTAGCCAAACAGTTTCTCCAGTCCATGAAAAAATAGTGACCAAATCCCAGTGAAGATGAAAGAGAAAAGAAAGAAGGGATAGCAAGAATAGACAGTTATGCAAATCTACTATCCACTGTATATTCTAGGGGTAACAAGAGGGGAAAGGGAACTAGAGCTGAGATACAGACATAGAGTCTCCACTCTGAGTCAGATTTCTTCCCCAAAATAATTCAGAAATTCTGAAAGGCAAGGAAGAAGTAAGCAAGAAGTGTATGACAAGATAAAAAAAAAATAGAAAAAGAAAAAAAAAAGAGACAAGTGAGAGAAAAGGGAAAAGAGAAGAAAAAGAGCTGTAATTAAAGAGCTGTGAAAAGAAAAAAACCCTCAGGACTAGACAAGGATGGCTGAAATAGACAGTTATGCAAATTTACTAACCACTGTATATTCTAGGGGTGGCTTAATGGAGGAAGGGAAGTTGTTCAGAGACACTCGCAGTGAGATTCCACACTGAGTCAGAATTCTTCCCCAAAATAATTCCCAAGTGTGTATCAGTGAATTAAAAAAAGCACACTGTTTGGTGTTGTGAGGGATGGGGTCTGTGGCTTTGTAAGCTGTATGATTAAGGAAGAAAAGATGACAAGAATGAGAAAAAGAAGAAAAAAAAGAGAGAGAGAAAAGAAAAAGATAAGAAAAAGAACATTCATAAAAGAGTGGTGAAAGGAAAGATTTTTTTTAAATTTATTTATTTTTAATTATTTAATTAGCTAGGCAGGGTGAGGTGGGGGCGGTTGGCTACTTAGAGCGGGGGGGGGGGGGGGGAAGGCCAGAGGTTTCAGAAGGGTATAGACTTAGAATGAATGATACTCCCTGGTGGGACAGGAATTTGGTAAAGACAGAAGCTCAGCAGGAGAGCCTGCTAGCAGCTGGTCCCCAGGGACTGGTTATGGGGGTGGGGGGTGGGGAGGGGGAGGAGGTGTGCTATATAATCAAACAGAAAAAAAAATTTTCCCCCTTTTTTTCTACTCTATTTCTTAACCCAAATTAAGTTATAGTCACCTCCTTGGTGTTACCACTAGGACCCCTTATTGACTGGCCTACTGAAGGCAGAAAATCCTACTGTTTCCAGAAGATGTGGTTAGAGCTCAAGCCACTAGCAGCTTCTCAGTCCACCATCCTCCGGGAACCTCCCACTATCCCTATTTCTATTATGAAGCATATGAGATAAGTTTATAGTATCAAAATAGTATTTTTTATATGTTCTAAGTCAGGGTAATTGGGAAAATTAGATACCAAGAGAGATAATGACAGTAGAATTATGAGAACTATCTACAGATAGATTTTCCTTGGAGTAAAACTCC
Organism: Erinaceus europaeus; assembly: GCF_950295315.1. Lineage (NCBI taxonomy): Eukaryota > Metazoa > Chordata > Mammalia > Eulipotyphla > Erinaceidae > Erinaceus > Erinaceus europaeus. The sequence continues at coordinate 68,988,558 of NC_080175.1, forward strand.
TGTGTATTTTTGGTAATAGATAGTATATATATATATATATATATATTATATAATCATAATTATTATATATAAAGTTACATAATGCATTTACTCCTGGGGCAAATGCTAACAGATAATTAGGTGTTCATGTCAACCACAGAGAGGAAGACAGTTATCTGTCCATTTGCTTTAGTAAAACACTCAGGGATTCTGAAAGCAGTATCAGAATGCTAAAATGTATGCTAGCTGAAGAATCACTAAATTATGACCTGTTTAAGTTTTTTTAAAAAATTCTCATGATATCTTCCTAGGTAGACTACTAACCATGCTTTTTGGAAATTATATTAAAATACAACCTTGTTTTCAGAAAAAAAGCATTAAGCACAGTCCAAATATTTTACCTACTCCATTGCTTTTAATTGATAGATTGATTTTGTAAGCTCTGTGATGTTATCTTACTTTAATTATTTTAATTTATGTTTCTTTATTTATGGGAATCGGTTTTTATATTTATTATAAAGGAATACAGAATCAATAAAAGGCAAGATATCTTTGTTGATTAAATATTTGGAAAGGATGCTGCTATATTAAATATTCAGGTATTTCCTTATGAAATTTTTACCCTACCATAGATAAATGCCAATAGTATGTCCTCTTGGTATTTAGAATAGTTTATTTTCAAATTTCAGAATCTCTGGAACTTATTTTAGTATTCTTGGGAGCTTCAGATAGCAGACATAAGATAAACAAATGCTAAAGCAAAGAAAATGCCAAAAAGTCTCCAGGAAGCATTTTTATAGAGTCTTTACATTGAATTTTCATTTAAAATTTAAACCAAAGGTAAAGAAAAAATGTTGTGAGTAGAAAGAGCCTCACTTTATCCGCTTTTTTCAACCAGTTCATTCTTTGTGGCCATTATTAATGATTTACAAACTAGTATTTACTGGTATTGTAAACCAAGATAGGTATTTTGAAAAGATCTGATTTAATATTCTAAAAATTATTTGAGATTGGAATATATGTTGTTTATATTTGTATATATGTATAATATACAACTATATAGTCATATATCTACATCTAGACACAGATAGGTATATATGTATATAACAATATACATACACACATACACACACACAGTTAGGTATTATAGTCAAGGTTTTATTGCCTGAACTGAACCCAACTTTGTCTGATGCTAAAACCAGTGATACCTTCTATTATTGCCACTACTAAACACAGTATACTGAAAGAAATAGAAATGGTATCATGGAATACTACTCAGCAAGAAGAGTTATCAATATACTCATCAACCTGGATGAAACTTAAAAAACAAGGTATTGAAAGTAAAGTGTAGAATTTTTAAAAAGCCAATCACAAAAATTATGTGCTCTAGGATTCTATTTACATATTATTCTGGAAAGCACAAAATATATAAAAGTGGAAGAGATTATTGAGTGCCCAGGCTTGAGGGTCGAGGAGCGTAAAAGAAGTAATTGTTACTTTATAAGAGCACTCCAAGCAATTTTTGTTGTGAGAATTTTTCTTCATCAACTGTAGTGGTGGATACATGAGTGTGGGCTTATTGTATAAGTAGATAGAAATACACACACATAGGGAGTCGGGCGGTAGCGCAGCGGGTTAAGCACAGGTGGTGCTAAGCACAAGAACCAGCGGAAGGATCCCGGTTCGAGCCCTCGGCTCCCCACCTGCAGGGGAGTCACTTTACAGGCAGTGAAGCACGTCTGCAGGTGTCTGTCTTTCTGTCCCCCTCTGTGTCTTCCCCTCCTCTCTCCATTTCTCTCTGTCCTGTCCAACAACAATGACATCAATTATAACTACAACAACAAAAACAGCAAGGGCAACAAAAGGAATAAATTAAAAAAAAAAGAAATACACACACATACACACACACACACACACACACAGAGAGAGAGAGAGAGAGAGAGAGAGAGAGAGAGAAAGAGAGAACCATAAAGAGATGCACATGTAAACATACTGAGTAAGCTCAGTAGAGTGTTACCAATGTTATATGGATTGTGATATTATGCTGTAATTTTGCAAGATTGTTGGATTATAACTAAATACAGAATCCAGGCTGAATCCTCTGCAATGTTTCAACTACATATGAATCATTTCAAGTTATCAAACAAAAAAAATAATTCAATTTGACCATGACCTGTCTTGCCATGCCTGCAATCCTTGGTTTGAGCCCAGTCCCTACAGCATTAGAGGATATTTCAGTGCCATGTTATTGTTCTCTCCCTTTTTCTGTCTCTACTTAAAAAAGTTTGTGTAGAGTGGTGATGCCCCTATGACAATAGCTAAATAGATAAATAAATACAGGTAATGATTAACATTATCTAATTAAAAAATTATATTTATTTTTTCTTTTGTTTCATTTGTTGTTTTTTTATTATTGTTGTTGTTATTTATGTCATTGTTAGATAGGACAGAGAGAAATGGAGAGAGGAGGGGAAGATAGAGGGGGAGAGAAAGATAAACACCTGCAGACCTGCTTCACCACCTTTGAAGCTACTCCCCTGCAGGTTGGGAGCCAGGGACTTGAACCAGTATCCTCGAGCCAGTCCTTGCACTTTGTGTCACCTGAGCTTAACCTGCTGTGCTATCGCCCAACTCCCTAACAATATCTAATTTAAAGAGGCAGTAAAGCAAACCTGAAAGTGGAAATCTTTGGTAAACTCTGGGGTCTGCTAGTCTTCCCTGCTTTGTAAACTGCCAGAGAGCTGGAGGAGGGGTGCCACTGATAGCATTTAGATTCTGAGCAGATGGCCAGAAGATCAACAGGACTGGTCCTCAACAGAATTCAGGAGGAAAAGAAAGAAACTGGGCCTGGCAGTGAGCCGAGAACCCTGTTACATGCAAACCATTTCACATCCTATGGGAAGCATTTCAGGAAGTCTAGCTTTCTGGGTTCCACAGGGGCCTTTTAGCCCATAGTAATTGCTAAAATATGGAAAGAACACATGTTGCCTTTTACAGATAATATGAATATTTGTCTATCTTTCCTTCTAATAAGCTACTCTATTAAATGTAAAACTCATTTTATATATATACTGCTGGTGTGCTTTTCATATATAGATATATATTTACAAATATATATATATATATATATATATACTTACTGATAGCTTGGGAAATATTTTTAATTAAAATATTGTTATTGTGAGTGTATAATCACTGACTACAGCCACTAAGTAGAAATATTAATATTAATAAAACATTTGCCCTTAATCTGCATAATTCTTAAACTTCCACAGCAAATGTCAGCATATTCCAAACAAGCCAGTTATCATACTTTCTTATAATTATTTTCCATATTTATCTCCTGAAAAGACACTGAGTCTAATGTTTTGATTTTTTTCATTTGTTCCAATATTCCCTTAATTCTGGGCCCCACTTACTAGCATAGTACAACTGATGCTTAAGTAACGCATGTTAAAAGTACATACGGTTCTCCTATATGATGACTTTGGTGCTAGATTCTGGGATGTTTTATCCTGTCACCCAAATCTGTCCAGAGACATCACAGAATGTTAACTTTTTCTTGCATGTAGTGCCACATATCTCATACATCTTTTGTCATCTTTCTTTTCATAAATTCTCATTTGTCTTGATTTATTATTAATGAATACATCATTTAAAGTCTTCAAGATGCCTATAAAATGTTGGGGAGATAAATTGATTTTGAAATCCTCCGTAACTTTATTTATTTGTTTATTTAATTGATTAATTAATTAATTTAAGAAAGGAGACATTTAAAAAAATCATAGGATGGGGGGGTACAACTCCACACAATTCCCGCCACTCAATCTCCATATCCCATTCCCTCCCCTGATAGTTTTCCCATTCTCTATCCCTCTGGGAGCATGGACCCAGGGTCGGTGTGGGTTGCAGAAGGTGGGAGGTCTGGCTTCTATAATTGCTTCCCTGCTGAACATGGGCATTGACTGGTCAATCCATACTCCTAGTCTGCCTCTTTATTTTTAAACCAGGACACCTTCACCCTTGGCATATTAGTTGAGATATTATTGCCTACCATATAAGTTGGGTTACTATATAATCAACAGATAAGGCATAGTTTCTGAACAGGTATTCTTAAAGATTTTTTAATATAGTTAGAACTAAACATATAGAAACATAAGTATTTATTACTCTGCACATTTACCACAATAGACCCGCAAGGGCCGGGTGGTGGCGCTCCTCTTTGAACACACATGTTACAATGCACAAGGACCCAGGTTCAAGCCCCCAGTTCCCACATGCAGGGGGAAAGCTTCACAAGTGGTGAAGTGGTGCTGCAGGTGTCTCTCTGTCTCTCACCCTCTCTATTTCCCCTTTCCCTCTTGATTTCTGACTGTCTCTATCAAATAAATAAAGATAATAAAAAAATTTTTAAAAGATAAGAAAAAGAAAACAAATTAAAAAAGAGACCCTCAAAAGGTTCCATCCATTATTGCATATTAATGTCCACATTTGATATGCACAGAAGTTGAACCTGTAAACATTAAGTAATTGACTAAAACCATAAAGTAATAAAGAAGGTGTAATTAAATTTGACTGCTGACTGTGAATCCCTATTCATTTTGTGACACCAAGTGTTGTTTCCAAGCAAAAGCAAAAGGATCATTGTGGTATAATCATTAATTATCAATAGTTTCTTGCTTAATTTTTATAGTTATATTCATTTCTGTAATTGGGGTTTTATATATGTAATTACCATATATTTATATGGTGTAATGGTGATGCAAAGAGATTCTTATGCCTGAGGATCCAAATCCTTAGCCCTGCACCACAATAAAACATAGCTGAGCATTTCTCTGTTAAAAGAAAAAAACTGTAAAAATTAAATTAATTTATTTATGAGAGAGGGAGAAATAAAATCAAAGCCTCACTTTAGCATCTGTGACACTGAAGATCAAGTACAGGACTTTATGTATGCTTCAATGTCCAGCACTATCTTGTCTGCATCACCCCTGCCCTGGCATTGGGAGTTTCTTATTTAATTTATTTTACTATATGAATAGACAATTATCAATTGCTGAAATAGCTCTCTGTTAGTTGAGTTGAATACCCACTGACCTTCAATGTGTCAAAAGCAATTCATACTCACAGGGTTTCTAGTATATTCATTTGACAAATATGTCTAATATCTATTTTTATTATTTATTTATAAAAAGGAAACACTGACAAAACCGTAGGATAAGAGGGCTATAACTCCACACAATTCCCACAACCTGAACTCTGTATCCTACCCCCTCCCTTGATAGCTTTCCTATTCTTTAACCCTCTGGGAGTATGGACACAAGGTCATTGTGGAATGCAGAAGGTGGAAGGTCTGGCTTCTGTAATTGCTTCTCCGCTGAACATAATATCTATTTTTTTAAAAAAGGATTGCACTATATTCTAGGGAAACCAAGATGGACATGACTTAGTTTCTTCCCTGGAGGAACACACTGACTGATTTTAGGAATATGTAAGAAATAGTATTTATCTAGGAGGTAAAAGGAAAGACTGGTAGTTACACAAAGAAGTGAGTGCATAGTTGTGAAGTCATGGAGATTAGGGTGGGCTTCAAATAGGTGGTGACTTTTGTTCTATGAATTGAAGGACTAGTAGAGATAATCAAGATGACAAGGACTGGTTGACTGCAAACAGATCTGAGGGGTTGCAGGGATTTTAGTGACTATAGATATGGACATTGAGGAAGTGATTGTGGCTTAGAGTTCCTTTTTCTGTGGACAGATTTGATAGGACATTGTACCCTAGCCAAAGATTTTAATCTTTATTACCATAGTTGATAAGAAAAACTAAAGGATAAATTTTTTTATCAAGAGAAAGCAGGTCAAGTGCTTTGATACTCATTTCAAAATGAGAAAAAAAAAGATTTTTTAGGATGATCTAATCTAGGTTAGAGATATTGGAGCTTCATCAAACACATTGACAAGTAGAAACTGAGAAAAGGGATAAATTTTAAGAATATTGAAGAAAAAAATTGCTATCTAACATTGAAGTTGAATAATATTTCATAAATGGATGTTCTCACAAATTGAGAAAAAGAATATAAAGTAACTAGAGCTGGATTTATTTCACAATTATATGAGCTTTGTTCAGATATGATGTTAAATTTGAGAATTCCCTAGAAATGACCTATTAGAACTAACCAATAATAGATAGTATATCAGAACAAAGATACCATCTGCTATGCTGTAAAGTCTACTTGCAAAAGGTAACTAGATTTTACAGTCTAGATAATTGGTAAAAGGTTAGTAGACAAATTGATTGAGGTTTTAGGTGACAGAAAAACAAGTGTTTCATCAGGGTTAATGAAAAATGAGAACTGAAATAGATATGGTGCATAAATCAAACAGATTTCAGCTTTTCAGAAATTATATTGGAATGAAGAAATTGAAAATAGAGGAACTGGGCAATAGTATGCTATATCAAACAACATACGTTACTATATGCGAGGTCCTAGGTTCAAGACCCAGCCCCTACTTGCAGGAAGGATATTTCACTAGTGTTGCAACATAGTTGCAGCATTTCTATTTCTACCTCTGTCAGGAAAAAAAAAAGGAAAAAAGGAAAGAAAGGAAAAGAAAAGAGTAAAGAAAAGGAAGAAAGAAAGAAAAAGGAAAAAAGGGCCATTGAGAGTGATTTAATCCACTTGTAGGTACCCTATCCCTTAACTTGTTAGGCTACAGATACATGATAAATGGATTGACTGTCAGAATTGTGTATGTTTGCAACTCTCCCTTCAAAACATAGGTATTTTCTGTCCTGTGATATGAGATAAGCAGAGGTTGCTTTATAGGCTGAGCATTATTCTTTTTTTAAATATGGTAAGGGAATAGAAACATGAAATGTTTGTTCCAAGCCCAGTAAACAAAATGACTTTGTGGTCAGTGTTTGAATATCAAAGAGGAATAGAAGAAGATTGATGTTTTGGTGGATAATAATTGACTCTTAGATGTTCTCACTTTTATAAAGGCGAGGATGAATTTGCACTGATGCTTCCTTGCTGTCATTCTAAATAATATATTTCTCTGGCTTGAGCTGTTATCAGTAATTGTAAGTAAGTATTTCTGTGACAGTCCGTCCTCCTGAGCCTGCATGATGAATCAGTCTTTGGTCTCGTCTGCCTTCTCTGGTTGGTATACTGGAAGCTTACATCTTTGCACTTTCTAGCTTCCAAGGCAAGACCTGTTCACTTTTTCTGAGATTTTTTTTAAATGGGGGAACTTTCTGAGTATGAAACATTTAAGGGGATGTCTTGTGATACACCAGGTTGAACACACATTTTAACGTGAGTAAAGGCTGGGGTTCAAGCTCCCAATCATTATCTGCAGGGGAGGAAGCTTCAAAAGTAGTGAGGCAGTGCTACAGATGTTTTTCCTTCTCTCTCCTTGGTTATCTCCCATTGCCCTCTCAAATTCTCTCTGTCTCTATCCAATAAATAAGTAAAAGAATAAGTACATAAGTAAAATAATGTTTAAAAGTAGAAGCATTTGAATACGCTGGGTAAATTCTTGTGCTCTGGATACTCAATGCAGTAACTGCGTTGAAGCTTGGACTCAGTCACATAAGTTCTCTGCAACATCTTTCTTCACTTAGAATGAGAAAAACTGACAGACAGTAACCGACCTCACAGGGACATTGTATAGTTGAATGAGGAAGCCTATGAGACCTTCAGCTTAATGACAGTAAGTGCTCATTGAATGCCCAACATTGTACTTACTCTGATGTTTTAGAATGTAAGAACCACCCTAGTCAGCAATATATATTTTTTCTAAAAATAATTGTACAGGATTCTGAGATTTGCAAAATAATGTTTGGGATAGGATACACTAAATAGTGAAAATGTGGGCAAGTGAGGTTGTTAGATTTCTGAAACTGACTATGCCACTTAACTAGTGCCAGTCTTTTCTCTTATTCTTTCTTTTTTTTTTTCACACTTAATGGTACAATGCACATAGGATTTTGAAATAAATTAAGGTGGGAGTGTATATGCATCATTTCATATAGCTCTTGGCATAGTGAATCAAATAGTGATAACCATTGCTATTATTAATATTACTTAAATGTTTTCACTAAATGAGTCTCTTCCTGATGTTATTTATGCTCACACAAAATAACAATAGTTACTAGTATATATAACATGATTTTCCATATCTAAGAACCTCAAGACTTTTAAATTGCTGCCTGAGGTGTCAATGAATTATATACTAGAAAGTTATGGATGTTTAAACCTGAAGTTCAGATTAAATTTAGATATCTCCTGAGTTGAAGAAACCCAACCAGAGTATTGTGATTTAAGGAGTCTGCACCAGAAAGAGAATATTTAAAGATTTTTATTAAATTGTCATCCTGGATAAGTTGCTGCTCTTGCAACTGCTGACAGAGATTAAAGCTGTGCTTTTCATTACAGGGCATTCTGCATGCAGCATACATTTTTTGTGGTTAGTTTCACAAAAATAAATTTAAATGTTGCTTCCTCCCATTTACTACTAATATGCAGCTGGCATGTATTTATAAATGATGTGTAAGTATCTATTTTTGCCCCCTTTAAAATACAGAGATTTTATTCAATTTGCCTTTCTTTCATTTTTACTCCTCTGTGTTCTCACTAGAAGAAAGGATCATTCCTACACATTTCAAGTGTTCTTTCTCTCCCTCTTTCCTGGCTGCTTGTGACTTTAATACTGCTTTCTGCCCTGCATGTTTGAAAGTAACACGTTTAGTGTGTTCCTGCATCATCTTTCTTGGAAATAGAGTTGACATTTGTCCAGATCCCACTAAGCTTTCCTCAGCCAGTTACAACTGAGGGTGTTGAATTGATTCCAAATAGGATATCTCTCAGAATTGGAATAGTAACAATGATAGAGATTTATAATAGGTGAAGAATTAGAAAGCAAAGACTGAATTTGATAACCTAAGGATGGTAAACTCAAAATATGTTTTCTCTGTCCTCTTGTTCTTATAACTTTTTTTTTATGATTATGGAAACATTTTAGTGACTTGCCTTAAAGTTAACCATTGTGAGTCAATAGTTTTTATTACTGAAATTGAGGCCTATCCAGATAATTTCTTTCACTTGGTTGATATAATCAAATAAGACTATATATATATATATATATATATATATCTTTAGTAACTGATATTAAAAGTAACTGATAGCTATTATTATGCTTTGTGATTTACAGATACTTTAAAATTAAGTCATTTCAACTCTATGAGATCCTCATTGTGAATATATAGGAGAAAAAGAGTTAAAGATGTCTTTGGTATGTCATTGACCCTGGGTCCATACTCACAGAGGGATAAAGAACAGGGAAGCTGTCAAGGGAGGGGACTGGATATGGAGCCCTGGGGCTGGGCAGTGTGTGGAAATGTACCCCTCTTATCCTATGGTATTGTTAATGTTTCCATTTTATAAATAAAATAATAATGATAATAAGCCTGTTAGTGTTTGTAGTAGTTATTTTTAACCTGGAACCAAATGATTTCAAAGTTAGTGACTTTTCTTAACACATTAAAATACTAATATGAGATTTTAAGTACAACAGGAATCTTTGTTTTATTTATTATATTAAAATTAAAGCTTATTAGGTCAGAAAATAATTTGGAGTGATTATTAAACCTTCCAAAAGAATTGTGTCTATTTTTTTGGAGGGTGGGGTGGGGTGAATTCTCACTGGAACTTTACCACTCTAGGCCTCCTTTATCAGATACAAAGAGGGAGACAATGATGGAGAGAGACAGAAAGAAAGAAACCACAGAACCAAAGATTCGTCCAGTGTGGTTGGGGCCAGGCTCTTACCTGGGCTTTGCTCCTGACAAAACAAGTTCACCATTCAAGTGAGCTGTCTAGCCTGCTCAGAATTCTTGCTTTTGAAGGCAAAGTAGAATTATAAAATAGAAAAATTTCCCCCTAGTACAGGTAAGACACAATGTGATTTAATTTTTTTAGTTTATTAGAGAGAGAGGGGGGAGAAGGGAGAGAGGAAAGGGAGAGAGAGAGCTTTGACTGGTGGTGGTGCTAGGGACTGAATCTGAGGCCTTAGACCCTCAGACATGAAAGCCTTTTGCAGAACCATTATGCTATTTCCCTAGCACAATATGATTTTTAGAGAATTCATTCATGTATGTGTTTCCAGGAGTATGTGACCCTATAATGTCTTTTTACTTCAGCTGAGGGAATAGATCAAACACATTTGATAAGATACATGCAAAAGTTAGAAGTGAAAATTACACAGTATACTTTTATATGTTCAAGACAATGTGAATCTGAAGTGTACCTAGGTGATAAGATATAATAGAAGATTTTTATCTAATTATCATTCGGGTTATTAGCTTTTCACTCCTGGACTTTGAAATAGACCAACAGAAAATATGCTTATGAAGTCCAAAGAACTTAATTATTGAAATGTGCTGAAGTGGTCCCAATAGAACTTCAGGCTCACATGATTACAGTTTTGAGCATATTGGAAGTGAATATCACTGAATCTGGTTATTCTGTGCATCTTTGCTTTAAATTTTTTGTTGAAGGGGCTGGACGGTAGGGCAGCAAGTTAAGCGCTCATGGCATAAAGCGCAAGGACCCACGTAAGGTTCCCAATTCAAGCCCTCAGCTCCCTACTTGCTGGAGAATCACTTCACAAGCAGTGAAGCAGGTCTGCAGGTGTCTATCTTTATCTCCCCCTCTCTGTCTTCCTGTCCTCTTTCAATTTCTTTGTTTCCTATCCAACAACAATGAGAGCAATAACAACAATAACAACGATAAGCAATAAGGGCAACAAAAGGGAAAAAATAGCCTCCGGGAGCAATGGATTCATAGTGCAGGCACTGAGACCCAGCAATAACCCTGGAGGCAAATAAAATAAAATAAAATAAAATAAAATAAAATAAAATAAAATAAAATAAAATAAAAATGTTGTTCGGTTAGGGAGATAGGATAGTGGGCTTTGATATCCTAGGTTCAGTCCCCAGAACCACCATATTCTAGAGCTGAGCAGTGATCTCACTCATAGGTGGAACTTAAGAAGTAAGAAAAGTAAGGGGAAGCATAAGATCAAACTTGGACTGCATGTAGTATATTACACCACAACAAATGCCTCTAGGGAAAGAGAGAATGGGATGGGATGGAGGGGAACTGGGGTATGGTGTGGGTGGGGCTAGACAGGGGGAGTAAATGCCTCTCAGACTCACAGACACCTGTCATGGGGATATGAAAGGTCTTATCTGTATAAGCAACTGTACTCTAAACCACTAACCCTTCAGTAAAGTTCAGGATGGGGGCAGACTTAAGTCATGTCCATTCTTCCTTATAATTGCATGTTGGGAATTTACCTGAATTCAGCAGTGTGGAGAAGATATCAGAAGTTTGAAAACTGTATGCTGGCTGACTATTTTTATAATTGCCTAGCCATAGCAGGATGACTGTTAACTATACTTGTCTAAAACTTTATCAAACAGTTACATATTATTAAGATGATTTTAAAATTAAATAATCCTTGCCATGCATTTATTGATTCAGAAGTTGTATTTTAATGAAATTCTTTTGCATTGTAGATACTATATAATCCAGAAAGGACATACTTTTGTCACCGGTCTCCTCCTCTGTACTCCAATATGGCACCAGATGATCCTTCCCATGAAGTTACTCCTCATTTTAAACAGTCTAAATGAGTTTCCATTATTGTTAATAATGGAAACTCATTTAATAATGTATGGTTTGTGTTCTGTACAAGATAATTACAGAATACATAGTAGTTGCGCTAGTGAAAATTAAATTAAGTTGCCCCC